>NC_092051.1:100307747-100671423 GCF_003086295.3 Arachis hypogaea
TTATAAGCTTTTTGCCTACTCTGAGATGCTAATAAACATTCTTTAACTAAGCAAACTTTTTCAACTACATCTTGCACTAAATTTGGCCCCAAAAGTTTATCCTTACCAACCTCAAACCACCCAATAGGTGACCTACATCTTCTTTCATAAAGAGTACAATGAACCAATTTTTAATATGTCTAGATCATACTGGAAACTGAGCGCTACCAACTTGTCTTTGTAATTATTATCTATTATTTATTATAAGAGCCTGAGTTGTTGTTAAAAACGTAGTTATTTGGTGAGGTACTTTTTTTTTGAAAACGTTTGAATTAATAAACAGAATCATTCATAATCATTTCACAAATGATAACAGATACAATAGTTATAAACAACCACACTTATATACATCTCAAGCAGTTAACAACATTCACGTTCTTTATCTCGAATTCATTTATTGCTTCCATTTACTTATTGCTCAAGTCATTTACATTTCATGTTTCTACATACACTCAATTTTTACAATTTTGTTCTTAAGTTTTGTTCAAGTTTTAGTGAGAGAAGCTCCGGGGTTTAATTACATTTTTGCTTCTAGTTTTGAATTTTGATCTTGCTTAATTGTAATTTTGACTCTTATTTTCTTGTTCTCGCACTATAATTCTCTTAGAATTTAGTATTAGTTGCTTTCCTTCATTTTGACACTATATGAGTTATGTGAATTCATGGTTTATATTAATGAATTTGATCTTTTATGTTCTATTCATGCTTAATTGAGTTATTATTGTTGAACTCCTATAAATGCTTAATTGAGGGCTGCACCTGCAACTAATAGCCTAGGATCACTTGCAGAGAATATCAATTTATACACGGCTAGAATGTCGCTCCTGTAAGGTAAAGTTTGCTTACAGAGAATATGATTGTATACGTCGGATAGTGAGAACCGTACGTATGCTTACTGGAATAACCATACCCATTTCAGCTACTTCGGGTTACGTCAAGAGTGGGTAGAAACCGACAGATAAGCTCATTACCTGCATTAGAGCTAGACATGCATCATCCTTGTGGGTACAACATTCTCTGTTATGCATTTTCTATGATTGTATTCTGCTTCTTGTGTATTTTTCTATTTTCTTATATTTCTTGTATTTCTCTATTTTTTTGTTTTTCTGTCTATCTGTATTCCTTATTCATCTATTTACTATAAAATATAATACTATCTGACAAGTACGATGGAGCCGATTAATATGACAAATTAGCCCGACTCTACTAAGAACTTCGCAGTTCTTACCTTTCTCTCCCCCTTTAGCTGGAAGCAGGAGTATTCTTTCGTGACCAGTGAGTGATATTCTACAAAGAGGATTTCGCTCTAGGTAGTCTTCTGTGTCTATGGCAAACTTTGTTCTCTGTTTATATGTATATACCGTAAGACCAGCCAATGTCTACGCCTCGTTTATCTATAAACTTTAACTCAAATTCTCTGTACGAGGTTTCTGATATGTAGCTACTTGATGGAGTGCGAGTGAGTTGTCTCAAGACGAAGCATGATTGTGCAGGAAAGTTGTAAGAGATATTTTGCCTTTTGATGACGTTCAACATGACTCGAGCTTTGAAGACCTAGAACATACTTTCTCTCACTTTAGTAGTTTAAAAGGATTAGGTTAGTATAGAGTCTAGGCTAGCTTGGATGCCAGCTTAAGAACTTCTTGAATAGGTTAGGGTCTTGGATATTGTATGTATATATATGTATATAATTATTATATTGCTACTTCTAGGGGTGTTCTAATTAAGATCTATACTCTAATAAAGGTTTTATGCATCTTTTTTATCATTTTTGTTTTCTTATTATACTTAATATCTGATTTTTTTCCTTTTTATTCCTTTCTCTATAGGCAATTTGTTTTTTTGTTTGGGTTGTCCCCTTTTTGTTTATGGGAATTTGAAATTCTTAAATGCCTCAGATATTAGGGATATTATTATTGCTTCAAATTATTAGACCTTTTACTGTGTTGGCATGTCCTTAAAATAATTAAGAAAGCGTTACTTCATTCACTATCAGCATCTAAGTCATCTCCATTTTTGCATCCTTGCTTCTGCTAAAATAGTCATGTCCTTTAAAGAGCATATCCCGTATTATATGTCTATGATCTAAAGTATTGAACATTTTTTTATTATTTTTATTGAAATTAACTTTTAGTTCCTTGCTTTAATAATTCTGTAAAATCCTTCAAAATTTATGTTAATTAAAATTGGTAAATAGTTAATATAAAATGTGTGAAACTAACCAAACATAAAAATTGTACAAAAATATAGGTTTAATTAAGAAGATTTTGATATATTTATTTAGTTTTATTTATATCGTTTCACTACAAGATTTTTATTTATTTGTGGCAGTTTTTTCTCTTATTTGTGGAGGTTTATAACCCCCCACCAAATGGTTTGTGGAGGTTTCTAAAACCTCCAAAATTTTGAGGTGCCACGAGGTCTTTTGTGGAGTTTTTGTGTGTGTTTAGTGGGGGGTTTTATATTAGACTTTTGTGGTAGTTTAAAACCCCTACAATTTGATTTTTTAATTTAACAAAAATTAACTATTTTGTGAAATTTTCAAATCTCCACAAATCTTATAATTATTTATTTATTTTTAATTTTAAATCATTCATTAATCTTATCTCATTTACATATTCTCAAATTAAAAATTTATTTTTTAATATCAAAATTTAAAAATTAAATCTTTTATAACACAATTCCTCAATATAAGACATAACTCTTGAATGCAAATTTCTATCACAAAACAAAGTTAACTTATTTATTTGAATTAGCAATAATTAGTGGAAAAAGTACAAAATTCAGATATGATATATTACACAATGATCACCACAGTCAAGCATTATTATATACAACATATTATGAGTCTACATTCTAAAGCAACTCAGATGATAAGCAACAAAGATGCAATAGTGATACAAACGTTACAGCTATGGTGGCAACAATTGAACCTTGATCAAGTGATTTCTGTAAACTTGTTCTTGAGAAATGCTGGTAAGTCAAATACACTGCAATCAATATTGAAATGATAGCACCTCCTTTTGTGTCCCTGACAAAGATAATAACATTTAATTGTTTTATGAAGAAGAGGCAATGTCTTAATGAACTTAAAATCCAAAAGGATGGATTTGCTTACCTAAATCTCATGACCTCATAAGGGGAAAGGATGACCAAGAAAAGTGCTAGAAATGGAAACTCAAGTTCACTTTGAAATAAAGATCCAGCAAAAAATTCTTTATTCAATTAGTTTTTGAAAGTATGAAGAACAAAATAAACAGAAACTATTTGCATTATTTACAGCAAAAATAAGATATTAAGCCCATCCAAAGGTTCCAAAAATAATATGGCAAATAATATCCATGATGGTGTTTACCTGGATATTTAATGAGCACTATGCTAGCACATATGATTAATCTAAAAATAATCACTCTAGCGACTACAATTGCAACATTCTTCCTCTTCATGTTTCCATATTCATTAGCTGCATTATGATCAAGATACAGAACAATTACAAAACATCTTTTGCAGTATCTCAATTTAATGAAGTTGGCATAAGTTTATATAGTTTTCTTTACATTTAATGCTAAGAAAGAAAATATATTTAGGTAGCAATTTAGCCTTTACACGTAAAAAAATTAAAGGGAATATACTATGACAATTAACATGCATCTTATTACGTCATTAGAAAATACATCATTTTTCAAATATGGTGGTCTGATCTTAAACAATTAAGAACTTTAATATAATTGAGGTAACTTGGGAAATTTCTCCTTAACAGAGGTATTGGTTAAAGTGAGAATCTTAAGCAATTTCATGTCTGACTCCCATTCCTTTTGGTCTAATCATTATATATTCTGCTGCTTCTGTATATCATCATCATAATTATAATTATATTTCAAAAATAATAAAATGAATATGAATTGTGACAGGTGCAATTAGACATAGAATTTATTCCAACTGCTAGGCCATTTAACAAACCTTGAAGCATGAACGCTTGGTAAAATGGAAAATACAATTAAAAATTATACCACTATCGTAAGTGTTGGTGCAGCGATAGAGTCACCACTCACGTACTCACATTACTTACATCTTGACTCTTGAGAAGAACCTTTTTTTTCTTTAGAATATAAAAAACACCGAGATAGCAGACACGACTATTCCTAATAAGGGTCCAAAAACATAATAGATTCCTCCTCAAGTTGGAACAGACCCAAAGAGATAATATCACTCAAAAGAGATGCAGAGAGCATAAGGACCTTATTTAAATTCCAAGCATCAGATTGAAGACAAGACAAAAATACACCAAATTGGCATCAAGCTAAACAAAAAAGAGATGAGTAATTAATATATATAGTTATATAACAGAAAACCAGACACATTTCAAGCATATACCTGGATTGGCAGGTGCACATTGCCTTTCCTCTGCACTTGCAATCTCAGCACAAAGCTTTTCTATCTCACGAGCCATAGAGATTAATTTCTTCTCTATCACTTGACCATGAGTTGAGAAGTAATTAAAAAAAAGTGATTACAAGAAATTAAAGATGCAATGCAACCGTATAAGTCAATAATTAGTACCACTTTCCAGAGAATCAATAATGAATGTGCACGCGCACATACAAATATGATTTGAAAGTAGCTAAAAAAAATTCAATAAATAGGTTCTTACTCACTTTACTTTACTTGCTTCCCTTGCTAACAGACAATGGGTTTAAAATTATATCCTTGAATTGTATCCTTGAATTATATCCCTTTGATGAACGGATTTTTGCTAGTAAAGAATTCACAATAAATTCCCGTTGCAAGTATAGTTTCTAAACCAACAATAATCCTTTCATACAAAAATTTGGTTGTCACTAAAACAAACCCAATAAAACTAAAACTAAGTATTTAAACCTCGGGTCGTCTCTCAAGGAATTGCAGGGAGGTGTGTTACTTATAATTGGTTATGAGATTGTATCTTTTTGGGTTTTTGAAAGGTTGAACAAGGAATGTAAATAATAAGAAAATAAACTAATAATTAAGAAAGCTCTTGGCAAGGTATGAGAATTAGAAGTCCTATCCTAGCTATCCTTACCAATTGTGATGAGAATTGTCCATTGCTCCCACTTAGTTAACCTCTAACTATGAAGGTAGGTCAAATGGATAAATCAATATGAATCCTCAAGTCCTAGTCAACTCCCAAGGAAAGACTAGAGTTAGTGGAATTCAAGTCAATTAGCAACTTTCAATTATCAATCAACAAAGGAGTTTGATAACTCAAGAGTCTCCAATTACTCAACCAAAGCTAAGAACATAAAAAGCTAATTTAAAATCCAACCAAGCATTTTATCAAATACTTGGAAGGCACAACATAAAAGCATAGAAAAGCAATAAGAGATAATAAATTCCAAACAACCAATTGAAAACATCAATAACATAAATTGAAGAAAGCAACCATAATTATGAAATACCTCAAATTGCATTAAATAGAAAATCAAATCTAACATGAGAATTCATAAACCAATTGGCAACATAAAGTAATCAATAAGGGAAATAAATAAACTAGAATGCTAGAACTAATAAGAGTAGAAGAGAAACTAATTAAACTAAGATAGAAATCTGAAATTGGGAAGAATTAAACCTAAGAATCCTAAAACCTAGAGAGAGGAGAGAGTCTCTCTCTCTAGAAAACTATATCTAAAACCTAAAATTATGTGAATGAAAGTTGTATGAATGAATTCCCCTAATTTTTCCACTCTGTAGCCTCTAATATGTGTTTTCTGGGCCGAAAGCTGGGTCCAAACTTAGCCCAAAATCGCCCCCCAGCGCTTTCTGCAATTTTTGCACGTGGCGCATGTCACGCGTACGCGTTAGTCATGTGTACGTGTCGATGGTCATCTTCGCGTGTCACGCGTACGCGTCAGGTATGCCCACGCATCGTTCCTCGCTGGTCAGCTCCTTAGTTTCTTGTGTTCCTTCCATTTTTGTAAGCTTCCTTTCCATTCTCTAAGCCATTCCTGCCCTATAAAGCCTGAAAATACTTAACACACAGATCACGATATCGAACGGTAATAAGAGAGGATTAATATTAGTAATTTAAGGCCAAAGAAGCATGTTGTCAATCATAGCACAGAATTAGGAAGGAAAATATAAAATCATGCAAATTATATGAATAAGTGTGAGTTTAGTGGATAAAATCCACTCAATTAAGTACAAAATATACCACGAAATAGTGGTGCATTAAATCTCTCCACACTTAAACATTAGCTTGTCCTCATGCTAAGCTCAGGAGAAGCTATAAAGCAGTGAAGAGGGAATGGTATAAATTATGAAATGCAACCTATCTATATGAATACAACTAAATGCTAAGATGTTTCTATCTACTTGGTTAAAAGTAAACAAGTTCTCCAAGATAAACATAAATCAGATTCCACTAATTTAAATCACAAAATAAAGTACAAGTAAACTTGCAGAAGAAAATAGCTCATAAAAGTCGGGAACAAAGAATCGAGCATCGAACCCTCACTGGAAGTGTATATACTCTAATCACTCATGTGTTTAAGGTTCGATTCTCTTAATTCTCTACTAACCTTACTTTCTAAGGCTTTCTCTTCTTCTACCAATCAATAGAAATTTAATGCACAAATACACATATCAAGAGGTGTTTTAAGGGTTGTAATGGGGTTAGGGTCAAGGTAGGATTGTATTTGGTCAAGTGGACTAAAATCTGAATCCTTAATTAACCTAAACTCTGCACCTAACTTAAGACAATCCATATAATCAGAGTATAAAGTCTAACTACCCACTAACTATGTTTTTCACATATTTATGCATCCCAAATTTTGAGTACAACTCATATGTATTGCTACCATCATTTACTTTGGGGCATTTTGTCCCTTTTTTATTATTTGCTCTTTTTCTTTTCTTTTTCTCTTTTTTTTTATTTTTCTTGTTATTTTTCTTTCCTTTTCTTTTGTTTTTTTCTCAATGCATATGATTGGATTATTGAATGCAATAATATGTGCTTAACTATTGTTTTGCACATTTTTCACAAGAATATACAACACCCAATTCTCAAATCAAATATTGGCAAATCCAACTTCCCCACACTTGAATCATACATACTCTCACTAGTCTAAGCTAACCAAGGATTCAAATTAAGGACATTATTATTTTCCGCTTAGAGTTAGTGATGAGCTAGAGTAAAGAATAAATAGGGTTAAAAGGCTCAGCATTAGTTTACAAAGGATAATGAAAAGGTTAAGGCCATATGGGTATGTAAGCTCAGTGAAACAAGGCCTCAATCATATAAGTGCATGCCTACATCAAATAATGAAAATATAGAATTAAGCAAGACAAAGATCACAATTTTAGAGAGAAAAATACACACCAAAAATAAAATATTGGTTGGTAAAATGCAACCAATCAAATAGGCTCAAAGTCTCACTGGTTTTGTATGTTCAAGCTCTAAACCATGTTCCAAAATAAAATTCTTCAAGCAAGTTTAATAAAGATTTTAATTTAAATTAGTGAAATGCTATAAAAAGTTTCTTGAAAAAGAAAATATTACTTCAACCAAGTAGTAGCACAAAATCAAACAAACATGCAATCAAATATGCAAATGCAATAACTAATTTAACAAAGAAAATTAAAACATTGGTGTTGAGAAGAAAATGACTAACCCACGGAAGTCGGTATCAACCTCCCCACACTTAAAGATTGCACCGTCCTCGGTGCATGCTAAGATGTGCAAGTGGACGGGTTGCTACAACTGATGCTTTTCACCATAGAGTGTGCAAATGGACTTGTCTGTCGTTCCATTGAGAAGCTTTTCCTTTCCCTTCTCGGTGGCCATCCTGAAAGAAGAGGAAAAAGAAGAAAAATAACCCAGAAATAAAGATAAGAAAACACTTAAAGTATGGGTGGGTTAATGCCAAATAATGAGGGTCTCAATTACATAGTAGCTACAACATGCAAGTGAGAAAACAGTAGAAGCAATTAGCATATCAATAGTGCAAAAATTGCAACAATGGAGGAGAGAGCGTCGGTAATGAAAGACAATATAAGTGCATATCAATGCAATTGGAATACCAGTATCATAAAAATTAGCATTGACTTATAATTAATAACACCCAACAGTTTAGAAAAAGTCACGAAGCACCAAAATAATTTAAGAAAAGATGCAACAGTTGAATAAGAATATTTAACACCAATGGTAAAATAGGAAATTAGAAAAGGAGATAAAAATATGAATAAAATTAAAATGCAATGAAAGAAAGTATGCAAATGCAGTATGTAAAAGATAATGAAGGAGAACAAAGATGAGAAGAAAGTGAGAAAAGAAGAAGAAAGTAAGAAAGGAGGAAGAAGGAAGGAGAAATGAGAGAAGAAAAAAATAAGAATTGAAAAACGGGGCGCGACGCGCACGCATGCATCACGCGTACGCGTGAAATCTAAGTTGGCCATTCGACGCGTAAGCGTCGCCAACACGTACGTGTGGTTGGTCTGAAAGCGAAATGACGCGCACGCGTCAGGGACGCGTACGCGTGGGTGAATTTGAGCATCTAGCACAGTTCCAGCGCAAGGGCAGCACAACTCTCGGGTCAATCACCCATTTACGCCGATTGCCATAACCACGCGTGCGCGTGCTTAACGCGTACGCATGGTTTTCCCAAGTTGCAAGTGACGCGCACACGTCCTAGACGCGTACGCATAGGTCGAATTGTGCGCAGAGTACACCAGCTGCACGATTCTATCACAACTTTTTATTCATTGGATGGGATAGCAAAATTTTGGAATCGACGTCCACGCGTGGCCTACGCGCACGCATGGGTTGCCCTATTTTATGCAGAATGCAAAATACAGAATGCAGATGATGATGCAGAAACTATGAATGAACACTAATAAAAATAAAATAAAATAAAAGTAAGAATAAAAATGAAAGATCATACCATGGTGGGTTGTCTCCCACCTAGCACTTTTAGTTAAAGTCCTTAAGTTGGACATTTGGTGAGCCCCTTGTCATGGAGGCTTGTGCTTGAACTCATCCAGGAATCCCCACCAGTGTTTGTAATTCCAATAGCCTCCGAGATCCTACACTAGTTGCATAAAGCCTTCAAGCAAGTTAAAGCAAGTGACAAGGCCCCAAGAGTGTTGATTGCTAGAATGAATTCCGGGATCCCAAACCTTGCTTTTGCACCCATCTTCGCACTGATCATCATTGTTCCAACCGGGTGGTAAGCAATCTAAATTCTCACTGAGATACCCAAACAACTTCCGAGACCTATTCAATCGAGCTCTACACCAATCCTTGTACTTCAATTTGGAGCGTGCAATCTTATTGAACCTTGCCTGACAACTCCTACCACTAACCATCTCCCTCTTACTCTTAAAGCCACAAAGAGCTCTAAGTTGACCATCCGTCTCAAATAAACCATATTCAAGTGGGAAAGTAAAGGTTAAGGATAAGGATTTTACCCACTTGAATGTTGTATTGGATGGTAATGGCTTTGGGAGAGGTGTTTCCAATGGTCTTGCAAGCTCCACTCCCTTGTGCTCTTCTTTTAATTCTTCCACCTCCTTGCAAACCTCTTCGACTTCATCCGCAACCTCATCAAATTCTTCTAATTCTTCCCCGTCGCTCAAGTCATAAGTTGGAGGTTGAGAAAAGTCGACCTCCGCATCACCTTCAGATTCACTCGGAGAAGGTTCTTCAAAATCAAGGGGTCCAGTCGCGGATGCAAGTTCATCACTAGGGGGTAGTGATGTGGGAACTTCATCACCAAATGGATTTGTTTCGTGTTCTATTCCATCCAATTCTTCATAAGGGACATGCCTTGGAGGTTGTGCACTGTCCTCCTCAACATCAATTTCAAGCTTATTGGAGGAATACTCTACAACTCTAGATTCCCATGGAGGTTCAGCATCTCCTAAGTCTTCGACCACTTCTTCCTCTTCAACAATTATAGCTTCCTTCAGTTGTTCCAATACAAAATCGAACTCCTCCTTGATGTCTTCCTTTACTAATTCTTCAACTACTCCTTCATCTTCAAGGGTCTCTACTTCCACATTTTAAGCATCCTCGTGCTTCTCTTGTTTTGTGTCAATAGCATAATTGGGATCATGTTGCTCTTGGATTGATGCATCCACACGGGATATAAGAGCTTGGAGAGTAGAGGTGAGACTAGTGAGAGTAGAGGTAAGTGTGGTTTGAAGCTCTATTTGCCCTTGGCGAATAACACTAAAGGTGTTGTCATCCAGTGGAGGTTGGGGTGGATAGGAGGGTTCATTTATTGGGAGAAATGGCTCATAATGGGAAGGTAGTTCTTCTTGGTAAGGATATGAAGATGGTGAATATTGAGGTGGTGGTTCTTGGTATGGTTCATATGGTTCGTATGGTGGTTGGTGTGGTGGATAAGGGTTAGGGTCATATGGAGGTGAATGGTGGAAAGGGGTTTGTGAGTATGGTGGTTCAAAGCTATGTTGAGAAGGGGGGTCATAGGCACATAGTGGGGCTTGTTGGTAGCTACAAGGGGGTCCACCATATCCATTGTCTTGGTATGCACCTTGGAATGGCTCTTGCTCATAGTAAGTTGGAGGAGGTTGTAGCCAAGAGGGTTGATCAAATCCTCGTGGCTCCTCCCATCTCTAATTGTCCCAACCTTGATGCATGTTCTCATTATAGCTTCCATTCCCTACAACATAATTTGAACCAAACTCATAGCCAAAGGGGTGAGAATTCATAGTAACAAAAGAAAGTAAAAACAAAAACTAATAAGAAACTATTGAGAATAAACTCCTAAAACTAGAAACAACTAACAAAGAAACGAAAAAGCAAAATTATTCACAATATTCACAATAACCAATAATAAGGCACACGTTTGCAACTCCCCGGCAACGGTGCCATTTTTGATGAACGGATTTTTATTAGTAAAGAATTCACAATAAATTCCCGTTGCAAGTATAGTTTCTAAACCAACAATAATCCTTTCATACAAAAATTTGGTTGTCACTAAAAAAAACCCAATAAAATTAAACCGAAGTATTTAAACCTCGGGTCGTCTCTCAAGGAATTGCAGGGAGGTGTGTTACTTATAATTGGTTATGAGATTGTATCATTTTGGGTTTTTGAAAGGTTGAACAAGGAATGTAAATAATAAGAAAATAAACTAATAATTAAGAAGCTCTTGGTAAGGTATGAGAATTAGAAGTCCTATCCTAGCTATCCTTACCAATTGTGATGAGAATTGTCCATTGCTTGATGCCAGGGCATTTTGGCCAGTTTCACTGACCTTTTCTTTACTGTTTTAGGGTAGTTTCATGCATTTTCTTAGGAAATAAGCAAGTTTTGTGTAGAATTTCACTTACATCTTGATTTAAGCATACATTGAGCACTTTACATGATTTCATGAGAATTTTGCATGAATTAGATGACAAATTGGATGATGCATGTCTCATGATGTGGATTAGAACTTTGATGGACTGCATTGTTTGATTTCAGGACAAAGGAAGCAAGAAAGAGCCACATTGGCAGCCACGTTAGTCTAAGTAACGTGACCACCAACGTGGAATGGGAGCTAGCTTGCAACGTTAATGAGAAAAGTAATCACCAATAATGTCCTCGAAGCCATCATAGCCCACGTTAAGAGTCACGTTAACTAAGTTAACGTGAACTCTAACGTGGAAGAAAGAAAGTGGAGCCAACGTTAGTGACACACCTTTGTCACTAACGTTGGACCAAGCTCATAAGTGGCCATGTTAAGAGCCACGTTAACTCAGTTAACGTGGACTCTAACGTTGGGAAGCAAAAGAGAAGCCAACGTTAGTGACACTCACCTTTGTCACTAACGTTGGCCAAGCCACAATGAGCCATGTTAACTCCCACATTAACTTAGTTAACGTGGAGGCTAACGTGGAGAAAGCATGTGATCGCCAACGTTAGTGACACTTACCTTTGTCACTAACGTTGGGGTGAACCCACAGAAGCCACTATGAGCAACGTTAACTCCCACGTTAACTTAATTAACATGGAAGCTAACGTAGATAAGAGAGATGATGAGCCAACGTTAGTGACACTCACCTTTGTCACTAACGTTGGAGATGGCTAGCATTACTACATTAAAAGCCACGTTAACCTAGTTAATGTGGACCCTAACGTGGGAAGTAGGGGCACATTGGAACGTTAGTGACAAAGGTAAGTGTCACTAACGTTCTCGAAGGATTGGCAAGCTTACGTTAAGAGCCACGTTAACTAAGTTAACGTGGACTCTAACGTAGGGGGAAGGGAAGTCTCTCAACGTTATTAGAAAAGGTGAGTCCCAATAACTTGTGCGAAGGACCAAGAGGCAACGTTAGTGGTCACGTTAGTGCCACTAACGTTGAAGTTAACGTGGATTATCCCTGGGTGAGGAACGTTAGTGAAAAAGGTGATTGCCACTAACGTTCTCGAACCTACACTCTTACTTAACATTAACGCCACTAACGTCCTGAGCTAAACACCCTGCCTACTCCACACTTTCTCTCTGCAAGTAAAGCTAAGCCCACTACGGAAGATAACTGCTTCAAACTCAAGATCCAAAGGCCCATATCCAAGACTTGAAGAACCAACTAGAAGATCAGAAGAGTAGTATATATAGGGGTAGTTTTGAATTAGAAAGAGCTTTTTGGGGGGATTGGAAATTGGGAACTACTCTCTGTATAATTTACTTTCTCTGTACTTCTAGTTCTAGTTTTCATGATGTATTCTCCATCTTTGTTTTCCATTTCCAGAGCTATGAACAACTAAACCCCTTTCATTGGGTTAGGGAGCTCTGTTGTAATTTGATGGATCAATACTAATTTTCATTACTGTTCTTCTATCTTTTCTCTTGATTTTACTAGAAAGCTTTCAATCTTCATCCAATTGGGTAGTTATCTTGGAAAAGAAGCTATTCATACTTGGATCTCTTCTGAACCTTGGAAGAGGAATGAAGAGATCATGCTAGAAATGCTTTCTCATGTTGGACCAAATTGGGTTTGGTTGGGTATGGTGACTATAATCCTACCAACACTTGATTTGGGAATGCATGTGATATAATCAGTGACCAAACTTCATCTCTTCTCATGAGCAATTGACCAAGGAATTGGCTATTGATCAAGATTTGAGAGATTGAATTACCAAGGAATTGGAATTCGATCACTTAAGATTGCGAAACAGATCAATGAATGCATTGATTGAGGAAGAGATGAAAATGAACTTGATCCGGAGAATGCAACATCTCCTAAGCCCAATGAATCCCCATTTCTAATCTTACCCATTCTCTTTAATTTCTGCAATTTACTTTTATGAGCAATTCCCCATTCCCATTTAAGATTCTGCAATTTACTTTCCGCCATTTACATTCAGCTCTTTATTTCCAGCAATTTACATTTTCTGCTATTTACTTTCCCGCCATTTAATTTCCTGCAACTCTCAAACCAAATTCTGCTTCACTCAACTAGAACATTCCTCTAATTAAAGTTGCTTGACCAATCAATCCCTGTGGGATTCGACCTCACTCTATTGTGAGTTTTTACTTGACGACAATTCGGTATACTTGCCGAAGGAAAATTGTTGAGAGACAAGTTTCCATGCTATCAAGTTTATGGCGCCGTTGCCGGGATTGATTTTGTATCAACAATGATTAAATTAGAGGATAACTAGATTGAGCATTTTTCTTTTGTTTGATTTAAATTTCTGTTTGAGTTAATTACTTTCAGTTTTAGTTATTTTCCTCCCTTCCCCCTTACTCCTTTTTCTTAGTTATTTACTATTCAGTTCACTTACCCACTAACTGTTTGATATATTGCATCACTCACGCTAACAGTAATTTTAACAAGAGTACTTTCTGCAACTATTTCCTTGCTTGTGCCTTGTTGGTTGTATGACAGGGAGAAGAAGCGGGGCTTCAACTTCCTTTGATTCTGAACCTGAGAGGACCTTCCTTAGATTAAGGAGGGAAGCAAGAGGAAAGAGAGTAGTTGGTGCTGAGGAAGAGGAGGAGTACTTTGAACCAGACATGGATGAGAACATGGAGAACCAGCATGAAGAAGAGGCTCACAACCATGGTAGAGAAGGTCTAGCAAATCTTGCTGGGCAAGAGAGAAGAGTTCTAGGCTCTTACATCAACCCAAACCCAGGAAACTGTGGGAATAGCATCCAAAGGCCAACCATACATGCTAACAACTTTGAACTAAAGCCACAGCTCATCACCCTTGTTCAGAACAACTGTTCATTCGAAGGAGGCGTCCAAGAAGATCCCAATCAACATCTAACCACCTTCCTGAGGATATGCGATACTGTGAAGTCCAATGGTGTTCATCCTGACACCTATAGACTACTTCTGTTTCCTTTCTCACTTAAGGACAAGGCATCTAAATGGCTGGAATCCTTCCCAAAGGAGAGTTTAGCAACCTGAAAAGATGTTGTGAACAAATTTCTGGCAAGATTCTATCCTCCTCAACGGATCAACAGGCTGAGAGCTGAGGTGCAAACATTCAGGCAGCAGGATGGTGAGACTCTATATGAAGCATGGGAGAGGTTCAAGGACCTGACAAGAAGGTGCCCACCTGATATGTTCAATGAATGGGTGCAGCTACACATTTTCTATGAAGGCCTTTCTTATGAATCAAAGAAGGCAGTAGACCATTCATCTGGGGGATCTCTGAACAATAAGAAGACCATTGAGGAGGCCATAGATGTCATTGAAACTGTAGCAGAGAATGACTATTTCTATGCTTCTGAAAGAGGCAACACTAGAGGAGTGATGGAACTAAACAATGTAGATGCACTGCTGGCCCAAAACAAGCTTATTACCAAGCAACTAGCCGACCTCACCAAGAAGATGGAGAGGAACCAAGTAGCAGCAATCACCACCTCATCAACAACCCAAGAGGGGGTGAATGCGGGAGGCAGAGGAGGAGCAAGAACAAGCCAACTACATTGGAAACTCACCCAGGCAGACCCATGATCCATACTCCAAAACCTACAACCCTGGTTGGAGGAATCACCCAAACTTTGGGTGGGGAAATCAACAAGATTAAAGCCAAGATCAGAGACGTCACAACCACAACAACAATGTAGCTCACCAACATTCCACACAAAGATCATATCAGCACTACCATAACAACACCTCTCCACATTCATACCAAAATCAAAATGACCCAACTCACCCATCTACTCTCAATTCACCATCATCTGAAGAAAGACTCTCCAAAATTGAGACTCTGCTTGAAGGCATATGCAAAGAGATTCAAGACAGTAAGGCATTCCGAGAAGAAGTGCAGTCCAATATGCAGAATCAAGATGCTACCATCAAGAAACTTGAGACACAAATTGGCTACCTATTCAAGAGAATTTCCAGCCACAACCCTCGCAGTGATACAGACTCAAACCAAAGGAAGGAGTGTCAGGCTATAACCCTCAGAAGTGGAAAAGAATTGAAGGAGACTCCCAAGCAACCCCAAGAGAAAGATTCAGTCAGAAAGAAGGAGGAACAAGATGAAGTTCAAATCCCTACCTCCAACTCACGTCAAAAGGAAGGAGAGCTGAAGCCATATATTCCGAAAATACCATATCCTCAACAACTGAAGAAGAAGGGGGATGACAGCCAGTTCTCCAGATTTTTAGAAATCTTTAAGAAATTACAGATTAACATACCCTTTGCTGAAGCAATAGAGCAAATGCCGCTCTATGCCAAGTTCTTAAAGGAATTGATGACTAAGAAGAGAAGTTAGAAGAGCAACGAGACTGTGATACTAACCGAAGAATGTAGTGCTATCATTCAGCATAAACTACCCCAGAAATTGAAGGATCCTGGGAGCTTCCAGATCCCTTGTATTATAGGGGAGATCACAGTGGAGAAAGCTCTATGTGACTTAGGAGCCAGCATAAATCTGATGTCAGTAGCTATGATGAGGAAAATGAAGATCGAGGAGGCTAAGCCAACAAAAATGGCCCTACAACTGGCAGACCGATCGTTCAAGTTCCCTCATGGTGTAGTGGAAGATTTGCTGGTGAAGGTGGGAGATTTCATTTTCCCAGCAGACTTTGTGGTGTTGGACATGCAGGAGGAAGCCAAGGCCTCCATCATCCTGGGAAGACCGTTCTTAGCTACTGCTGAAGCTGTCATTGATGTCCAAAAAAGTGATCTTACCTTGAGATTACACAATGAAAAGATGACATTCAATGTGTTCAAGGCCATGAGTTACCCACCAGAATAATGGGGAGAATGTATGAGGTTGGACTCACTGGAAGATGCAATGCAGGAGAGTTTTGAAGAAGAAGAACCCGAAGGGTTAATAGAGGAGGGATCAACGTCTAGTGAAGAGGTTACAACAGCAGAGATTCATATACGAGGTGCACCAAAGGAAGAGAATGAAAAGTTAGAAGCACCCAAACTTGAACTCAAAGCACTGCCACACACTCTCAAATATGCATACTTAGGAGAGAATGAAAGCTACCCAGTGATCATAAACTCATCCCTCAGCCAAGATCAAGAGGATGAATTACTCCAAGTGTTGCGAAAGCATAAGGATGCCATTGGATGGACCCTCGCTGACTTGAAAGGAATCAGTTCGGCCATATGCATGCATAAGATACTGTTGGAAGATGATGCCAAACCATCCATTCAATCCCAAAGGAGGCTGAACCCAATCATGAAGGAAGTGATGCAGAAAGAAGTTATGAAGTTATGACAGGGAGGGGTAATCTACCCGATCTCAGACAGCCCCTGGGTCAGCCCCGTGCATGTCGTGCCCAAAAAGGGAGGGATGACTGTAGTCCACAATGAGAAGAACGAACTAATTCCTACAAGGACCGTCACAGGATGGCGGATGTGCATAGACTACAGAAAACTAAATGAAGCTACACGAAAAGATCATTTCCCCCTTCCATTCATGGATCAGATGTTGGAAAGACTCGCAAGACACTCATACTATTGTTTTCTCGACGGTTATTCAGGATATAACCAAATAGTGGTTGATCTCAGAGACCAAGAGAAAACCTCATTTACTTGCCCATATGGAGTGTTTGCTTACAGGCGCATGCCATTTGGGCTATGTAATGCACCTGCGACTTTCCAACGCTGCATGCTTTCTATCTTCTCAGATATGATAGAAAAATTCATTGAAGTTTTTATGGATGATTTCTCGGTATTCGGAGATTCCTTTCCTATCTGCCTAAATCACCTAGCCTTAGTATTGAAAAGGTGCCAAGAGACCAATCTGGTTTTGAATTGGGAGAAATGTCACTTTATGGTGACAGAAGGAATAGTCCTTGGCCATAAGGTTTCTAACCAAGGCATTGAGGTGGACAGAGCTAAAGTGGAACTTATTGAAAAACTTCCTCCACCCAGTGATGTCAAGGCAATTAGGAGTTTTTTAGGGCATGCTGGCTTTTACAGAAGGTTTATTAAAGATTTTTCAAAGATAGCCAAACCCTTAAGCAATCTTCTTGTATCTGATACACCATTTATCTTCAATGAAACATGCATGCTAGCGTTTGGAAATTTGAAAAAGAGATTGTCCTCTACCCATATCATTTCCCCACCCGATTGAAACTTACCATTTGAATTGATGTGTGATGCATCTGATTTTGCAGTTGGGGCCGTGTTAGGGCAGAGGAAAGATAACTTAGTCCATGTGATATACTATGCTAGCAAAGTCCTCAATGAAACTCAAAGAAATTATACCACTACTGAAAAGGAGTTGCTAGTAATAGTTTTTGCATTTGATAAGTTTAGATCATACCTCATTGGTGCTAAAGTAATTGTTTTCACAGATCATACGGCACTTAAATATTTGTTTGCCAAGCAAGAATCAAAACCAAGACTAATAAGATGGATCTTATTGTTGCAGGAATTCAATATTGAAATTAGAGACAAGAAAGGAGTGGAGAACAAGGTAGCAGATCACCTATCCAGAATCCCTCATGATGAAGGTGGAACACATGATACAAGTGTAAATGAGCTCTTCCCTGATGAGCAGTTGATGACAGTTCATAAAGCACCATGGTTCGCAGACATTGCCAACTTCAAGGCAACTGGGGCTTTACCTCCAGAAATCAACAAACATCAAAAAAGAAAGCTCATAAATGATGCAAAATATTTTGTCTGGGATGAGCCTTATCTCTTCAAGAAATGTTCAGATGGAAACCTGAGAAGATGTGTTTCAGAAGAAGAGGGACGAGAGGTCCTGTGGAATTGCCACGGCTCATGCTATGGAGGCCATTTTGGAGGGGATAGAACTGCAGCAAAGGTGTTACAAAGCAGATTCTTTTGGCCCACCCTTTTCAAGGATTGTAAAGAACTAGTAAAGAGCTGCAATGAGTGCCAAAGATCTGGGAACTTGCCCAAAAGAAATGAGATGCCACAAAATTTCATCTTAGAACTAGAACTGTTTGATGTATGGGGAATCGATTTCATGGGACCATTCCTAACCTCATATTCAAATAAGTACATTTTGGTGGCAGTGGACTACGTTTCCAAGTGGGTGGAGGCTATTGCAACCCCAACAAATGATAACAAGGTGGTCATGAACTTTCTCAGGAAGAATATTTTTAGCCGGTTTGGAGTCCCACGAGCACTCATCAGTGATGGAGGGAGCCATTTTTGTAACAGACCACTAGAAGCTCTTCTCCTACGATACGGGGTGAAACACAAGGTTGCCACACCTTACCATCCCCAAACAAGTGGGCAAACTGAGATATCTAACATAGAGCTAAAATGGATTTTGGAAAAGACTGTGGGTACATCAAGAAAGGATTGGTCGAAGAAGCTGGATGATGCTCTTTGGGCATACAGAACAGCATTTAAAACGCCACTAGGGATGTCCCCATACCAACTGGTGTATGGGAAAGCTTGTCATCTACCACTGGAGCTGGAACACAAAGCTCTCTGGGCTCTCAAGTTATTAAATTTTGACAGCATCGCTGCTGGTGCAAAGAGGATCTTGCAGCTGCAAGAGATGGAGGAATTTAGATCTCAAGCCTATGAAAATGCCAAGATTTATAAAGAAAAGGTGAAGAGAAGACATGACCTGCATCTGGCACCAAGGAGTTTCGAAAAGGGGCAGCAAGTACTCCTTTACAACTCCAAATTGAGACTGTTCCCTGGCAAACTCAAATCAAGGTGGTCAGGACCCTTTCTTGTCACAAAAGTCTCGCCATATGGGCACATAGAAATCATGGATGAAAGTTCGGAGAGGACTTTCACTGTGAACGGACAAAGGCTCAAACACTATATGGGCAACATGGGGGAAAACCCTAAAGTGAAGTATCATCTCAAGTAATGGAGGAATCGTCGAGCTAGCGACGCTAAAAGAACGCTTTGTTGGGAGGCAACCCAACCTGAGGTAGTTTCTTTTTCATCATCATTTCAATAAAAATCACAAGTTGTTTCCCCTGTATTGCGAGGAGCTAAGTTTGGTGTTCCACACCAAAACAAATCCAAAAGTGAAAGTGCAGTTTTAAGTTTGGTGTTCTACCAAAGATATTCGTTATAATCAAGGTTGTCAAACTCGCGAGTTTAGGTAAACTCGTGGAGCTGACCTAGACTCGACTCGTAGACTCGACTCATAGACTCGTACGAGTTTACCTGTTATAAATTTTTTATAAAAAATATATATATCATGTATAATATATATATTTAATCAAATATAGGCATTTAAACTTAACAATTTTAACATCAAAACACATAATAAATTAACATAATACTACAATTATAACAAGTACTCTAGACCACACATTCAAATCCTTCACAAATATGCATCTAGTTCAACATAAAACACACAATCACACAATCAAAGCTTCATATAACACAACCGAAAAACAAAAGAAAATAACAAAGCAACAACTAAATGTTCTAATAAAGTAAAAGTCTAAAATTGAAATCCTCCAATATCTTCATCTTCCATGGCATCAACATCATCATCTTCACCATCTTCATCAGAAACATCATTTGTTTCAGACATTTTGTATTTGTGTCCCTAAATCAACAAATCAACAAACTAAATAATTAATTTAGCAAAGTTATCCAGAGTTTCAGATTTCAATAAACTAAACTAAGCTAAACTAAACTAAACTAACATTTCAGATTTCATAAATTCAGATTTCATATTTCAATAAACTAAACTAAACTAACATTTTAGATTTTATAAATTCATATTTCAGCAATCAATAAACTAAACTAAACTAACATTTCAGATTTCCTAAATTCAGATTTCATATTTCAATAAACTAAACTAAACTAAACTAACATTTCAGATTTTCTAAATTCAGATTTTAGTTTTCAATAAACTAAACTAAACTAACATATCAGAGTTTCAGTATTTCAGATATTTAGATTCATTAATAAAAAACATCAAAGTAACTAACAGTCTAACTGTCCAAGTATCTAACACCAGAGCTTATTTAGTAATCCATATTTCATCATTCATTAACAAATATATAACTATTAGATATTCAGATTCATTAATCCATATTTCGTCATTCATCACACCAGAATTCAAACTAAAAAAAAATTTAAAAAGTTAATTTCAGAATCAAAATGGCAGAAATCATACCATTATACCAAAATTATTTAAATTTGTTCAACTACCAACATTACAGATTAAACTCACACTAACAAGTAACAACTACGAAATGCATCAATTGATTCAATTCAGTAACTAATTTATTTTTAAACATACCTGAAGGCTAAGATGGCAGAATGAAGTAGGCTCAGCTGAGTAGCTGACACTGGCGTTGGCGCGTTGCTGTACTGTGCTCCCCGACGACCGACGGAACTGTGCTCCACAACGACCGACAGAAGCGTGTCTGACACTGGTGTCGCTGTGTTGTGCTGACTGATGTACTCCACGAATCTGCGTTCTTCGATGCAAAACAGGGAGCGAGAGAGTGAGAGTGTGTTGAGCTGAGTGAGAGAGCAAGAGTGAGAGAACGGTGGTTTGAGAAATGGCGAACGACAAACGGCAGTGACAGATCGGGGACAGACGGCGACAAGGGATGGACTGTTGATGACGAAATGCGAAGAAGAAGAGAGCTTGGAGAAAAGAAGAGAGTGAGTGTGAGTAAAGAGGATTTAGGGTTAGCTGGGTTAGTGGGTTGCTCCCTTGCAGCCTTTCTTTTTTTTTCTTTGCCCAAAACGGGCCGTTTTGGCAAAAAACCCAACCTAAATCAAACTCGCTGACTCATGAATAAACTCGTGAGTTTGACCGAGTTTATCCGAGTCTACCCGAGTCTACCCAGAAACGAGTTTGTGTCCGAGTTAACTCGATTCCACTGCCTAAACTCGTAAACTCGCACGAGTTTACGAGTTAACTCGCGAGTTTGACAACAATGGTTATAATCACACTACTCTCCAATGACAGATTGCTAGCTCCAACCAATCAGGGGAACCACTTAGCAGTAGTTTAGTCTGAAGTTAATGGTTGTTTTGTTAATAACAATATATGAGGCTCTCTGCAAGTATGCAATCTGTTGTACTAGGCAAAAGAACTAATTTTGGTGTTCACACACCAAATTAAGTTCAGAAATTCGCAAGCATACATGCAAGCTAACTATGTCTCAAGTGCTTTGGAAACAAGCAACTTCCAATAACTTTGCAGGAACCTTCTGAGGAAATAGTGCACCATCATCCAAGGAAATGAAGGAGCAAAAACTATGGATAAGGACAACAAGGGGATAGCAAGAAACCATCACCCGAAGGTTGTGTTGTTACTTAATTTCTATACTTAAAATGCTAAAAAATTGGAAGTCCGAAGGAACTTGATTTATAGTTGCTCATTAGTTTAGATGATTAGAGTTTAATGTTGCTCTATTGCTTTTGTCATATGTGTGCTGTCCACGATACCTGCTGGATTTTCACCTTGCTTACTTGTATGCTTGTCTCCTTTTGAATCAAATAAAAAGAGAATAATTGTTATCAAAGACCAGAGTGGAGTTCATATTGTGGAGTAAGTTCCTTAGTGTGTGATGTGGTCATAAGTTAGCTAAGTTGATTCACCAACAAGGGTGGGAAGACAACTATCTGTCCTGAATCATATGTTTGAAACACACCCCATGAGACTAGCTAAATAACAAGATCCTAATAAGAAAAAGGGGAAAAGAACAATAAGAGTTGAAAAAGAAAGAAAAGTTAATAAAGAATAAGGCTAGGCACCAAGGGTTTGAAACTTGAGAGATGTGTCTGTGGTGCTCCTGTACCAAGGATCTGCTTGGATGAATAAGTTCTTAGGAGTGCTTCATCACTTGGTAACTTAGGTTAACTAACCTGGGATTATCAACTGAAAATCCACTATCAAGAGCAACCTTGCTACAGAACATTTAGTAACCCAAAGAGGTGCTGGACACCAAGGTCTCAAGAAAGGAAATAACAAACCATGTGTCTGTGGTGTGTGTGTATGGGGGAAAGAGACTTGAGGAAGTAAGTCCTTAGGGGTGTCTTAAAACCTAGCACCTTGAACTAACTGGTTCGGGAGTGCTGGCTGAAAGCTTATCTTAAATAGTCGCCCCCTCATAGAGCACTTAGCCTAAGAACACAAATAAGCCATGAAAAACAATAAAAGGATCAGTGAATAAGAGTCTCATAGGGTGCAATCAAGTGAGTATTCCAGGACATGATAAAGGTCTGAAAGCCAGTGAAGGAATGAACCTAAGTTGCTATGCATGAAACCACCATAAAACCAAGGATATGACCTCCACAATAATGACTCATTCCTCTTGGCATTCCATTCATCATTCTCTTGTTCCAGTACTTGCTTAGGGACAAGCAAGCTTTAAGTTTGGTGTTGTGATACCAGGGCATTTTGGTCAGTTTCACTGACCTTTTCTTTACTGTTTTAGGGTAGTTTCATGCATTTTCTTAAGAAATAAGCAAGTTTTGGGTAGAATTTCACTTACATCTTGATTTAAGCATACATTGAGCACTTTACATGATTTCATGAGAATTTTGCATGAATTAGATGACAAATTGGATGATGCATGTCTCATGATGTGGATTAGAACTTTGATGCACTGCATTGCTTGATTTCAGGACAAAGAAAGCAAGAAAGAGCCACGTTGGCAGCCACGTTAGTCTAACTAACGTGACCACCAACGTGGAATGGGAGCTAGCTTGTAACGTTAATGAGAAAAGTAATCGCCAATAACGTCCTCGAAGCCATCATAGCCCACATTAAGAGTCACGTTAACTAAGTTAACGTGAACTCTAACGTGGAAGAAAGAAAGTGGAGCCAACGTTAGTGACACTCACCTTTGTCACTAACGTTGGACCAAGCTCATAAGTGGCCACGTTAAGAGCCACGTTAACTCAGTTAACATGGACTCTAACGTTGGGAAGCAAAAGAAAAGCCAACGTTAGTGACACTCACCTTTGTCACTAACGTTGGCCAAGCCACAATGAGCCACGTTAACTCCCACGTTAACTTAGTTAACGTGGAGGCTAACGTGGAGAAAGCATGTGATCGCCAACATTAGTGACACTTACCTTTGTCACTAACGTTGGGGTGAACCCACACAAGCCACTATGAGCAACGTTAACTCCCACGTTAACTTAGTTAACGTGGAAGCTAACGTAGATAAGAGAGATGATGAGCCAACGTTAGTGACACTCACCTTTGTCACTAACGTTGGAGATGGCTAGCATTACTACGTTAGAAGCCACGTTAACCTAGTTAACGTGGACTCTAACGTGGGAAGTAGGGGCACATCGGAACGTTAGTGACAAAGGTAAGTGTCACTAACGTTCTCGAAGGATTGGCAAGCTTACGTTAAGAGCCACGTTAACTAAGTTAACGTGGACTCTAACGTAGGGGGAAGGGAAGTCTCTCAACGTTATTGGAAAAGGTGAGTCCCAATGACGTGTGCGAAGGACCAAGAGGCAACGTTAGTGGTCACGTTAGTGCCACTAACGTTGAAGTTAACGTGGATTATCCCTGAGTGAGGAACGTTAGTGAAAAAGGTGATTGCCACTAACGTTCTCGAACCCACACTCTCACTTAACGTTAACGCCACTAACGTCCTGAGCTAAACACCCTGCCTACTCCACACTTTCTCTCTGCAAGTAAAGCTATGCCCACTGCGGAAGATAACTGCTTCAAACTCAAGATCCAAAGGCCCATATCCAAGACTTAAAGAACCAACTAGAAGATCAGAAGAGTAGTATATATAGGGGTAGTTTTGAATTAGAAAGAGCTTTTTGGGGGGATTGGAAATTGGGAACTACTCTCTGTATAATTTACTTTCTCTGCACTTCTAGTTCTAGTTTTCATGATGTATTCTCCATCTTTGTTTTCCATTTCTAGAGCTATGAACAACTAAACCCCTTTCATTGGGTTAGTGAGCTCTGTTGTAATTTGATGGATCAATACTAATTTTCATTACTCTTCTTCTATCTTTTCTCTTGATTTTACTAGAAAGCTTTCAATCTTCATCCAATTGGGTAGTTATCTTGGAAAAGAAGCTATTCATACTTGGATCTCTTTTGAACCTTGGAAGAGGAATGAAGAGATCATGCTAGAAATGCTTTCTCATGTTGGACCAAATTGGGTTTGGTTGGGTATGGTAACTATAATCCTACCAACACTTGATTTGGGAATGCATGTGGTATAATCAGTGACCATACTTCATCTCTTCTCATGAGCAATTGACCAAGAAATTGGTTATTGATCAAGATTTGAGAGATTGAATTACCAAGAAATTGGAATTCAATCACTTAAGATTGCCAAGGAGATCAATGAATGCATTGATTGAGGAAGAGATGAAAATGAACTTGATCCGGAGAATGCAACATCTCCTAAGCCCAATGAATCCCCATTTCTGATCTTACCCATTCTCTTTAATTTTTTCAATTTACTTTTATGAGTATCTTCCCCATTCCCATTTAAGATTCTACAATTTACTTTCCGCCATTTACATTCAGCTCTTTATTTCCAGCAATTTACATTTTCTGCTATTTACTTTCCCGCCATTTAATTTCCTGCAACTCTCAAACCAAATTCTGCTTCACTCAACTAGAACATTCCTCTAATTAAAGTTGCTTGACCAATCAATCCCTATGGGATTCGACCTCACTCTATTGTGAGTTTTTACTTGACGACAATTCGGTATACTTGCCGAAGGAAAATTGTTGAGAGACAAATTTCCATGCTATCAATGCTCCCACTTAGTTAACCTCTAACTATGAAGGTAGGTCAAATGGATAAATCAATATGAATCCTCAAGTCCTAGTCAACTCCCAAGGAAAGACTAGAGTTAGTGGAATTCAAGTCAATTAGCAACTTTCAATTATCAATCAACAAAGGAGTTTGATAACTCAAGAGTCTCCAATTACTCAACCAAAGCTAAGAACATATAAAGCTAATTTAAAATCCAACCAAGCATTTTATCAAATACTTGGAAGGCACAACATAAAAGCATAGAAAATCAATAAGAGATAATAAATTCCAAACAACCAATTGAAAGCATCAATAACATAAATTGAAGAAAGCAACCATAATTATGAAATATCTCAAATTGCATTAAATAGAAAATCAAATCTAACATGAGAATTCATAAACCAATTGGCAACATAAAGTAATCAATAAGGGAAATAAATAAACTAGAATGCTAGAACTAATAAGAGTAGAAGAGAAACTAATTAAACTAAGATAGAAATCTGAAATTGGGAAGAATTAAACCTAAGAATCCTAAAACCTAGAGAGAGGAGAGAGCCTCTCTCTCTAGAAAACTATATCTAAAACCTAAAATTATGTGAATGAAAGTTGTATGAATGAATTCCCCTGATTCCCCCACTCTGTAGCTGATGAGCGGATATTTTATACGCTTTTTGGGGGTGATTTCATGTAGTTTTTAGTATGTTTTAGTTAGTTTTTAGTATATTTTTATTAGTTTTTAGGAAAAATTCATATTTCTGGACTTTACTAGGAGTTTGTGTGCTTTTCTGTGATTTCAGGTATTTTCTGGCTGAAATTGAGGGATCTGAGCAAAAATCTGATTCAGGCTAAAAAAAAGACTGCTGATGCTGTTGGATTCTGACCTGCTTACACTCGAAATAGATTTTCTGGAGCTACAAAAGTCCAACTGGCGCGCTCTCAATTGCGTTGGAAAGTAGACATCCAGCGCTTTCCAGCAATATATAATAGTCTATACTTTGCACAAAGATAAACGATGTAAACCGGCGTTTAACGCCAGTTCCATGTTCCATTCTGGCATTAAACGCCAGAAACAGGTTTCAAGTTGGAGTTAAACGCCTAAAACAGGTTACAACCTGGCGTTTAACTCCAGAAAGAGCCTAGGCATGTGTAAAGCTCAAGTTTCAGCCCCAGCACACACCAAGTGGGCCCCAGAAGTGGATTTCTGCACTATCTATCGTAGTTTACTCATTTTCTGTAAACCTAGGTTACTAGTTTAGTATTTAAACAACTTTTAGAGATTTATTTTGTGGCTCATGACATTTTTAGATCTGAACTTTGTATCTTTGATGGTATGAGTCTCTAAAGTCCATTTTTGGGGTTGAGGAGCTCTGCTGTGTCTCGATGAATTAATGCAACCATTTCTGTTTTCTATTCAAACACGCTTGTTTCTATCTAAGATATTCATTCGCACTTCAATATGATGAATGTGATGATCCGTGACACTCATCACCATTCTCAACCTATGAACGTGTGCCTGGAAACCACCTCCGTTCTACCTTAGATTGAATGAGTATCTCTGGGTTCCTGTCTCATGAGTCTGATCACCTCTCCTGACAACAGAACTTTCAGATCTGTGAGACCAGAGTCTTCGTGGTATAAGCTAGAATCCATTGGCAGCATTCTTGAGATCCAAAAAGTTTAAACCTTGTCTGTGGTATTCCGAGTAGGATCCGGGAAGGGATGACTGCAACGAGCTTCAAACTCGCGAGTGCTGGGCGTAGTGACAGATGTAAAAGGATCAATGGATCCTATTCCATCACAAGTGAGAACCGACAGATGATTAGCCATGTACATGGACCTTTTTCACTGAGAGGACGGATGGTAGTCATTGACAACGGTGATCCACCAACATACAGCTTGCCATGGAAGGAGCCTTGCGTGCATGAAGAAGATGACAGTAGGAAAGCAGAGATTCAGAAGACAAAGCATCTCCAAAACTCCAACATATTCTCCATTACTGCATAACAAGTATTTATTTCATGCTCTTTTATTCTTCGCAATTCAAACTGATAATCATAATTGATATCCTGACTAAGAGTTACAAGATAACCATAGCTTGCTTCAAGCCGACAATCTCCGTGGGACTCGACCTTTACTCACGTAAGGTATTACTTGGATGACCCAGTGCACTTGCTGGTTAGTGGTACGAGTTGTAAAAAGTGTGATTTACAATTTCGTGCACCAAGTTTTTGGCGCCGTTGCCGGGGATTGTTCGAGTTTGGACAACTGACGGTTTATTTTGTTGCTTAGATTAGGGAAAATTTATCTTTTTTGTTTAGAGTAACTAAAATTGCGTCTTCTATTATTGTTTTTGGTTGAAACTTTTTTTTTCCAGAATCCTTGTTTTCTTTTTCAATTTTTCTTTTTTTTTTCCTTCAAAAATTTTTATAAACTAATAATTGAGTTTTTTCTTTGAGTTTAATTTCATATTTTAAGTTTGGTGTCAATTGCCTGATTTTATTTTTCTCTCATTTTTTTTCGAATTATTAGTGCTCAGAATATAAAAGTTTTTAAGTTTGGTGTCCTTTTTGTTTCTGTTTTCTTAAAAATTTTTCAGAAGTTGTTCTTAGCATTCATCATGATATTCAAAGTTTTCCTATTTGTTTCCTTTGTTTTGATAAAAAAAATTTAAGTTTGGTGTCATTTTTTACTGTTTCTCCTCTTTCTTCATTAAATTCAAAAATATATTTTCTCTTTATTTTAATTAATTTTCGAATTTTCATTTAAAAATTCAGATTTTTTTATTTTAAAACTTTCTATTCTATCTTATCTTAGTTTTGAAATTTCAAAATTCAAAATCTTTTTCAAAAATCATATCCAAAATTTTTCAAATCTTCTTAATTAAGTAAGTATTTTTGTTTTCAAATTTATTTTTCTCTTAGCTTTCGAAATTTACATTTTAATTTCTAATTGTTTTATTTTATCTTATTCTTTTTATTTATTCTTAATAATTCAGTTTGTTTCTAATAAAATAAAATAAAAAAAACAAAAATATATTTTGTTTGTAATTCATATCAATTCCATTTTATCCATCATGACCTAAATGGAAATGAACAGTTCAGAAGGACTCTGGGGTCATATGCTAACCCCATTACTGCTGCATATGGGAGTAGCATCTGTATACCTCCCATCAAAGCAAGAAGTTTTGAGCTAAATCCTCAACTCATTGTCATGGTGCAGCAAAATTGCCAGTATTTCGGTCTTCCACAGGAAGAACCTACTGAGTTTCTGGCGCAGTTCTTGCAAATTGCTAACACAGTGCGTGACAAGGAGGTAGATCAGGATGTATACAGGTTGTTACTGTTTCCTTTTGCTGTAAAAGATCAAGCTAAGAGGTGGTTAAATAACCAATCCACATCAAGCATAAGAACATGGACACAGTTATCAGACAAATTCCTGAATCAATATTTCCCTCCAAAAAGAATGACACAGCTAAGGTTGGACATCCAAGGCTTTAAACAAGAGGATGATGAATCCCTTTATAACGCCTGGGAGAGGTACAGAGGGATGCTAAGGAAATGCCCTTCTGAAATGTTTTCAGAGTGGGTGCAATTAGACATCTTTACTATGGGCTTACAGAAAAAGCTCAGGTATCTCTAGACCACTCAGCTGGTGGATCTATACACATGAGAAAAACTATTGAAGAAACTCAAGAGCTTATTGATATAGTTGCTAGAAATCAGCATCTGTACATAAGTAGTGGGTCCTCCATAAAAGAAGAAGCCAAAGCAGTATCTACTGAACTTGGTCCTCCAGAACAAGTTGCTGAACTCAATCAACAATTGTGTTTTCTAACAAAACAGCTAGCAGAATTCAAGGAGATGCTACAAGACACTAAAAATGCTAATAAAAATATGGAAGCACAATTGAATCAGACAAAACAGCAGTTATCAAAGCAGATAACAGAAGAGTGCTAGGCAGTTCAATTAAGAAGTGGAAAAATATTAAATACCTCACTTCAGAGCAGCAGAAAGCCAAGAAAAGAACAACTGACAGAGGATGAGCAAAATATTATCCAAAATCCCTCTAAGGACAGTAAGAGCCCAGAGAGGAATAACTCTGGCATTCAAACGCCAGAAAAGGATGCAAAGCTGGCGTTAAACGCCCAACCCACGCGCAGTTCTGGCGTTCAAACGCCAGAAACAGGCAAGGAGCTAGCGTCAAACGCCCAATGGAAGCTCAGTTCTGGCGTTCAAATGCCAGAAACAGGTAAGAAGTTGGCGTCCAACGCCAATCCAGCTTCCAACCCTGGCATTCAAATGCCAGTGAGGGATCAGACACACACAAGTGCTGATAGCAACCCCTCTAAAAAGGCTTCTCCAACCACCTCTGTAGGAAATAAACCTGTAGCAACTAAGGTTGAGGAATACAAAGCCAAGATGCCTTATCCTCAAAAACTCCACCAAGAGGAGCAGGATAAGCAATTTTCCCGCTTCGCAGACTATCTCAGGACTCTTAAAATAAAGATTCCGTTTGCAGAGGCACTTGAACAAATACCCTCTTATGCCAAGTTCATGAAAGAGATCTTGAGTCATAAGAAGGATTGGAGATAAACTGAAAGAGTTCTCCTCACTGAAGAATGCAGTGTAGTCATTTTGAAAAGCTTCCCAGAAAAGCTTAAAGATCCCGGGAGCTTTATGATACCATGCATATTAGAGGGTAATTGCACCAAGACAGCTTTATGTGATCTTGGGGCAAGTACCAACCTAATACCTGCATCCACTATCAGAAAGCTTGGTTTAACTGAAGAAGTCAAACCAACCCGGATATGTCTCCAACTTGCTGATGGCTCCATTAAATACCCATCAGGCGTGATTGAAGACATGATTATCAGGGTTGGGCCATTCGCCATTCCCACTGACTTTGTAGTGCTGGAAATAGAGGAGCACAAGAGTGCTACTCTCATTCTAGGAAGACCTTTCCTAGCAACTGGACGAACTCTCATTGATGTCCAAAAGGGGGAAGTAACCTTGAGAGTTAATAAGGATGAGTTTAAGTTAAATGCTGTCAAAGCCATGCAGCATCCAAACACACCAAAAGACTGCATGAAAGTTGATCTTATTGACTCTTTGGTAGAGGAGATCAACATGGCTGAGAGTCTCGAATCAGAGCTAGAAAACATCTTTAAAGATGTCAAGCCTGATCTGGAGGATTCATAGGAAATAAAAGAGCCTCTGAAAATTCCTCAGGAAGAGGAAAAACCTCCTAAACCCGAGCTCAAACCACTACCACCATCCCTGAAATATGCATTTCTAGGAGAAGGTGACACTTTTTCGGTGATCATAAGCTCTGCTTTAAATCCACAGGAAGAGGAAACACTACTTCAAGTGCTAAGGACACACAAGACAGCTCTTGAGTGGTCCATAAGTGATCTTAAGGGCATCAGCCCAGCAAGATGCATGCACAAGATCCTATTGGAGGACAATGCTAAGCCAGTGGTTCAACCACAGAGGCGGCTAAATCCAGCCATGAAGGAAGTGGTGCAGAAAGAGGTCACCAAGTTACTGGAGGCTGGGATTATTTATCCTATTTCTGATAGCCCCTGGGTGAGCCCTGTCCAAGTTTTTCCCAAGAAGGGAGGCATGACAGTGATTCATAATGAAAAAAATGAACTGGTTCCTACAAGAACAGTTACAGGGTGGCGTATGTGTATTGACTACAGAAGGCTCAATACAGCCACCAGGAAGGATCACTTTCCTTTACCATTCATAGACCAGATGCTAGAGAGACTAGCAGGTCATGAATATTACTACTTTTTGGATGGCTTTTCAGGCTACAACCAAATTGCAGTAGATCCTCAGGACCAAGAGAAAACAGCATTCACATGTCCTTTTGGAGTGTTTGCCTACAGAAGGATGTCTTTTGGTCTGTGCAATGCACCTGTAACCTCTCAGAAGTGCATGCTCTCTATCTTCTCTGATATGGTAGAGAAATTCTTGGAAGTCTTCATGGATGACTTTTCAGTATTTGGAGACTCATTCAGCTCCTGCCTTGACCATTTAGCACTTGTTCTGAAAAGATGCCAAGAGACCAACCTGGTTTTAAACTGGGAAAAATGTCACTTTATGGTGACTGAAGGAATTGTCCTTAGGCATAAAATTTTAAACAAGGGAATAGAAGTGGATCAAGCTAAAGTGGAAGTAATTGAAAAACTACCACCACCTGCCAATGTTAAGGCAATTAGAAGCTTTCTGGGGCATGCAGGATTCTATAGGATGTTTATAAAGGATTTTTCAAAAATTGCAAAACTTCTAAGCAACCTGCTAGCTGCTGACACGCCATTTGTGTTTGACACAGAGTGTATGCAGGCGTTTGAAACTCTGAAAGCTAAGCTGGTCACAGCACCAGTTATTTCTGCACCAGACTGGACATTACCATTCGAACTAATGTGTGATGCCAGTGACCATGCCATTGGTGCAGTATTGGGACAGAGGCATAACAAGCTTCTGCATGTCATTTATTATGCTAGCCGTGTTTTAAATGATGCCCAAAAAATTACACAACCACAGAAAAGGAATTACTTGCAGTGGTTTATGCCATTGACAAGTTTAGATCATACTTAGTAGGATCAAAAGTGATTGTGTACACTGACCATGCTGCTCTTAAATATCTACTTACAAAGCAGGATTCAAAACCCAGGCTCATAAGATGGGTGTTGCTTCTGCAAGAGTTTAACATAGAAATAAGAGACAGAAAAGGGACAGAAAACCAAGTGGCTAATCATCTATCCCCGATAGAACCAGTAGAAGGGGCGTCCTTTCCCTCTATTGAGATCTCTGAAACCTTTCCAGATGAGCAATTGTTTGCCATTCAGGAAACACCATGGTTTGCAGACATTGCAAACTATAAAGCTGCAAGATTTATACCCAAGGAGTACAGCAGGCAACAAAAGAAAAAATTAATTACTGATGCAAAGTACTACTTGTGGGATGAACCCTATCTCTTTAAGAGATGTGCAGACGGAATAATCCGTAGGTGTGTGCCTAGAGAAGAAGCACAGAAGATCTTATGGCATTGCCATGGGTCACAATATGGAGGCCATTTCGGAGGTGAGCGAACAGCCACCAAGGTCCTCCAATGTGGCTTCTACTGGCCTACCCTCTATAGAGATTCCCGAGAGTTTGTACGTAACTGTGACAGTTGCCAGAGGGCTGGTAATATGCTTCATGGTTACTGATAAACCATTATTTTATGATTTATATTGTGCTTAATTGTGTGGTTTTATCAAATCTTTACCCACTTATTCATTAAATAAGCATGCATTTATAATTCCTTCCTAAAAATGCTTTATGGTTGAAAACTTGCTTCCTAGAGACTTTTAATTTTGTATTTTAACTCCCCTTTATTCCATTCGATGCCGTGATCTGTGTGTTAAGTGTTTCAGGCTTTATAGGGCATGAATGACTTGGAGATTGGAAAGGAAGTTTGCAAAAATGGAAGGAACACAAGAAATTAAGGAGATGACCAGCGAGAAGTGACGCGGACGCATGGCTCACGCGACCGCGCAGATTGGAGACTGCACCAGTGTCGCGAAGGCGTGGACGACGCGCACGCGTGGCAAGGCAAAATGCTGGATGACGCGAACGCCTGGATGACGTGATCGCGTGACATGCGCGATCTGCAGAATTCGCTGGGGGAAATTTTGGGCCCTGTTTTGAACCAGTTTTCGGCCCAGAAAAGCAGATTAGAGCAAGGGAACATGCAGAGACAGAACAGAACATTCATTCCACATAGTTTTAGTTTTTTAGATCTGATTTTACCTCTCCTCTAGTTTTTCTCTCTACACATCCATAGTTCTTAGGATTTGATTTTATTTCTTTTTGGATCGGAACATTGGGAAGAGTTATTACCTCCGTCAAGACTTTGTCATTCTAGTTTGTTTCCTTACTTGTCACTTACTCTTTCATGTTCTGTATTTACTCAGAGTTATTCTTGGATTATTTCTAGAGTTTATTTATATAAGAACTATTTTTATTTTTAATTGATCTTTTAATTATTATTTATCATGTCTTCCTTTACTTCTCTTTCTTATGTTATGAAATTTACATTCACAATGAGCGAGTAGTTCCATAACTTGATTGGGAGATGATTGAAAGGAAACCTTGAGTTGGATTACTTAAAAGAAAAAATTGTAATTGGGTTTATTGTTGGACCGCCTTCTAGTTATTGACACTAGTCCTTCCCAAGGGAGAGGATTAGGACTTGTGACTAGAAATAGTTTTCCAACTTGCTTGACTTCCCTCTACCTAGTAAAGGGTAACTAAGCAGAACAACCTCCAATTATCAATTAATCTTGAGAGTACTCCAACAAGAATAGGGCTTCCAACTAATCTACTCCCAGTCAAGGTTTTTATTTAAAATTACATAATTTCTCTAATTTAATTCCTGCTTATCAACTCAACCCATTTTGGAAAACATCTGATTAATAAAATAGCACATCTTTCTGCAACTCGTTGGGAGACGACCTGGGATTCATACTCCCAGTATTTTAATTTTAATTTTGTGACAATCCTTCTAAATTGATAAGTGGATTTTTGGTTGGTTAAGAACTGTACTTGCAACGTATCTCTTATAATAAATTCTTAACTCGTCAATTTCCGCTATGTCAATGTTTGGCGCCGTTGCCGGGGAGTTGCAACTGAGTGCTAAGTTATTGATTGAAATTTATTTATTTTCATTTTATTTTATTTTTGCTACTATGAGCTACATGTTTCTTTCGATAAATGACGCGTTCACTTCTAGATCCAAGCTTGCCAGTATTTGATCCTGAGATTGAAAGAACTATCTCACAAATAAGGCAAGCTCGGCGTCGGTTAATCCTCTCTGAGGGCGAATCTGAAACGTCACTTGAGGAAAAAACAAGCTCCCTTTTTGCTGATTCGGTTGATTTACGTGTAGGTGACATGGCAGCACCTAGGAGAATTACTATCCAGGAGGCTGGAGCCCCTGATTTCACAATGCAACCGTTTCAAGCGCATCACTCAGCAGTGGCTACAGACTTTAAAATAAAGACTGCACTGCTCAACTTGATGCCTAAGTTTCATGGCTTACCTGCTCAAGAGCCTATCAAGCACCTGAGGAATTTCCAAGCAGCCTGTTCTACTGTCAGGTGTGATGGTGCAGATAAAACTTCTATTCTGTTGAAAGCTTTCCCATTCTCTCTTGAGGAAAAAGCAAGAGAGTGGTACTACACTCAACCCGCAGCAACCGTTTTTGACTGGGATACGCTCAGAAGAGAATTTTTGGAAAAATTCTTTCCAGTCGAAGTTACTGATAAACTGAGGAAGGACATTTCCATGATTGTCCAGGACGAATCCGAGACTCTCTATGAATATTGGGAGCGCTTCAACAATCTTCTGGAAGCATGCCCCCACCATATGATTGACAAGATAGTGTTGCTCGGCTACGTCACACAAGGCATGAGGCCCCAAGATAAAACCACATTGGAGAGTGCTAGCAATGGGTCTATAAAAAAGTACAAGACCACTGATGAGGCATGGCAATTGATCAGTGACTTGGCTGAGTCTACAAGGAATCACAGGCAGAAACAAAGTCGCTCAAAGGCTGTTGCAGAGGTATCTTCTAGCAAAGAAACTATTGCTCTGGCTCAGAGTATATGTGAAATGACCAACTTACTGAAGCAGATGCAGCTGAGTCAACAACAAGCATAGCAAAGGCAACAGTTAGTCCCACAGAGAGTGTGTGGGATCTGCGCCGATTACAACCATTATACTGATGAATGTCCGTAGCTCCAGCAGGAAGACAATACTGTGGCAGCCACTCATAACTTCTATAACCGCCCTAACCAAGGGTACAATCAAGGTGGCAGTTACAGCCATGGATGGCAGGACAACTCTAACCAGAATTGGAGGGACAACAATAACAGAGGAGGTAGAGACAATCAAGGATATCAGAGGTGGAATAATAACAACAACAGGCAGCAGAACCAGAACCAGCCTTACAGAGCACGCCACCTGAGGCAGTTGGTGTGCGAAATCGTGATCATTGCTTCCTTGGTAACGGCGCTAAAAACTCAATATGCACGTTCATGATCTTAATTCTATTTCACAACTTTGTACAACTAACCAGCAAGTGTACTGGGTCGTCCAAGTAATAAACCTTACCTGAGTAAGGGTCGATCCCACGGAGATTGTTGGTATGAAGCAAGCTATGGTCATCTTTTAAATCTCAGTCAGGCGGATATTAAATTGTATTAAGAAATTATAGTGGATGAAAATAAATAAAATAGGATAGAGATACTTATGTAAAATATTGGTGAGAATTTCAGATAAGCGTATAGAGATGCTTTCGTTCCTCTGAACCTCTGCTTTCCTACTGTCTTCATCCAATCTTTCCTACTCCTTTCCATGGCAAGCTGTATGTAGGGCATCACCGTTGTCAATAGCTACATCCCATCCTCTCTGTGAAAATGGTCCGATGCGCTGTCACTGCATGGCTAATCATCTGGAGGTTCTCGATCATACTGGAATAGGATTCACCCTCCTTTTGCGTCTGTCACTACGCCCAGTACTCGCGAGTTTGAAGTTCGTCACAGCCATCCCTTCCCGGATCCTACTCGGAATACCACAGACAAGGTTTAGAATTTCCGGATCTCAGGAATGGCCATCCATGGGTTCTAACTTATACCACGAAGATTCTAATATCTCGGACTCGGTCCTCTGTATTAGATATCCAAGAGATACTCATTCTAGCTTGTTTGCATGTAGAACGGAAGTGTTTATCAGGCACGCGTTCGTAGGTGAGAATGATGATGAGCGTCACATAATCATCACATTCATCATGTTCTTGGGTGCGAATGGATATCTTAGAATAGGAATAAGCTTGAATTGAATAGAAAAACAGTAGTACTTTGTATTAATTCATGAGGAACAGCAGAGCTCCACACCTTAATCTATGGAGTGTAGAAACTCTACCGTTGAAAATACATAAGTGATAATGGTCCAGGCATAGCCGAATGGCCAGCCCCCATGAAAGTCTAAGATAGCATAAAACTAATCAAAGATGATCCGAAGATCGCATAAATTCCTATTTATACTAAACTAGTTACTAGGGTTTACAGAAATGAGTAAATGATGCAGAAATTCACTTCCGGGGCCCACTTGGTGTGTGCTTGGGCTGAGCTTGAAGTTTACACGTGGAGAGGTCATTCTTGAAGTTGAACGCCAGTTTGTAACGTGTTTCTGGCATTGAACTCCACTTTGCAACTTGTTTCTGGCGCTGAACGCAAGACTACAACATAGAACTGGCGTTCAATGCCAGTTTGCGTCATCTAAACTCGAGAAAATATAGACTATTATATATTTCTGGAAAGCCCTGGATGTCTACTTTCCAACGCAATTGGAAGCACACCATTTGGAGTTCTGTAGCTCCAGAAAATCCACTTTGAGTGCAGGGAGGTCAGAATCCAACAGTATCTGCAGTCCTTCTTCAACCTCTGAATCTGATTTTTGCTCAAGTCCCTCAATTTCAGCCAGAAAATATCTGAAATCACAGGAAAATATACAAACTCATAGTAAAGTCCAAAAATATAATTTTTATTTAAAAACTAATAAAAATATACTAAAAACTAGCTAAATCATACTAAAAACTATGTAAAAACAATGCCAAAAAGCGTATAAATTATCCGCTCATCACAACACCAAACTTAAATTGTTGCTTGTCCCCAAGCAACTGAAAATAATATAGGATAAAAAGAAGAGAATATACTATAAATTCCAAAATATCAATGAAACTTAGTTCCAATCAGATGAGTGGGACTTGTAGCTTTTTGCCTCTTAAATAGTTTTGGCATCTCGCTTTATCCATTGAGGTTCAGAATGATTGGCATCTATAGGAACTCAGAGTTCAGATAGTGTTATTGATTCTCCTAGTTCAATATGTTGATTCCTAAACACAGTTACTTTATGAGTCTTGGCCGTGGCCCTAAGCACTTTGTTTTCCAGTATTACCACCGGATACATAAATGCCACAGACACATAATTGGGTGAACCTTTTCAGATTGTGACTCAGCTTTGCTAAAGTCCCCAATTAGAGGTGTCCAGGGTTCTTAAGCACACTCTTTTTTTGCTTTGGACCTTGACTTTAACCGCTCAGTCTCAAGTTTTCACTTGACACCTTCACACCACAAGCACATGGTTAGGGACAGCTTGGTTTAGCCGCTTAGGCTAGGATTTTATTCTTGTAGGCCCTCCTATCCACTGATGCTCAAAGCCTTGGATCCTTTTTATTTACTCTTGCCTTTTGGTTTTAAGGGCTATTGGCTTTTTTCTCTTGCCTTTTGGTTTTAAGAGCTTTTGGCTTTTTCTGCTTGCTTTTTCTTTTTCTTTCTCTCTTTTTTTTTCTACAAGCTTTTGTATTCACTGCTTTTTCTTGCTTCAAGAATCATTTTTATGATTTTTCAGATTATCAAATAACATGTCTCCTTTTTCCTTATTCTTCAAGAGCCAACATATTTAACATTCATAAACATCAACTTCAAAAGACATATGCACTGTTCAAGCATTCATTCAGAAAACAAAAAGTATTGTCACCACATCAAAATAATTAAACTAGTTTCAAGGATGAATTCGAAACCCTGTACTTCTTGTTCTTTTGTTTTTAAAATAGTTTTCATTTAAGAGAAGTGATGGATTCATATTCATGACTTTAAGGCATAGACACTTAGACACTAGTGATCATACAGTAAAGACACAAACATAAATAAAACATAAAGCTCAAAAATCGAAAAAACAGGAAAATAAATAAACAAGGAGATTAAGGAATGAGTCCACCTTAGTGAGGGTGGCGTCTTCCTCTTCTTGAAGAACCAATGGTGCTCTTGAGCTCCTCTATGTCTCTTCTTTGTCTTTGTTGTTCCTCCCTCATAGCTCTTTGATCTTCTCTAATTTCATGGAGGATGATGGAATGCTCTTGGTGCTCCATCCTTAGTTGTCCCATGTTGGAACTTAATTCTCCTACGGAGGTGTTGATTTGCTCCCAATAGTTTTGTGGAGAAAAGTGCATCCCTTGAGGCATTAGTGGTTATGGAAAAACAAAAAAAGCAATGCTTTTTCCACACCAAACTTAAAATGTTTGCTCATCCTCGAGCAAAAGAAGAAAGAGGATGAGAAAAAGAAGAGATGGAGGAGATGGAGGTGTGTGAATGGTTCGGCCACTGGGGGTTTTAGGTGGTTATGATGTGTGAAAAGGAAGGAGTGATGGTTTGAATTTGAGTGGGTGGGTGTAGGTGGGTGTATGATGGTTTTGGAGGGGAATTGGAGGTGATTGGTGGAGGTTATTTTGGGGAAGGGTGTTTATTGGGAAGAGAGGATGAATGTTGAGAAGAGGGAAGAATATGAGTAGAGGTAGGTGGGTATCCTGTGGGGTCCACAGATGCTGAGATGATCCTGTGGGGTCCACAGATTCTGAGGTGTCAAGGATTTGCATCCCTGCACCAATTAGGCATGTAAAACGCCTTTGCATGCAATTCTGGCGTTTAAACGCTGAATTGATGCTTGTTCTGGGCGTTCAACACCCAGATGCAGCATGTTTCTGGCGTTGAACGCCAGTTCTATGCTTGTTTCTGGCGTTCAGCGCCAGCTCTTCCCAGGGTGCATTCCTGGCATTTGAACGCCAGGATGTTGCTTGTTTCTGGCGTTCAACGCCAGATCCATGCTCTGTTCTGGCGTTGAACGCCAGCCAGATGCTCCTTACTGGCGTTTAAACGCTAGTAAGTCCTTCCTCCAGGGTGTGATTTTTCTTCTGCTGTTTTTGATTCTGTTTTTAATTTTTGTATTTATTTTGTGACTTCACATGATCATGAACCTAATAAAACATGAAAGAACAATGAAAATAAAAATAAAATTAGATAAATAAAAATTGGGTTGCCTCCCAACAAGTGCTTCTTTAATGTCACTAGCTTGACAGTGGGCTCTCACGGAGCCACACAGGTGATCAGGTTAATTTAATAGACTCCCAACACCAAACTTGGAGTTTGGATATGGGAGTTCAACACCAAACTTAGAGTTTGGCTGAGGCCTCCCAACACCAAACTTAGAGTTTGACTGTGGGGGCTTTAGTTGACTCTGTACTGAGAGAAGCTTCTCATGCTTTCTCTCCATGGTTACAGAAGGAGATCCTTGAGTTTTAAACACAAGGTTGTCCTCATTCAGTTGAAGGACCAACTCTCCTCTATCTACATCAATCACAGCTCTTGTTGTGGCTAAGAAGGGTCTTCCAAGGATGATGGATTCATCCTCATCCTTTCCAGTGTCTAGGATTATGAAATCAGCAGGGATGTAAAGGCCTTTAACCTTTACTATCATGTCCTCTACTAGTCCATAAGCCATTTTCATAGATTTGTCTGCCATCTCTAATGAGAAATTGGCATCCTGTACCTCAAGGATTCCTAGTTTCTCCATTACAGAGAGTGGCATGAGATTTATCCCTGACCCAAGGTCACATAGAGCCTTTTCAAAGGTCATGGTGCCTATGGTACAAGGTATTAGGAACTTTCCAGGATCCTGTTTCTTCTGAGGTAATGTCAGTTGATCCAGATCATTCAGTTCATTGATGAGCAAGGGATGTTCATCTTCCCAAGTCTCATTGCCAAATAATTTGGCATTCAGCTTCATGATTGCACCAAGGTACTTGGCAACTTGCTCTTCAGTAACATCCTCATTCTCTTCAGAAGAAGAATACTCATCAGAGCTCATGAAGGGCATAAGGAGGTTCATTGGAATCTTTATGGTCTCTAGATGAGCCTCAGATTCCTTTGGTTCCTCAGAGAGAAACTCCTTGTTGATCACTGGACGTCCCAGGAGGTCTTCCTCACTGGGATTCACGTCCTCTTCCGCTTTTGTGGGTTCGGCCATGATTGATATATCAATGGCCTTGCACTCTCTCTTTAGATTCTCTTCTGTATTGCTTGGGAGAGTACTAGGAGGTGTTTCAGTGATTTTCTTACTCAGCTGGCCCACTTGTGCCTCCAAATTTCTTATGGAGGACCTTGTTTCACTCATGATACTTAGAGTAGTCTTGGACAGATCAGAGACTAAGTTTGCTAAATTAGAGGTAATTTGTTCAGAGTTCTCTGTCTGTTGCTGAGAAGATGATGGAAAAGGCTTGCTATTGCTAAACCTGTTTCTTCCACTATTATTAAAGCCTTGTTGAGGCTTTTGTTGATCCTTCTATGAGAGATTTGGATGATTTCTCCATGAGGGATTATAGGTGTTTCCATAAGGTTCACCCATGTAATTCACCTCTGCTATTGCAGGGTTCTCAGGATCATAAGCTTCTTCCTCAGAAGATGCCTCTTGAGTACTGTTGGATGATTCCTTCAATCCATTTAGACTCTGAGAGATCATATTGACTTGCTGAGTCAATATTTTATTCTGAGCCAATATGGCGTTCAGAGTATCAATTTCAAGAACTCCCTTCTTCTGAGGCGTCTCATTATTCACGGAATTTCTCTCAGAAGTATACATGAATTGATTATTTGCAACCATGTTAATAAGTTCTTGAGCTTCTGCAGGCGTTTTCTTTAGGTGAATGGATCCACCTGCAGAATGGTCTAGTGACATCTTGGAGAACTCAGACAGACCATAATAGAATATATCCAGAATGGTCCATTCTGAAAGCATGTCAGGAGGACACCTTTTGGTCATCTGCTTGTATCTTTCCCAAGCTTCATAGAGGGATTCACCATCTTTTTGCTTGAAGGTCTGAACATCCACTCTAAGCTTGCTCAGCTTTTGAGGAGGAAAGAACTTAGCCAAGAAGGCCGTGACCAGCTTATCCCAAGAGTTCAGGCTATCTTTAGGTTGTGAGTCCAACCATGTTCTAGCTCTGTCTCTTACAGCAAAAGGGAAAAGCATGAGCCTGTAGACTTCAGGATCTACTCCATTAGTCTTAACAGTCTCACAGATCTGCAGGAACTCAGTTAAAAACTGGTAGGGATCTTCTGATGGAAGTCCATGGAATTTGTAGTTCTGTTACATTAGAGCAACTAATTGAGGTTTCAGCTCAAAATTGTTTGCTCCAATGGTGGGGATTGAGATGCTTCTTCCATCAAACTTGGAAGTAGGTGTAGTATAATCGCCAAGCATCCTCCTTGCATTATTATTATTTTTGGCTGCCATCTCCTCTTCCTGTTCGAAAATTTCTGTAAGGTTGTCTCTGGATTGTTGTATTTTAGCTTCTCTTAGTTTCCTTTTTAGAGTCCTTTCAGGTTCAGGGTCTACTTCAACAAGAATGTTCTTGTCCTTGCTCCTGCTCATATGAAAAAGAAGATAACAAGAAAAGAAAAGGAATCCTCTATGTCACAGTAAAGAGGTTCCTTATTGTTAGTAGAAGAAGAAAGGGAATAGGAGTGAAGAAGAATAGATAATCCAAACACAAGGGTGAGGATAGGAGCAGAGGTATGAGATGAAAAAAAGTGTTAGTAGATGAATAAATAAAATTGAATTTAAAAATTAAAGTTGAAAATTGAATTTGAAATCAAATTAAATTAAAATTAAAACAATTAGTTAATTAAAAAAAGGAAATTTGAAAAAGAGGGAAGTATTTTCGAAAATTAGAGAGAGAGAGTTAGTTAGGTAGTTTTGAAAAAAGATAAGAATCAAACAAAAAGTAATGTGGTTAATTGAAAAAGATTTGAAAATTAAATTTGAAAAGATAAGAAGATAGGAAGTTAGAAAAGATATTTTAAAATCAAATTTTTGAAAAAGATATAATTTAAAAAGATATGATAGAAAGATATGATTAAAATTAGTTTGAAAAAGATTTGAATTTTAAAATCAAAATTAATGACTTGACTCACAAGTAATCACAAGATATGATTCTAGAACTTAAAGTTTGAATCTTTCTTAACAAGAAAGTAACAAACTTGAAATTTTTGAATCAAAATATTAATTGTTGATAATATTTTCGAAAATTATGAGATAGAATTAAGAAAAAGATTTTTGAAAATTTTTTTTTATAATTTTCGAAAATAAATAAGAAAAATGAAAAAGATTCGATTTTTGAAAAATATTTTGAAAAAGATAAGATTTTCAAATTGAAAATTTGATTTGATTCATAAGAAACAACTAAATTTTAAAAATTTTTGACTAAATCAAATCAAATTTTTGAAAATTATGAGTGAAATAAGGGAAAGATATATTTTTTTTTTGAATTTTTAATGAAGAAAAAGAAAAACATGAAAAAGACTCATAACATAAAAATTATTAATCAAAACACATAATGCATGCGAGAACACTTTGAATGTCAAGATGAACACCAACAACACTTTGAAGATCAAGATGAACATCAAGACTTATTTTTGAAAATTTTTAAGAAAAGAAAAACATGCAAGACACCTGGTGCACGAAATTGTGATGTCCAGGCTCAAACAATCCCTGGCAACGTGAGCAACTTGGTACGCGTAATCGTGATTACACTTTAATTATGGAAAATTCATGGCTCTTTCTTTCCCTGGCAATGGCGCCAAGAACATGGTGCCAATACCATGGTTCACAACTTCGATACAACTAACCAGCAAGTGCACTGGGTCGTCCAAGTAATACCTTACGTGAGTAAGGGTCGAATCCCACGGAGATTGTCGGTATGAAGCAAGCTATGGTCACCTTGCAAATCTCAGTTAGGCAGATATAAATTGATAATGGTGTTTTCGAATATTAATTAATAGAATAGGGATAGAAATACTTATGCAGATCATTGGTGAGAATTTCAGATAAGCGAATGGAGATGCTTTCGTCCCTCTGAACCTCTGCTTTCCTGCTATCTTCATCCAATCAGTCTTACTCCTTTCCATGGCTGGCTTTATGCAAGGGCATCACCGTTGTCAGTGGCTACATCCCCTCCTCTCAGTGAAAAATATGCTCACATGCTCTGTCACAGCACGGCTAATCATCTGTCGGTTCCCGATCATGCTGGAATAGGATTCACCCTCCTTTTGCGTCTGTCACTAACGCCCAGCACTCGCGAGTTTGAAGCTCGTCACAGTCATTCAATCATTGAATCCTACTCGGAATACCACAGACAAGGTTTAGGCTTTCCGGATTCTCTTGAATGCCGCCATCATTCTAGCTTACGCCACGAAGATTCTGATTAGGAGATCTAAGAGATATTCATTCTAGCTTATTTCATGTAGAACGGAAGTGTTTGTCAGGCACGTGTTCATAGGGGAGAATGGTGATGAGCGTCACACATAATCATCACCTTCATCACGTTCTTGGGTGAGAATGGATATCTTAGAAGCGAAATAAGATGAATTGAATAGAAAACAGTAGTACTTTGCATTAATTTTTGAGGAACAGCAGAGCTCCACACCTTAATCTATGGAGTGTAGAAACTCTACCGTATGAAAATACATAAGTGAAGGTCCAGGCATGGCCGAGATGGCCAGCCCCTCTGATCTAAGAACAATGCATTAAAAGATGATCCTAAGATCCTAAGATGATCAAAAGATAATCCAAAGATTTCTAATACAGTAGTAAGAGGTCCTATTTATAATAAACTAGCTACTAGGGTTTACATGAGTAAGTAATTAATGCATAAATCCACTTCCGGGGCCCACTTGGTGTGTGCTTGGGCTGGGCTTAAGTATTGCACGTGTAGAGGTCCTTTTTGGAGTTGAACGCCAGCTTTTGTGCCAGTTTGGGCTTTCAACTCTGGTTTTGGCTCCTTTTCTGGCGCTGGACGCCAGGTTTGGGTAGAAAGCTGGCGTTTGAACGCCAGTTTACGTCGTCTATTCTTGGCCAAAGTATGGACTATTATATATTACTGAAAAGCCCTGGATGTCTACTTTCCAACGCAATTGGAAGCGCGCCATTTCGAGTTTTGTAGCTCCAGAAAATCCATTTTGAGTGTAGGGAGGTCAGAATCCAACAGCATCAGCAGTCCTTCTTCAACCTCTGAATCTGATTTTTGCTCAAGTCCCTCAATTTCAGCCAGAAAATACCTGAAATCACAGAAAAACACACAAACTCATAGTAAAGTCCAGAAATGTGGATTTAACATAAAACTAATGAAAACATCCCTAAAAGTAACTAGATCCTACTAAAAACATACTAAAAACAATGTCAAAAAGCGTATAAATTATCCGCTCATCACAACACTAAACTTAAATTGTTGCTTGTCCCCAAGCAACTGAAAATCAAATAGGATAAAAAGAAGAGAATATACTATAAATTCCAAACTATCAATGAAACATAGCTTCAATCATATGAGCGGGACTTATAGCTTTTTGCCTCTTGAATAGTTTTGGCATCTCACTTTATCCATTGAGGTTCAGAATGATTGGCATCTATAGGAACTTCAGATTTCAAATAGTGTTATTGACTCTCCTAGTTCAGTATGATGATTCTTGAACACAGCTTCTTTATGAGTCTTGGCCGTGGCCCTAAGCACTTTGTTTTCCAGTATTACCACCGGATACATAAATGCCACAGACACATAATTGGGTGAACCTTTTCAGATTGTGACTCAGCTTTGCTAAAGTCCCCAATTAGAGGTGTCCAGGGTTCTTAAGCACACTCTTTTTTTGCTTTGGACCTTGACTTTAACCGCTCAGTCTCAAGTTTTCACTTGACACCTACACGCCACAAGCACATGGTTAGGGACAGCTTGGTTTAGCCGCTTAGACTAGGATTTTATTCCTTTAGGCCCTCCTATCCACTGATGCTCAAAGCCTTGGGATCCTTTTTAATTGCCCTTGCCTTTTGGTTTTAAGGGTTCTTGGCTTTTTCTGCTTGCTTTTTCTCTTTTTTTTTTCTATATTTTTTTTTGCCTATTTTTTTTTTCTGCAAGCTTTGTTCTTTGCTGCTTTTTCTTGCTTCAAGAATCATTTTATGATTTTTCAGATTATCAAATAACATGTCTCCTAGTCATCATTCTTTCAAGAGCCAACATATTTAACATTCTTAAACAACAACTTCAAAAGACATATGCACTGTTCAAGCATACATTCAGAAAACAAGAAGCATTGTCACCACATCAATATAATTAAACTAAGTTCAAGGATAAATTCGAAACTCATGTACTTCTTGTTCTTTTGAATTAAAACATTTTTCATTTAAGAGAGGTGATGGATTCATAGGACATTCATAACTTTAAGACATAGTTACTAATTACTAATGATCATGTAATGAAGACACAAACATAGATAAGCACATAACATAGAAAACGAAAAACAGAAGAAGTAAGAGCAAGGAATGAATCCACCTTAGTGATGGTGGCGTTTCCTTCTTGAGGAACCAATGATGTCTTTGAGCTCTTCTATGTCTCTTCCTTGTCTTTGTTGCTCCTCCCTCATTGCTTTTTAATCTTCTCTAATTTCATGAAGCATGATGGAGTGCTCTTGATGTTCCACCCTTAGTTGTCCCATATTGGAACTCAATTCTTCTAAGAAGGTGTTGATTTGCTCCCAATAGTTTTGTGGAGGAAAGTGCATTTGAGGCATCTTCGGGATCTCATGGAAATGAGCTTCTTGCGCCTCTTGAGCTCCATGACTGGGCTCTCTTGCTTGCTCCATCTTTTTCTTAGTGATGGGCTTGTCCTCTTTAATGAGGATATTTCCTTCTATGAAAGCTCCAGCTGAGTAACATAGATGGCAAATGAGGTGAGGGAAGGCTAACCTTGCCATAGTGGAGGACTTGTCAGCCACCTTGTAGAGTTCTTGAGGTATAATCTCATGAACTTCCACCTCTTCTCCAATCATGATACTATGGATCATGATGGCCCGGTCTATAGTAACTTCAGACCGGTTGCTAGTGGGAATGATTGAGCATTGAATGAACTCCAACCATCCTTTAGCTACAGGCTTGAGGTCCAATCTTCTTAGTTGAACCGGCTTGCCTTTGGAGTCAATCTTCCATTGAGCTCCTTCTACACATATGTCCATAAGGACTTGGTCCAACCTTTGATCAAAGTTAACTCTCCTTGTGTAGGGGCGTGCGTTCTCTTCCATGTTTGGCAAGTTGAACGCCAACCTCACATTCTCCGGATTAAAATCTAAGTATTTCCCCCGAACCATTGTAACATAGTTCTTTGGATCCGGGTTCCTACTTTGATCAGGGTTCTTGGTGATCCATGCATTAGCATAGAACTCTTGAACCATTAGGATGCCGACTTGTTGGATGGGACTTCCCAACTTCTTCTTTGAATTTCATGTCGGATCTCCGGATACTCATTTCTTTTGAGTTTGAAAGGGACCTCAGGGATCACCTTCTTCTTGGCCACAACATCATAGAAGTGGTCTTGATGGGCTTTGGAGATGAACCTTTCCATCTCCCATGACTCGGATGTGGAAGCTTTTGTCTTCCCTTTCCCCTTTCTAGAGGATTCTCCGGTCTTAGGTGCCATCAATGGTAATGGAAAAACAAAAAGCTTATGCTTTTACCACACCAAACTTAGAATTTTGCTCGCCCTCGAGCAAGAGAAGAAAGAATGGATGAAGAAGAAGAAAAAAATGGAGGAGAGGGAGAGTGGGGAGTGTTTCGGCCAAGAAGGGTGTAGAGGGGTGTGTTGTGTGAATTTGATGAAGAATGGAGGGCTTTATATAGGGAAGGGATGGGGGAAAGGTTTCGGCCATATGGGTGGGTTTGGGTGGGAAATTGGTTTTGAATTTTGAAGGTAGGTGGGGTTTATGAGGTAGGTTTATGGGGGAAGAGTGGATGGATGTGAGTGGTGAAGAGGTGATGGGGAAGAGAGTTTGAGGTGATTGGTGAAGGGTTTTTTGGGAAGAGTGTTTATGGGGTTGTGTGAAAGAAAGTGGTGAGAAGAAGTGAGTGGAGGTAGGTGGGGATTCTGTGGGGTCCACAGATCCTGAGTGGATCCTGTGGGGTCCACAGATCCTGAGGTGTTCAAGGATTTACATCCCTGCACCCATTAGGCATGTAAAAATGCCTTTGCACCCAACTCTGGGCGTTCAGCGCCAGGTTGGTGGCCATTTTGGGCGTTCAACTCCCATTTGTGTGCCATTTCTGGTGTTGAACGCCAGAACCATGCCTGTTCTGGCGTTCAGCGCCCAGAAGCTGCCCATTTTGGGCGTTCAGCGCCAGAACCATGCTCTGTTCTGGCGCTGAACGCCAGACAGATGCTCCTCCAGGGTGTGATTTTTCTTCTGCTGTTTTTGATTCCGTTTTCAATTTTTATATTTATTTTGTGACTTCACATGATCATGAACCTATAAAGACATATAATTAAGAAAAATATAGTTAGATAAATAAAAATTTGGTTGCCTCCCAACAAGCGCTTCTTTAATGTCAATAGCTTGACAGTGGGCTCTCATGGAGCCTCACATATGTGCAGAGCTTTGTTGAGACTCTCCAACACCAAACCTAGAGTTTGGATATGGGAGTTCAACACCCAACTTAGAGTTTGGTTGTGGCCTCCCAACACCAAACTTAGAGTTTGACTGTGGGGGCTCTGGTTGACTCTGCTTTAAGAGAAGCTTTTTCTGCTTCCTCTCCATGGTTGCAGAGGGAGATCCTTGAGTTTTAAACACAAGGGAGTTCTCATTCCATTGAAGGACTATTTCACCTCTGTCAACATCAATCACAGCTCTTGCTGTGGCCAGGAAAGGTCTTCCTAGGATGATGGATTCATCCTCTTCCTTTCCAGTATCCAGGACTATGAAATCAGCAGGGATGTAAAGGCCTTCAACCTTTACTAACACGTCCTCTACTTGTCCATAAGCCTGTTTTCTTGAACTGTCTGCCATCTCTAATGAGATTTTAGCAGCTTGCACCCCATAGATTCCCAGTTTCTCTATTATAGAGAGGGGCATGAGGTTTATTCCTGAACCAAGGTCACATAGAGCCTTAAAGATCATGGTGCCTATGGTACAGGGTATTATGAACTTTCCAGGATCCTGTCTCTTCTGAGGCAATGTCAGTTGATCCAGATCACTTAGTTCATTGATGAACAAGGGAGGTTCAACTTCCCAAGTATCAATGCCAAATAATTTGGCATTCAGCTTCATGATTGCACCAAGAAACTTGGCTGTTTGCTCTTCAGTAACATTCTCATTCTCTTCAGAAGAGGAATACTCATCAGAGCTCATGAAGGGTATAAGGAGGTTCAATGGAATCTCTATGGTCTCTAGATGAGTCTCAGATTCCTTTGGTTCCTCAGAGGGAAGCTCCTTATTGGTCACTGGACGTCCCAGGAGGTCTTCCTCCTTGGGATTCACGTCCTCCTCTCCCTCAGTGGGTTCGGCCATTTTGCTTATGTCAATGGCCTTGCACTCTCCTTTTGGATTCTCTTCTGTATTGCTTGGGAGAGTACTGGGAGGGATTTCAGTGATCCTTTTACTCAGCTGGCCCACTTGTGCTTCCAAATTTCTAATGGAAGATCTTGTTTCATTCATGAAACTCACAGTGGCCTTGGATAGATCAGAGACTAGATTTGCTAAATTAGAAGCATTTTGTTCAGAGTTCTCTGTCTGTTGCTGAGTGGATGATGGAAAAGGTTTATTATTGTTAAACCTATTTCTTCCACCATTATTAAAGCCTTGTTGAGGCTTTTGATCCTTCCATGAGAAATTTGGATGATTTCTCCATGATGAGTTATAGGTGTTTCCATAAGGTTAACCTAAGTAATTCACCTCTGCTATTGCAGGGTTCTCAGGATCATAAGCTTCTTCTTCATAAGAAGCCTCTTGATTACTGTTGGATGCAGCTTGCATTCCATGCAGACTCTGAGAGATCATATTGACTTGCTGAGTCAATATTTTATTCTGAGCCAATATGGCATTCAGAGTATCAACTTCAAGAACTCCCTTCTTCATAGGCGTCCCATTATTCACAGGATTCCTTTCAGAAGTGTACACGAACTGGTTGTTAGCAACCATGTCAATGAGTTCTTGAGCTTCTGCAGGCGTTTTCTTTAGGTGAATGGATCCACCTGCAGAAGTGTCCAGTGACATCTTTGATAGCTCAGATAAACCATCATAGAATATATCCAGGATGGTCCATTCTGAAAGCATGTCAGAAGTACACTTTTTGGTCAACTATTTGTATCTTTCCCTAGCTTCATAGAGGGATTCACCTTCTTTCTGTCTGAAGGTTTGAACATCAGCTCTAAGCTTGCTCAGCTTTTGAGGAGGAAAGTACTTGGCTAAGAAAGCCGTGACCAGCTTATCCCAAGAGTTCAGGCTGTCTTTGGTTTGAGAATCCAACCACATTCTAGCTCTGTCTCTTACAGCAAAAGGGAAAAGCATGAGCCTGTAGACTTCAGGATCTACTCCATTAGTCTTAACAGTATCACATATCTGCAAGAATTCAGTTAAGAACTGAAAAGGATCTTCAGATGGAAGTCCATGAAACTTGCAGTTCTACTGCATCAGAGAAACTAACTGAGGTTTCAGCTCAAAGTTGTTTGCTCCAATGGCAGGAATGGAGATGCTTCTTCCATGTAAATTGGAATTTGGTGCAGTAAAGTCACCAAGCATCTTCCTTACATTATTATTATTTTCGGCTGCCATCTCCTCTTCCTGTTCAAAAATTTCTGAAAGGTTATCTCTGGATTGTTGTATTTTAGCTTCTCTTAGTTTCCTTTTCAAAGTCCTTTCAGGTTCTGGATCTGCTTCCACAAGAATGTTCTTATCCTTGCTCCTGCTCATATGACAAAGAAGAAGGCACAGAAAAATAATAATAATAATAGAGATCCTTTATACCACAGTATAGGGATCCCTGCATGAGTAGAAGAAGAGGGGGAGACAAAGAATGTAATGTAATGGAAGAAACACAACTGTGAGGAGGGTTGAGATGTGAGATGAGATGTTAGTAAATGAATAAATAAATAGAATAAGATGGAAGAGGGAGAATTTTCAAAAAATATTTTTGAAAAAGAGTTAGTGATTTTCGAAAATGGTTTTTGAAAAATGTTAGTAATTTTTCGAAAATTTTTAAAATCAAAAATAAAAATAAGAATAATTAGTTAATTAAAAAGAAATTTTTGAAAAAGAGGGAAGATATTTTCGAAAATTAGAGAGAGAGAGTTAGTTAGGTAGTTTTAAAAAAGTTAAGAAACAAACAAAAAGTTAGTTAGTTAGTTGAAACAAATTTTGAAAAGATAAGAAGTTAGGAAGTTAGAAAGGATATTTTGAAATCATATTTTTGAAAAAAATAAGATAAGAAGATATTTTGAAAAGATATGATTGAAATTGGTTTTTGAAAAAGATTTGATTTTTAAAATCACAATTAATGACTTGATTCACAAGAAATCACAAGATATGATTCTAGAACTCAAAGTTTGAATCTTTCTTAACAAGTAACAAACTTCAATTTTTTGAATCAAAACATTAATTGATTATGTTATTTTCGAAAATTATGATATAAAATAAGAAAAAGATTTTTGAAAAAGATTTTGAAAAAGATAAGATTTTCAAATTGAAAATTTGATTTGACTCATAAGAAACAACTTGATTTTAAAAATTTTTGAAAAAGTCAATCCAAATTTTCGAATTTGATGAGAGAAAAAAGGAAAGATATTTTTTTTATTTTTGAAATTTTTATGAAAAACATGAAAATTATGCAATGCATGAAATTTTTAGATCAAAACAATGAATGCATGCAAGAATGCTATGAATGTCAAGATGAACACCAAGAACACTATGAATGTCAAGATGAACATCATAGACACAATTTTGAAAAATTTTAATGCAAAGAAAACATGCAAGACACCAAACTTAGAATTCTTTAATGCTTAGACACTAAGAATTCAAGAATGCATATGAAAAACAAGAAAAGACACAAAACAAAAAATCATCAAGATCAAACAAGAAGACTTACCAAGAACAACTTGAAGATCATGAGGAACACTATGAATGCATGGAAATTTTCGAAAAATGCAACATGCATATGCAAATGACACCAAACTTATGATATGACTCAAGACTCAAACAAGAAAAACAAAAATTATTTTTGATTTTTATGATTTTCTATTTTTTTTGGATTTTTTTTTATTTCGAAAATTATATGAAAAAGAAAAAAAATAAGGATTCCAAAATTTTTAATATGAATTCCAGGAATCTTGCATTCTTAGTCTAAAGCTTCAGTCCAGGAATTAGACATGGCTCACTAGCCAGCCAAGCTTTCAATGAAAGCTCCGGTCCAAAACACTAGACATGGCCAATGGCCAGCCAAGCTTCAGCATGTAGATTCAGACATGTAACAGTTGATTCCTCATCCAATTTCATGAACTGATCTTTTGGAAGCCTCAGTCCAAAAGAATTTAGACATGGCTTTACAGCCAGCCAGGCTTCACATGCTTCATGAAACACTAGAATTCATTCTTAAAAATTCCGAAGAGAAATATATTTTTGAAAACATTTTTATTATTTTTATTTTTTTTTTCGAAAACAAATAAGAAATTTTTGAAAAAATTTTGAAAATAAAATAAAAAGAAAATTACCTAATCTGAGCAACAAGATGAACCATCAGTTGTCCAAACTCGAACAATCCCCGGCAACGGCGCCAAAAACTTGGTGCACGAAATTGTGATGTCCAGGCTCAAACAATCCCTGGCAACGTGAGCAACTTGGTACGCGTAATCGTGATTACACTTTAATTATGGAAAATTCATGGCTCTTTCTTTCCCTGGCAATGGCGCCAAGAACATGGTGCCAATACCATGGTTCACAACTTCGATACAACTAACCAGCAAGTGCACTGGGTCGTCCAAGTAATACCTTACGTGAGTAAGGGTCGAATCCCACGGAGATTGTCGGTATGAAGCAAGCTATGGTCACCTTGCAAATCTTAGTTAGGCAGATATAAATTGATAATGGTGTTTTCGAATATTAATTAATAGAATAGGGATAGAAATACTTATGCAGATCATTGGTGAGAATTTCAGATAAGCAAATGGAGATGCTTTCGTCCCTCTGAACCTCTGCTTTCCTGCTATCTTCATCCAATCAGTCTTACTCCTTTCCATGGCTGGCTTTATGCAAGGGCATCACCGTTGTCAGTGGCTACATCCCCTCCTCTCAGTGAAAAATATGCTCACATGCTCTGTCACAACACGGCTAATCATCTGTCGGTTCCCGATCATGCTGGAATAGGATTCACCCTCCTTTTGCGTCTGTCACTAACGCCCAGCACTCGCGAGTTTGAAGCTCGTCACAGTCATTCAATCATTGAATCCTACTCGGAATACCATAGACAAGGTTTAGACTTTCCGGATTCTCTTGAATGCCGCCATCATTCTAGCTTACGCCACGAAGATTCTGGTTAGGAGATCTAAGAGATATTCATTCTAGCTTATTTCATGTAGAACGGAAGTGTTTGTCAGGCACGTGTTCATAGGGGAGAATGGTGATGAGCGTCACACATAATCATCACGTTCTTGGATGCGAATGGATATCTTAGAAGCGAAATAAGATGAATTGAATAGAAAACAGTAGTACTTTGCATTAATCTTTGAGGAACAGCAGAGCTCCACACCTTAATCTATGGAGTGTAGAAACTCTACCGTATGAAAATACATAAGTGAAGGTCCAGGCATGGCCGAGATGGCCAGCCCCTCTGATCTAAGAACAATGCGTTAAAAGATGATCCTAAGATCCTAAGATGATCAAAAGATAATCCAAAGATTTCTAATACAATAGTAAGAGGTCCTATTTATAATAAACTAGCTACTAGGGTTTACATGAGTAAGTAATTGATGCATAAATCCACTTCCGGGGCCCACTTGGTGTGTGCTTGGGCTGGGCTTGAGTATTACACGTGTAGAGGTCCTTCTTGGAGTTGAACGCCAGCTTTTGTGCCAGTTTGGGCGTTCAACTCTGGGTTTGGCTCCTTTTCTGGCGCTGGACGCCAGGTTTGGGTAGAAAGCTGGCGTTTGAACGCCAGTTTACGTCGTCTATTCTTGGCCAAAGTATGGACTATTATATATTTCTGGAAAGCCCTGGATGTCTACTTTCCAACGCAATTGGAAGCGCGCCATTTCAAGTTTTCTAGCTCCAGAAAATCCATTTTGAGTGCAGGGAGGTCAGAATCCAACAGCATCAGCAGTCCTTCTTCAACCTCTGAATCTGATTTTTGCTCAAGTCCCTCAATTTCAGCCAGAAAATACCTGAAATCACAGAAAAACACACAAACTCATAGTAAAGTCTAGAAATGTGGATTTAACATAAAAACTAATGAAAACATCCCTAAAAGTAACTAGATCCTACTAAAAACATACTAAAAACAATGTCAAAAAGCGTATAAATTATCCGCTCATCAACACCAAACTTAGAAATTTTCAAACTTTAGACACTATGAATGCAAAAATGCATATGAAAAACAAGAAAAGATGCACAACAAGAAGATGCAAAGATCAAACAAGAAGACTGGCCAAGAACAACTTGAAGATCATGAAGAACATATGATGAATTTTCAAAATTTCTTGAGAAAAAGAAACGCATGCAATTGACACCAAACTTAAAAATTGACTCTAGACTCAAACAAGAAACACAAAAATATTTTTAATTTTGTGATTTTATCAATCAATTTTTTTTTGGATTTTCGAAAATTAATTTTTTAAAAACGAAAAAAGAAGAAATTTTTTTGTATTTTTTTCGAAAATAAGAATAATAAAAACAAAAAGGTTAAAATTAAAATAATATTACCTAATCTGAGCAACAAGATGAACCGTCAGTTGTCCAAACTCGAATAATCCCCGGCAACGGCGCCAAAAACTTGGTGTGCAAAATCGTGATCATTGCTTCCTTGGTAACGGCGCTAAAAACTCAATACGCACGTTCATGATCTTAATTCTATTTCACAACTTCGTACAACTAACCAGCAAGTGCACTGGGTTGTCCAAGTAATAAACCTTACGTGAGTAAGGGTCGATCCCACAGAGATTGTTGGTATGAAGCAAGCTATGGTCATCTTGTAAATCTCAGTCAGGCAGATATTAAATTGTATTAAGAAATTATAGTGGATGAAAATAAATAAAATAGGATAGAGATACTTATGTAAAACATTGGTGAGAATTTCAGATAAGCGTATAGAGATGCTTTTGTTCCTCTGAACCTCTGCTTTCCTACTGTCTTCATCCAATCCTTCCTACTCCTTTTCATGGCAAGCTGTTTGTAGGGCATCACCGTTGTCAATGGCTACATCCCATCCTCTCTGTGAAAATGGTCCGATGCGCTGTCACTGCATGGCTAATCATCTGGAGGTTCTCGATCATACTGGAATAGGATTCACCCTCCTTTTGCGTCTGTCACTACGCCCAGTACTCGCGAGTTTGAAGTTCGTCACAGCCATCCCTTCCCGGATCCTACTCGGAATACCACAGACAAGGTTTAGACTTTTCGGATCTCAGGAATGACCATCCATGGGTTCTAACTTATACCACGAAGATCTAATATCTCGGACTCGGTCCTCTGTATTAGATATCCAAGAGATACTCATTCTAGCTTGTTTGCATGTAGAACGGAAGTGTTTGTCAGGCATGCGTTCATAGGTGAGAATGATGATGAGCGTCACATAATCATCACATTCATCATGTTCTTGGGTGCGAATGGATATCTTAGAATAGGAATAAGCTTGAATTGAATAGAAAAACAGTAGTACTTTGTATTAATTCATGAGGAACAGCAGAGCTCCACACCTTAATCTATGGAGTGTAGAAACTCTACCGTTGAAAATACATAAGTGATAATGGTCCAGGCATAGCCGAATGGCCAGCCCCCATGAAAGTCTAAGATAGCATAAAACTAATCAAAGATGATCCGAAGATCGCATAAAGTCCTATTTATACTAAACTAGTTACTAGGGTTTACAGAAATGAGTAAATGATGCAGAAATCCACTTCCGGGGCTCACTTGGTGTGTGCTTGGGCTGAGCTTGAAGTTTACACGTGGAGAGGTCATTCTTGGAGTTGAACGCCAGTTTGTAACGTGTTTCTGGCGTTGAACTCCACTTTGCAACTTGTTTCTGGCGCTGAACGCCAGACTGCAACATGGAACTGACGTTCAACGCCAGTTTGCGTCATCTAAACTCGAGCAAAGTATGAACTATTATATATTGCTGGAAAGCCCTGGATGTCTATTTTCCAACACAATTGAAAGCACGTCATTTGAAGTTCTGTAGCTCCATAAAATTCACTTTGAGTGCAGGGAGGTCAGAATCCAACAACATCTGCAGTCCTTCTTCAACCTCTGAATCTGATTTTTGCTCAAGTCCCTCAATTTCAGCCAGAAAATACCTGAAATCACAGAAAAACACACAAACTCATAGTAAAGTCCAGAAATGTGATTTTTATTTAAAAACTAATAAAAATATACTAAAAACTAGCTAAATCATACTAAAAACTATGTAAAAACAATGCCAAAAAGCGTATAAATTATCCGCTCATCAGCAGTCCCAAGGACCACAACACAACCAACAACAAGTTTCGCAGATCACTCAATCTAATTCTTCTCCGAGTGATGATACTCTTCAATCCATTGCACAAGGACAAAGGAACACGGAAAGTTCACTTAATGGCCTAGCATCCGCTATACAGGCTCTCATCTCTCAGCTGGCACCACCCAATACTTCAAACACTCAATAGGCAAGCTCCAGTGGAATCCCCTCTCAACCATTGCCCAATCCAAAGGGTGGCATTAATGCCATCACCCTAAGGTCAGGAACCACATTGCAAGAGAGGAACCAGGAGGAGCCAAGCCCACCAGAACACGCCTCAGCTGAAGAGGTAGTGGAAATAGAAGATGTTGAGGAGGAAGAGGACATACAGGACATGGCTGAAGAAGAAGAAGCTCAATCACAGGAAGAAGCACCAAAGGGCGCAGACACTGCAGAAAATGCCATTCCTATTCCATTTCCACAACTTGCAAGGAAGCCTAAGAAGCAGCTGGAACCTGATCCCAAAATGGTAGAAATATTCAAAAAGGTTGAGGTAACTGTTCCCCTTTTTGATGTTATTCAATAGGTACCTAAATACGCAAAGTTTCTAAAAGATTTATGTATACATAAAGACAAAATTAATGAATTAGAAACTATTCCTTTAGGTAGTTCTATATCTGCTTTAATGGGAGGTATACCTGAAAAGTGTAGTGATCCAGGTCCATGTATGGTTAATTGTACTATTGGTGGTGTAGATTTTCTGACTGCATGTGTGATTTAGGAGCATGTGTGAGTATAATGCCTTTGTCTATATATGATATTTTGAGACTTCCTCCCTTAAAAAGGTCGGCAGCTCGTTTTGTGTTAGCAAATAAAAGCATTATTACAGTGGCTGGAGTTGCTGAAGATGTATTAGTGGGCATTAGGAGCTCACCTTTCCCATTGATTTTTATATCCTGGAGATGCCCCAAAATGACTCAGAGAAGCCATCATCAATCCTACTCGGAAGACCATTCCTGAAGACCTCGAAGTTCAAATTGGATGCTTTTTCAGGAACATACTCTTTTGAAATAGATGGCCGAGTAGTAAGCTTCAATCTGAATGGAATTATGAAGCACCCTCCAGAAGATCATTCTATCCTCCAGTGTGACATCATAGATGAAACCGTAGCTGAAATTCACCAGGAGGAGTTAGAAGAGAAGTACATAGGACAAGGTCCGAGTGTGGGGACACTTTCTGAGGACAATGAAAATACTTTACCATTGTCACCAGCTCCAGATAATCCAGAACCTAGCCATGAGCCGAAGTTAGAATTAAAACCCCTCCCTCTACACCTTAAATGTGCTGAGTGATGAGAGGAACTTTTGCGTGGTCTAGAAATTGCGGATAAATCCTCGTTGCAAGTATAGTTTCTAAACCTTCAAAAGTCCTTTCATACAAACGTGTTGGTTGTCACAAGTAACAAACCCCTAAATAAATTATTAACCGAAGTATTCAAACCTCGGGTCGTCTTCTCAAGGAACTGCAGAGACGTATGTTCTTATTATTGGTTATGGAGATTGTAAATTCGGGGTTTCAAGAATGAGGAGCAAATATGACAAATAATTTAAATAGCAACTAAAATAAATAAATATTGTAAAGCAAACTTTTGGCAAGGTATGAGAAATTGGAGGTCCTATCCTAGTTATCCTTATCAACGATGATGAGAATTGAATCTTAATTCCACTTTGTTAGCCTTTACTAAGATAAAGGAAGGTCAAGGGATTAATTGGTTTGATCTTCGGATCCTATTTATTTCCTAAGAAAAGATTGGGATTATTGAAGTTCAATTCAATTAACAAAGATAACAATTATCAATCATGTTGAGTTTGATAACTCCTGAGTTACTAATTTCTTAACCAAAACCAAAAGGGGAAAAGTAAATCTACTGGAATAAAAATGTCTTCAGAGTAAAAGCAATAATAGCATAAATAAAAGAAAGCAATATTAAACTGAAATACCTCAAATAGCATTAATTCAAAAGAGTAATCTGTAACATGGAAGAATTCACAAATCAAATTGCAAGAGTAAACAAAAAGGAATGTTGAACCTGATAAACAGAGATAATCCTGAAAGTGAATAAAATCCTAAATCTAAATCCTAATCCTAAAGAGAGAGGAGAGAACCTCTCTCCAAACTAGATCTAATTCATGAGAAGTGACTAAATTGGCGAGTTCTCCTTGAATGGATGCATTCCCTCACTTCATAACCTCTGGTCTATGCCTTCTGGACTTGGATTTGGGCCAAAAAGGGCTTCAGAAATTGCTGGGAGCATTTTCTGCAATTTTTGGTGTGTGGCCTCTGTCACGCGTCCGCGTGGGTCACGCGGTCGCATCATTTGGAGCTTTTCTTGTCACGCGGTCGCGTCAGTCATGCGACCGCGTCATATGTGTTTTGCCTAAGGTGTGCGGTCGCGTCAGTCATGCGGCCACGTCGCTGTTGATTCGCGCTTGGCATGCGTCCGTGTCGCCCATGCGATCGCGTGGATGCCAGTTTCTTTAGAAACTCCATTTTGTGCTTTCCTTCCATCTTTGTATGTTTCCTTTTTCATTCTTTAAGTCATTCCTGCCTTAGAAGATCTGAAACTACTCAACACACTAATCACGGCATCGAATGGAAATAAAGGTAATTAAAATAATTGATTTTAAAGCATAGGAAACATGTTTTTCACATACATCACATAATAAGGAAGGGAAAGTAAAACCATGCAATTAATATGAATAAGTGGGTGAAGGATTGAATAAATCACTCAGATTAAGCACAAAATATATCATAAAATATGGGTTTATCAACCTCCCCACACTTAAACAATAGCATGTCCTCATGCTAAATCCAAGGCAAAAAGTAAGGTTAAAGTGGTGGAATGTTATGCAATGCAATCTAATCTAAATGCAATCTACCTAGATGAATGATGCATCATGCAATTCTAATTTTTATTTACTTGAATATAAAGCTTGCATGTAGTTAAATTAATTCACATTCTCAAGGAGTCATGTATATATATAGCCAAGCCTTAGATAGTGATAAAGTGCCTTTACAATTGAGATGGGAAAGAAAAATATTTTAAAAACTTGCAAGACAACTAACAATTTAAATAGAGATAAATGTTAATGAGCTATTGAACCCTCACTGGATTTTGTGTTTACTCTCTAATCACTCAGTATTTATTGGGTTAATCACTCTATTCTTCTTTTTATTCTTTCTTTCTATAACTTTGTTCTTCATCTAACCAATCAACAATTATAGAATATAGACATACCAAAAATCATGAGGTCTTTAATTAAGGTTGTAATGGGGCCAAAGTAAGGGTAAGGGTATATGTATAAGGCTAAGTGAGCTAATAAGTGAATCCTTAATTAGACTAAGATCTCACCTAACATACATATGTTGTAAAGCAAAGCTGCTTTACCTATTTTCCCATATTTTCCCACTTTTGATGTTATATGCTCATGCCTTAATGTTTATTTTCATCCCATGTGCATTGCTTTATTTCATAATTGGGGAGTTCTTTTTTTTTTTTGTGTCCCCTTTATTCATAACACATTTTTTTTAATGCACATGGTAATTCAATTATCTTGATTTTACATGAGCATGCTTCCCAAAACTTTTTATTTTGAGTTATTGTAATTCTTTTCTACCCTTTCTACCTTTTGTTTTTATTATCCATGTTCCCAATAGGTTTTCCCACATTTAAACTATACATAATTTTCTATCTTAAGCTAACCAAAGATTCAACTTGGGATTTTATTTTGTTTTTCTGCTTAAGGCTAGTAATGTGGCTAATAGAATAAAAGGGGATTTAAAGGCTCAAGGGGGCTAACAAGGGTGATGTAAAAGGTAGGCTATTTTGGGATCAAGTGAGCTAAAATCAAATAATGGCCTTAATCACTCTCTTGGTATGTATCTACATTCTATAATAGGACATATAGATTAAAACAAAGTAAAGAACACCAGAATATAAAAGAAGGGCGGAACACACAGGAATAAAAATTATGGTTTGAATGTAACCATACAACTAAGCTCAAAACTCACAGGCTATGTGTTCTCTAGCTCAAAAATCATTTATCACTTATGTATGTCATGCAGGTTTAGTTAAAAATTCTCATTATTCTCAATGTAAAACTTATATTGAATGGCTTTAAAGTTCTAATGTTTCTCCTTGATGAAATGTTGTTTAATTAACTAACATGTAATGCTATATATGCAAGGTGTGGGTTGTTTTGATTCTGTTAAAGTCTCTAGTTTACTTCCTTTTTCTTTTCAATCTATTCCGAGTTATCTTATGCTAAAAAAAGGGGTAAACTATACTAATCAATCCACAATTTCTATAACTAATAAGTTAGAATTGCAACTAAACTAAGTGGCTAAAATATGAACTAAAAATGCAAAATGCAGAAATAGAGTATAAATACATGAAAATAGCAATGTATAAGTGCTGCAAAATAGAAATAAAATGAAAAATACAGAAAAATAGCAAAATAAATAAAAAAAGTATGTAGTGGTTCACCAAAAAAAAGAACGCCAGAGACGGCGACCTCCCCACACTTAAAAAGTAGCATCGTCCCTGATGCTCAATCAAGCAGGGTGTGAAGGGGTGTCATCACCGGAAGGACGGGTAGCTGGGGTCTTTGACGTGGTGATCTGAGGGTCTGACTGCTGTGGACGGGGTGCTGATTGAAGGGGGATCTCAGGGTCTACAGCCTGAATCTGAGGCGGAGCCTCCTAAAGGTGTGCTGCCTGCTCGGCCTCCTGCTGTGGGTGGGTCTTTGCCTCGGGCACATCCGCCTCCTCCTCAGATGCCTCGGATGGTGTGTCGGGCTTGGAGGGGATGTCGCCAGATCGTATCATCAGCTTCAGGTGCTCATAGCGTCGTTTGTTGCGACGCTCCATCTGGTCAAGCCGTCGAAACAGGCAATGCACTAGATGATAGATGGGCTCTGGGGCAGGTGGAGGTGCAGTGGTGGTGGCAGGTGTAGCTGTGGAGGAAGAGGGGCCGGTAGATGGTGTGGTAGTGTCACCAGGAGCAGTGAGGACTGGAGGTCTGTAGCCCAAGGCTAGAAAGTTCCTGCTGTGCGGGATAATCTTCTTGCATTCCGCAGCAGGTGGCCTCTCATCAGCATCCTCCCAAGGCACGTCAGCACGACGGCCTAGCTGTGTGATCAAATATGGAAAGGGAAGAGTGCCTCAGACGTTGACCCTGGCCATGTAGAACCGGATAAATCGTGGCAGGTACAGGTCCTTACCCTCCATCACACACCATAGGAGGGTGATCATAGTGGCTGGTATATCGGTCTCGTGAGTACTCGGCATAATGAAGTTGCTAAGTATCTGATGCCATAGCCGAGCCTCATCATTCAAGTATGCCCGCTTGATTCCCTTGGGTATGGCGGTGGTGGTGATGGCGTCTGGTGCGGCGGCTGGCGGTGGTGGCACGGCTGTTCGGGGCAGGGGGGAAGAAGGGTTGGCTAATGGGGTATGGGGGTAAGAGGGGAAGGGAGGGGGTAGGTGTGTGTGTGGCGAATGGGGGTGGCGCGGCTGGGACGGCGGCGGCGGTGGTTGGTGGTTGCGAAGGGGACAGTGGCGGAGAGGGGGGGGAAGTGTAACAACCCCGATTTTTGAGTACGCAAGATCTTTTCTGAAAGTACGGATTTCTCCGAAGGATCAGTAAGGGGAAAACCTTTGATATATCATCAAGTATCTCAATCCTCATTTTCATTATGTTATCTTTAAGCTAGAACCTTTTCTAAGGCCAGCTCGATAACGCGGTCACGAAGAACCTAGTTTTTGAACCGTATCGGTTAGGAGTTTTGATTCGGTTTTTCGTAAATAGTCTCAATTTGACAAACCGGACTCGATTTATGAGATAAGAGAGATAATAGCATGATATTATCATTATATTAGTATTATAAGCTTCTTGAATGATATTATAAGGTTACCTGGTCAGTTTTAGTTAAAAACAGAAAATCGGTTTAACCGGGTTCACAGTTTACTGGTGCAGCTTAGCACTAGCACTCTCTGATGACTTTAGCAATGCTAAGGCCTCATTATTCATGTTTTATTCTCATAATAAATATGTTACTAGTGTCATTTATGCTAGTAGCTCAGAAAATAATTTTTAGAGATATTTTTGCAAGTGTTCCGATACATCTAGTTTTAGTAGTTATACACCTGAGATATTTTAATATTATTTTAATCCACCTCCAAGCCAACCAATCACAACTCACCCTACACCCCCAAAACCCCCCAAGGCTGGCTCATTTTCACTTTGTGGCCGAAAATAGGTAGAGAGAAAAAGAGAGAAAAGTTCTTAGTTCCAAATCTTCAAAGCTTGATTTATGCTGAACTAAAACTCAAATCAAAATTCCAATCCAACCAAAATGATCCTCTCTTCTTTCTCTACATGATCATATGAATTATCAAGGCTGGAATCAAGGTGAGTTGGCTGCACCATCTCTCTTTTGATTCGGTTTCAAGGAAACATGGTTAAATATGTGTTTTCTTGATGTGATTTAGGAGGAAAAAGTGCTTAAGGACCACCTGAAAGTTTAATTGAATTAGGAGCAGCAAAACCAGGTAGGGTGTCACGAAATTAATTTTGATTATTTTTGTTTGATTTGTGTGAATGTTGTATAAATTGGCTGTGCTAAAAATTGGTTGCATATATGATTGATTCTTGGTGAAAATTTGGTGAAATTTTGATGAAATTTGATGAAATTCAAGCTTTAAAGTTCATGTTCTTGGGCAGCTGGAAAAATGAAACCCTAAGCTTAAATTGATGTTCAATTTGTGTTAAAATCATGTAGAAAAGATGGGGTTTTAGTGGCTACTAATTTATTATGAATTATAGTAAAAATCGGTTGCTGAAAAGACTGAAAAACGGGTAAAAACAGAGAAAGAATCTGAAGAATTTATGAAGAACATGAAGAACACTTTGAGTGTGATGAAGAACAATGAAGAACAGGTCTTAGATCCTGAAAAGGGCAAGGAAGTAAAATTTTTGGTGTTTAAGGGGTTGTTTGGTAATTTCTGAAAGTTAGGGTGGTAAAAGTAGAAATATTAAAAGTTACGGGTGGTAAAAAGTGAATTTTAAAGGTTAAAAGTAAAAGTAAGTTAATTTTCGAAAATTTAATGATAAAATAATAAAAAAATAATAAAATATTAAATAATAATATTTAATTAAAAATAATATTTTAATAAAAATAATAAAATAATGCGAAAAAGGCAGTTTTTTGTAAAAGCTTTAGAAAGACAACTTTAAGCACAGAATCTCATAATTACTTTCATAAAACAATTAGGGAGTGGTAAAAACATATTAGTGAGGCAAAGATAAATAAAAGATAAAAAGTTGAAGAAAAGATAAAAATCGAAGAAAAAGTCTGTAAAGTTTTAATGACAGAAAAACAGACAGAGACTAGTGAACGAACTAGGGCAACATAGTTAGTCCTGGAATTGCGAATAGGGTTAGGTATTATATGAAAAGTTAAACTATTTCAGTATAGACTTAATGAACCTATACTTGGGATAGGCTAACTATTCATACCGAAATTTACATAAGCTTTAAATACATACGTTAAGCAGAGCAATCAGAGCAGAGTAGAGAAACACATAAAACAGAGTAACCAGAGTAAAGTAAAGAGATAGAGAGAAAAAGAGTAATATAGATACAGAATGGAAAGAGTAATCAGAGAAGAGAAAAGAGATACAGAGAACAGAGTAATTAAAGTAGAGTAAAGAGATACGGAGAAAAGAGAAACCAGAACAGGGTAAAGAGATATAAAGAGAAGAGTAGTATAATAAAGAGATATTTATATATATATATATATTAGTTGCTTGATGCAACCCAGAGCTATATATATATATATATATTAGTTGCTTGATGCAACCCAGAGTTATATTTAATATATATTAGTTGCTTAATGCAACCCAGAGCTTCTGTAGGGAAACTAAGTTATCTACAGCTATTTTCCGCTTCCCCAGAGCAGAGCAGAGTATATATATATATATTTTCCTGCAATAAGCAGAGGCTGTCTCAAATGAGCGGCTATTATTATATGCGCATTTATTTAGGAACGGAAAATCGTATCCGGGAAATCGGGATTACTCGTGACAGGATAAATGTCGGGATTGCGGGCAGCCAACCGACACATGAGCTCATGGCCTGTACTAGGGCTAGACATGCATCATTCTTGTCTGCGCATCACTCTCTGTTGCATTCTTTTTTGTGTGTGATCTATTTCTTTATGTTTGTTTGTTCGAGTGCTATGTCTATGCTTTATCTTCTTGTATTCTTCTGCTTGTGTTCTGTTCTTTGTTTTTCTATCTATTTTTAACCTCTGTTTACTACATTACTGTATTCTATTATCTATCTGCTAATCAAAAACGAATAAATGAACGTAACTAACAACTCCGACCCTACTAAGAACTCCCCAGTTCTTACCCCTTCTCTCCCTTCCTCCCCCTCAGATGGAGACGGGCGTGATCTTCTATGAGTTCGAGGACCCTTTCGTCTACGAGGATCCGGTACATCACAGTTACTTCATCATGGGATTGGAGCCCCGTATTAGACGATATGCATTACCTAATCGAGCTTTTCAACATCCTCTGTCTAGCCCGCATTTTGACCCTGATGCTCCTTACGACTTTCCTTTATCCTGGTTACATCCTGACGCCCCTGAACATCCTTTTCCTGATGATCCTGAGCACCCTATACCAGCTCAACCTTTGAATGAGGTGGTACCTGAGCCTATCATTCCTGACGAGCCTGAGTTAGCTGGCGACTACGTACCTGTGATACCACCAGAGTGGGATTTTCCCCCTGAGCCGATTCCCGACTTGCCACAACCTGATGAGCTGGCACTACCGGACGGTGGAGTGGCTCCTATAAACGCGAACGAACCTGTGCTCACGAATGGTTTTGTACATAGTGACAACAGTGTTTCTAGTGGATCTGAGGGTATAGCTGTAGCTGCGGACGATGAGGAGGAGGAGGATCCTGAGATAGAGATAGAGCAGGATGAGAAGGTGGACGAGCCTCATGGCGATTCTCCGAATGGCCACTTGTAGAGATAGTTTGACAGCAGAAGGGGTATTCTTTTGATGACGCTTTAGTCTGACATTATCTGATAGTTAGTCTCTCACTTGTGTTAGAACACCCGAGAGCTAGGAGCTATGTAGTGGTTAGGCTAGCCTGGGCGCCAGTTTAGCGGCTTTTTGTATAGGCCAAGCCCTGGGAGTGTCGTGTATTTATTAGCTACGTAGGTTGACGAGGACGTAAACTGACTTGATCTTGTGTAAATGCTACATGTTGTGTTATAGTGTACATGATGTATATTATCTGCTATATTTCTATATTTCTCTACGCTTGCTTTTATTGCTCTCAATGTATGCTTGTTTATTTTACATTATCATCCGCAGCGAATAAAAAAAAAGTTACTCGTAAAATTGGCAACGTTCTAACAAGGAACAGGCTCATATATTAAGTAATAGTCAATAATTAGGAAGAACAAGTTGGTAACACTTAGCTTCTTGTATGACCATGGCATACTAGGAGTTGGGTTGTTACAGGAAGAAGGAGAAAGAAGAAGAAAGAAGGGGGAGGAGGAAGGGGGGTCGGTGGCGGCGGCGTCTGGGAGGTCGGTGGCGTCTGGGGGTGGCGGTGATGGTGGCTGGATGGTGGTGGTTGGATTGGAGAGGAAGAGAGGGAGAAGAGGGTTTCGGGGGGGGGGGACGACTGATAGGGTTCGCGTGGTTTGGGGGTTATAAATTTGAATCCACGCGGCCGCGTGGGGCACGCGGTCGCGTGGCTTGAGCAAAATGGGGGGTGACGCGATCGCGTGGGTGACGCGATCGCATGGAATGGCTAAAAGAGTGAATGACGCGATCGCCTGGGGCATGCGATCGCGTCGCTGGGATTTATGCTAAACGCGCGAATCCAGCGTCGTTTCAGCGCAACTCTCTGTCTTCTTTGGGGTGTTCGTGCAATACATGCGACGCGGTCGCATAGGGTTGGCATTGTGCAAGTGACGCGATTGCATTGGTGACGCGATCGCGTGGGTCATTTGTGCGAAACGCACAATAGCCGCACGATTCCAGCCTAACTTTCTGGACGTTGGATCTTCACGGCGATCTCCAGGTCACACGGCCGCATGGATGACGCGGTCGCGTGGGTAGTGTTTTTCGCAATATGACGCGATCGCATGAATGATGCGGTCGCGTCGCGCACCCCCTTTTTTTATATGCAGTATGCAGAATGCAATGATTAATATGAATGTGATGCAAAGTTCCAGGTTCAATATTATAAAATAAAATAAAACTTGAAAACAAGCAAAACAAAATAAAAATTGAAAAATGAACGATCATACCATGGTGGGTTGTCCCCCACCTAGCACTTTTAGTTAAAGTCCTTAAGTTGGACATTGGAAGAGCTTCCTGTTATGGTGGCTTATGCTTAAATTCATCTAAAAATCTCCACCAATGCTTGGAATGCCAATAGCCTCCGGGGTCCCAAACTAGGCATGTAAAGCTCCTGAGTAGCTTCAAACAAATTTTTAGGCTCCCCGAATGACGAATGTCGGAATAGATTCCAGGATCCCAAACTTTGCTTTTAAATCTGCCTCCGTCTTGATCTATATTTTTCCATCCGGGCGGTTTAGAAAGTAGATTCTCACCATGGTGACCAAACGTTTTCCGAGATCCATTCGATTGAATATGATACCAATCCGTGCACTTCAAGTTGAAGCGTGGAACCTTATTGAACCTTGTGCACCAGCTCTGAGCACGAGCCATTTTCCTCTTACTCTTAAAGCCGCAGAGAGCTCTAAGCTGGCCATCTGTTTCAAGCAAACCGTATTCAAGTGAAAAAGTAAAGTTAAAGGTTAAGGATTGTACCCACTTGAAGCTTGTATTGGGTGGTAATGGCCTTGGGGAAGGTGTTTCCGGTGGTTCTGTAAGTTCTACTCCCTTGTGCTCTTCTGTGAATTCCTCCACTTCTTTGCAAGGTTCTTCAAATGCATCTGTGTCCTGGTCAAAGTCTTCTGTGTCTTCCTCATCACTCGAGTCATAGATTGGAGGTTGAGAGAAATCTACCTCTGCATCATCTTCGTATTCATTTGGGGAAGATTCTTCGATCTCAGAGAATTCATTTGCGGATGCAAGTTCATCACTAAGAGAACTTGATTTGTGACTATCATCATCAAGGGAATTTGTGTCCTGGGTTATTCCGTCTAGTTCTTCATAAATGACTTGCCTTGGGGATTGTGCACTGTCCTCCTTAGCATTAACTGTAACGTCCTTGACGGAGTTCTCTTCAGCTCTGAATTCCCATGGAGGTTCAGCGTCTCCTAGATCTTCAACCAACTCTTCTTCTTGCATAATGACAACTTCTTCTACTTGTTCTAGTACGAATTCATTCTCTGTCTTGTCCACTGGAGTTTCTAGTATTTCCTTCATGCTACACTCTTCGTTAGATTGTCCACATGGGGCTGTGGTTGGTCCTTGAATGTTCGAACATCTAGAAGCTAATTGAATTACTGCTTGCTCCAGTTGTCGAATGGTTGTTTGAAGTTTATTTACTGTTTCCTTGAGGCGAACCTCTGATTCTCGGGGTAATGGATTTGGACATGATACATAGGAAAGTGGTGGTGCTTGGGAGTGATTGGATTGGAACTGGGGTAAATAGGGATCATATGGTGGCGAATGGTGAAGAGAAGCTTGTGAGTGTGGTGGTTCGAGGTTATGTTGAGAGGATGGTCTATAGGCACGGGGTGGGGCTTGTTGGTAGTTACAAGGTTGTCCACCATATCTATCAGCTGGGTATGCATTGTAGAATAGTCGTTGTCCATGATATCTTGGAGGGTGTTGTTGGCTAAAGGGTTGATTAGATCCTCTTGGCTCCATCCATCCTTGATTGGTCTGACCTTGATGCATATTCCTGCTGTAACTTCTATTTCCTTCAACAAAGTTAGAACCAAACTCAAAGCGAGGGGGGTGAGAGTTCATAGTAGCAGATAAAATTAAAAAGGAAAAGCAGAAATAAATAAACAAGTAAAAGAAAAATATTTACAATAACCAATAATAAGGCACACGTTAGCAGTTCCCCGGCAACGGCACCATTTTGATGAGAGGAACTTTTGCGTGGTCTAGAAATTGCGGATAAATCCTCATTGCAAGTATAGTTTCTAAACCTTCAAAAGTCCTTTCATACAAACGTGTTAGTTGTCACAAGTAACAAACCCCTAAATAAATTGTTAACCGAAGTATTCAAACCTCAGGTCGTCTTCTCAAGGAACTACAGGGACGCATGTTCTTATTATTGGTTATGGAGATTGTAAATTCGGGGTTTCAAGAATAAGGAGCAAATATAACAAATAATTTAAATAGCAATTAAAATAAATAAATACTGTAAAGCAAACTTTTGGCAAGGTATGAGAAATTGGAGGTCCTATCCTAGTTATCCTTATCAACGATGATGAGAATTGAATCTTAATTCCACTTTGTTAGCCTTTACTAAGATAAAGGAAGGTCAAGGGATTAATTGGTTTGATCTTCGGATCCTATTTATTTCCTGAGAAAAGATTGGGATTATTGAAGTTCAATTCAATTAACAAAGATAACAATTATCAATCATGTTGAGTTTGATAACTCCTGAGTTACTAATTTCTTAACCAAAACCAAAAAGGGAAAAGTAAATCTACTGGAATAAAAATGTCTTCAGAGTAAAAGCAACAATAGCATAAATAAAAGAAAGCAATATTAAACTGAAATACCTCAAATAGCATTAATTCAAAAGAGTAATCTGTAACATGGAAGAATTCACAAATCAAATTGCAAGAGTAAATAAAAAGGAATGTTGAACCTGATAAACAGAGATAATCCTGAAAGTGAATAAAATCCTAAATCTAAATCCTAATCCTAAAGAGAGAGGAGAGAACCTCTCTCCAAAATAAATCTAATTCATGAGAAATGACTAAATTGGCGAGCTCTCCTTGAATGGATGCATTCCCTCACTTCATAACCTCTGGTCTATGCCTTCTGGACTTGGATTTGGGCCAAAAAGGGCTTCAGAAATCGCTGGGAGCGTTTTCTGCAATTTCTGGTGCGTGGCCTCTGTCACGCGTCCGCGTGGGTCACGCGGTCGCTTCATTTGGAGCTTTTCTTGTCACGCGGTCGCGTCAGTCATGCGACCGCGTCATATGTGTTTTGCTTAAGGCGTGCGGTCGCGTCAGTCATGTGGCCGCGTCGCTGTTGATTCGCGCTTGGCATGCGTCCGCGTCGCCCATGCGATCGCGTGGATGCCAGTTTCTTTAGAAACTCCATTTTGTGCTTTCCTTCCATCTTTGTATGTTTCCTTTTTCATTCTTTAAGTCATTCCTGCCTTAGAAGATCTGAAACTACTCAACACACTAATCACGGCATCGAATGGAAATAAAGGTAATTAAAATAATTGATTTTAAAGCATAGGAAACATGTTTTTCACATACATCACATAATAAGGAAGGGAAAGTAAAACCATGCAATTAATATGAATAAGTGGGTGAAGGATTGAATAAATTACTCAAATTAAGCACAAAATATATCATAAAATATGGGTTTATCACTGAGGAAGCATAAGAAGGCAATTGGGTGGAGTTTGGCAGACATAGTGGGCATCAACCCTCAAGTTTGTGAGCACAGAATATTTTTAGAAGAGGGAGCAAGACCTGTTCGTCAACCCCCAGAGAAGACTAAATCCCACTATCTTGGAGGTTGTCAAAAAGGAAGTGACCAGACTACTAGAGGCGGATATTATCTACCCCATCTCAAACAGTGAATGGGTAAGCCCAGTACAAGTGGTGCCCAAGAAGTCTGGAGTCACTACAGTGAAGAATGAGCATGGAGAACTCATAGCAACTAGAGTACAGAACGCCTGGAGAGTCTGCATTGATTGCAGGCGCCTAAACCAGGCCACTCGCAAGGATCACTATCCTCTTCCATTCATTGATCAAATGCTGGATCGCCTGTCAGGTAAATCACATTATTGCTTTTTAAATGGTTACACAGGTTATTTCCAGATTCATATAGCTCCTGAAGATCAGGAAAAGACTACTTTCACCTGTCCTTTTGGGACTTATGCTTATAAGAGAATGCCCTTTGGCTTGTGTAATGCACCAGCTACTTTCCAAAGGTGCATGATGAGTGTTTTCTCTGATCTTATTGAGGACTGTATGGAGGTTTTTATGGATGATTTTAGCGTTTATGGTGATTCTTTTAGCCTTTGCTTAGATGGTTTATCTAGAGTATTAGATAGATGTGTCAGTACAAACCTTGTATTAAATTTTGAAAAATGTCACTTTATGGTTAAACAAAGGATCGTACTAGGACATGTTGTATCTAATACTGGCATTTCTGTAGACCCAGCAAAGGTGGATGTTATTTCTAGTTTGCCTTACCCCTCCTCTGTGAGGCAAGTCCGTTTGTTCCTTGGCCATGCAGGTTTTTACCGGAGATTCATTAAGGACTTCAGTAAGGTAGCACTTCCCTTATCCAAATTACTGCAGAAAGATATTGAGTTCGAGTTCAGTGAGGATTGCAAACAAGCATTTGATAAGCTGAAAACTGCCCTGACTCAAGCTCCAATTGTGAGAGGACCAGACTGGAGCCAGCCATTCGAAATCATGTGCGATGCTTCCAACCATGCAGTTGGAGCAGCGCTGGCTCAGCGTGAAGGTAAGGATCCCTTTGTAATTGCTTATGCGTCTAAAACTTTAGACACTGCTCAGTCTAATTACACTACTACTGAGAAAGAGCTTCTTGCTATTGTTTTTGCTCTGGATAAATTCCGAGCCTATTTACTTGGTACTAAAGTAGTAGTGTATTCAGACCATGCAGCTCTAAAGTATTTATTAGCTTAAAAGGAATCCAAACCAAGGCTTATACATTGGATACTGCTACTACAAGAATTTGATTTAGAAATAAAGGATAGGAGTAGAAACCAGAATTTAGTGGCAGACCACTTGAGTCGCCTTGAGCACATTAAGGATGACTCCACTCCTATAGCTGATAATTTCCCATTTGATAACCTGCAAGCAGTATCTGAGATAGTCCCTTGGTATGCACCTGTAGCTAATTATCTAGTTAGCCACACTTTTCCTCCAAACTTTACTAAGCATCAAAGAGACAAGCTGAAAAGTGAGTCTAAATATTATATATGGGATGACCCATATTTATGGAGATGTGGCACTGACCAGGTAATTAGAAGGTGTGTACCTCAATCAGAATTCCAGTCCATCTTAGAGGCCTGTCACTCATTTGAGAGTGGAGGACATTTTGGCCCTCAAAGAACAGCTAGAAAAATCTTAGACTGTGGATTTTGGTGGCCTACTCTTTTTAGAGACGCTGCTGAATTTTGTAAATCTTGTTTCCCATGCCAAAAATTTGGTAATATATCCAAGAAGGATGAGATGCCTCAACAAATTATGCTTTTCTGTGAAATTTTTTATGTTTGGGGCATTGACTTCATGGGTCCATTTCCAAATTCTAATGATTATTTTTATATATTGTTAGCTGTAGATTATGTTTCCAAATGGGTGGAAGCAATTCCTACCCGCACTGATGATGCTAACACTGTTGTTTCCTTTGTGAGAAACCACATTATTTGTCGCTTTGGATCACCACGAGTAATTGTGAGTGATCAAAAAACCCATTTTTGTAACAGGAGACTAACAGGATTACTGAAGAAGCATGGGATAATTCATAAAGTAGCAACAGCCTATCACCCTCAGACTAATGGGCAAGCCGAGGTGTCTAACAGAGAGATAAAGTGCATATTACAGAAGATAGTCAAACCTCATAGAAGAGACTGGAGCACCAGGCTACAAGATGCACTTTGGGCATACAAAATAGCATACAAGACACCCATTGGGATGAGTCCATTTCGCTTAGTTTATGGAAAAGCCTGTCATCTACCAGTTGAGGTAGAGCACAAAGCCTTTTGGGCAGTGAAAGAGTGCAACATGAGATTTGAGGAAGCCGAAGCTGAAAGGAAGTTGCAACTGCAAGAATTGGAAAGCCTTCACCTGGAAGCTTATGAGAACTCCAGACTGTACTAGGAAACGATGAAGGCTGTACATGATCAGCACATCAAGAGGAAAGAGTTCTAACCTGGGGACTTAGTCCTCCTTTACAAATCCAGACTGAGGCTCATGCCTGGCAAGTTGAGATCAAGATGGGAAGGTCCCTATAGAATAGAGAAGGCTGAGCCGTACGGAGTTTTTCACCTAAGTCACCCTTCCAGCTCTGAACTCATCAAGGTTAATGGACATCGTTTGAAGCTATATCACGGCGAGAAGGTGACGAAAAACAAGGAGCTAGAAATCTTCCTCTTGGAAGATCCACTCACAGCAGAAGACTGATCTAGTGGAGCGTCCAACTTACGGACGTTAAAGCAAAGTGCTAGGTGGGAGACAACCTACCATGGTATGATCGTTCTTCTCTTTACTCTTAGTTTTCTTATTCAATAACTCTTCTCTTTATTAGTACATTTAGTTTGCATTTGCATTTGCATATTATTTAAAAAAAAAGAGGGGCGAGCCGCGACGCGTCTGCGTCGCAGGTGGCTCAGAGAGAATAACAAATCGAACAGAGAGTCACGCGGGAGCGTGGCTGGAGGCGTGCCTTTGGCACAAATCACCCCACGCGACCGCGTCACTAACGCAACCGTGTCACAAGGGAAACATGCCTCCCACGCGGACACGTGACCTGAAAATCGACGTAAGAAAGGGTGCACAACCGAAAGTTGTGCTAGAGTGGTGCTGGACTGGTGCTGAACGCACAATCCTTACCACGCGGATGCATGGCTCACACGTCTGCGTCATATCCCTATAGTGGCCACTCACGCGATCGCGTCGACTACGCGACCGCGTCACCCTGGATTTTGGCAAAAATAAGTTCTGAACAGAGAGTTATGCGAGCGCGAGGCTGCCCTCGCGCCAGTAGCACAAAACAAGTCACGCGTCCGCGTGACCGACGCGACCGCGTCAATTCATTTAAGCGCAAGTCGCGCGAACGCGTCCCCCACGCGGTCGCGTCGCTTGCGCCGTACAGCTTATCCTAATTTGCCAAATATCTTATCTTTCTCTTCCCCAAATCCTACTTTTTCTTTTCCCCCCTCATCATTTTCTTTCCCTTTCTTCCTCCTTCCTTCTTCCTTCTTCCTCACTTTCTACTTTCTCTCTCTCATCACCATTAACAAGGTTTTTCTTTTCTTCTTCCCTCCTTACTTTTCCATTCTTCTTAATTTATGTTATCTTCTTCTTTTCTTTTTCTTTTTATTTTCATTATTCATGTTTTCTTTTTCTTTCTTTTTTCTCTTTTAATTGGTGTTAGATATTTAGTAAGGGTCGTTATTATTCCTTTTGTTTGCTTGTGGATTGTTCATAACTTGTTTGGCAATTATATGTTAATTCTTAAAGGGTTGCTTGCATGTTCAATTTAATACTTTCAATAGCTTACCTACCATGCATGCTATGTGTTTGTGAAAAAGCCCATATGGCATTGTGAACTATTTTTGGATTTCTTTTATTCTACTACTCTAAATGCCTGCTTTTCACAAACCCCTTTTTTATATTTTATTAATTTAATATAATTGTTATTACAAACAGGTTGTTAGTTTAAATCCTGTGGTAATTTAACTTGGACATTGAATGCTTGATCTATGCTTCTCATGCCTTTGCCTGCATACCAATAAACACCTTGCATTTAATTGTCATCCTATGCACCATCTATATTTCCGTTTATGATTTTTTCACATGTAGTCATGACCATGTGTCAATATCATTTATCCTTTAATGTGCATTGATTACCACCTTACCCACCCTCTTCCTTGCTCTACCCCTTGACATTTTGACATACTTTCTTTTTTCTCCCTTTCAGGATGGCCACCAAGAAAGGCAAGGAGAAAGCTGCTCCCAAATCAACAGCAAGGAGAGGAACAAAATGAGCACTAGTGGCAGAACCTTCTTCAACTGCAGTTAAACCCTCAACAAAAAGAATTAAGATGATTATAAAGGTTGATGATAAAGAGAAAGCCTTCCCAGCAAAGGACCCTGTGCGATTTATCAATCGCTACTGTGAGCAGATGTTCCCCATTCTGGCAGAAAGGAGTTACAACAACGAACACCTTCTTATCCTCCCAAACCATATTACTGAATTTGTTGAGCCGCAAATTGCACGAAGACAATGAGGTTTCTTCCAGAGACAGCCACGCCAGGTTAATCTTTCTTGGGTAGTAGAGTTCTACTCAAATTTCCACCTGCCAACCCTGCAGTCTGTCTATGTCTGACAGAAGTAAGTCCCCATTACGGAAGAGGCCATTCAACGAGCTCTAGATCTTCCCCCTACTCCAGAAGGACTGGACGCATTTCAAGAAGCCGCGCTCAAGCGCCAAATGTACCAATTTGACTGGGACGCTGTTCTCAGAGTTATCGCACTACCTGACAGCAGATGGATCTACGGATACCATCGTTCCCGTCCTAAGGGAATATCGGCTTCCGCACTTACCTTGGAAGATCGAGTATGGGTACAGATTATGTCCCATTACGTCTTTTCGAGCACCCACGAGTCTTCCTTCACTGCAGACATGGCAGTTCTACTATGGTGCATCCTTACAGACCAGCATCTGAACCTACCAAGACACATCCGGAGTGCTATGGAACACGTACAAATTCTGGGCAACTTACCTTTTTCTGCCTTGGTCTCAGATCTTGTCTCAGCAGCTGGAGTCTCCTACAGAGCTGGGGACACCAAAGCCATGCTTCCACGGGAAGATTAGTATGTCCCTAACGGGAAATACATCGGACCTCCAGCAGCCACTACAAGCCAGCCTACTGAACCGGCTGAAGAGATTCCTCCTTCAACACCACAAGCACCTACAACAACTCAACTGCTCCATCAGATACTTGAAAGGTTGGATCGGCAGGAACACAAAGCAAATCTAAGAGAGCGCCGTAACAAGCACCAATTCACATGCCTCAAGGAGCTACTTAAGGGAAAATACAGAGACTCAGACACCCCGGATTCCACTTCCTTTACCAGCACAGGGAGCCATGACGGTCTCGACTGTGGAGATACTGCTACCAACCCACCTTTGTTCCTAACAGATGGCACCGAGGACGGTGCAAAGCCTTAAGTGTGGGGAGGTCGGTCAGTACCTGACTTCCGGAGGTAATTTTTTCTTCCCTAACACCAATAAAATAGGATATTTAGTTAGTTTTTTTATTTTGTAGAATAAGATAAATTGCATAGAGTAGATTAGTTGCATGCATGTTCCACTTGATTGAAAAGACAATAAATTTCTTCTAAGACCCTATTTTTTTAGAACAAAATTTCACTGATTTTAATTAAAACTTTTGTGTTAAATTTGCTTGAAGTTATATTTGGAACATGGTTTTTGAGCTAAAAGAACACACAACCTGTGAGATTTGAGCCTTTATACATGGTTACATTATTTAACCATAATTATTTTATTCTTGTGTGTTTACTTCTCTATGATTGTAATTTATATTTTGTTTCATCCTATATGTCCAATGTTTAGTATATTTATATGCTTGCATATGATTGAGGCCATTATTTATGTAGCTCACTTTTCCAAATTAAGCATACCCTTGCAATTACCTTTGTTAGCCACTTTGAGCCTTTAAATCCCAATTGTTCTTTATTTTACCACATTACTAGCCTTAAGTGGAAAAATAATTTTATATCCCAATTGAATCTTTGGTTAGCTTAAGATAGAATTATGTGTTAATTAAGTATGGGAAATTGTGGGAACAAAAGATAATAAGGGAATGTGTCATAATGATATAATGAAAATTTGGGTACCTACTCATGTGAAACTATAAGAATTTAACATCTATGTGCATTGATAAGCTATGTTTATATATAAAAAAAATCCAAAAATATTCAATAATTAAATAAGGGGACAAAATTACCCCAATGTTAAGTTAAGAATTCAAGGATCAATGCATGTGTGATAAAATTAAAATAAAAGTTGATACATGAATAAGGAATGTGAAAGAAAAATTTTGGGTAGCTAGGTATGAGATTTAAGTTATATAGAATGTACATATGTGTGGGTTAAAGCTTAGGTTAATTAAAGATTCAATTTATAAAGCTTACTTAACCATATGTGTATCCTTACCCTTACCTTAGCCCCATTACAACCTTGAAAAGACCTCATGATGTTTGCATTGGTATATTAAATGTTGTAGATTGGTTAGGTGAAGAACAAAAGTTAAAAAGCATGATTAGAGAAGGATAGAGTAATTACCATATACACTAGAGAGATTAGAGCGTACATACATCATCAGTGAGGGTTCAATGCTTAAATTCTATGTTCCCTGCTTTCATGAGCTACCTTCTTGCATTTTTATCTATTCTTACTGTATAAGAATTGAATTAGTGGAATTTGATTTGTGATTGTCTTGAAGAGCTTATTCACTTTTAATCAGGTAGACAAGAATCATATAGTTGCATTCATATATAGGTTGCATTGCATTGCATGAGTTTTACATGTTCCTACTCATTTATTTTATCTCCTTCAACTAAGCATGAGGACATGCTAATATCTATGTGTGGGGAGGTTGATAAACCATTATTTTATGATTTATATTGTGTTTAATTATGTGGTTTTATCAAATCTTTACCCACTTATTCATTAAATAAGCATGCATTTATAATTCCTTCCTAAAAATGCTTTATGGTTGAAAACTTGCTTCTTAGAGACTTTTAATTTTGTATTTTAACTCCCCTTTATTCCATTCGATGCCGTGATCTGTGTCTTAAGTGTTTCAGGCTTTATAGGGCATGAATGACTTGGAGATTGGAAAGGAAGTTTGCAAAAATAGAAGGAACACAAGAAATTAAGGAGATGACCAGCGAGAAATGACGCGGACGCATAGCTCACGCGACCGCGCGATATAGACGAAATTGCAGTGACGCGAATGCATGGCTCGCGCGACCGCGCGGATTGGAAACTGCACTAGTAACGCGAAGGCATGGATGACGCGCACGCGTGGAAAGGCAAAACGCTGGATGACGCGATCGCGTGACATGCGTGATCTGCAGAATCTGCAGAATTCGCTGGGGGCGATTTTGGGCCCTATTTTGACCCAGTTTTTGGCCCAGAAAAGCAGATTAGAGCCAGGGAACATGCAGAGACAGAACAGAACATTCATTCCACATAGTTTTAGTTTTTTAGATCTGATTTTACCTCTCCTCTAGTTTTTCTCTCTATACATCCATAGTTCTTAGGATTTGATTTTATTGCTTTTTGGATCGGAACATTGGGAAGAGTTATTACCTCCGTCAAGACTTCGTCATTCTAGTTTGTTTCCTTACTTGTCACTTACTCTTTCATGTTCTGTATTTACTCAGAGTTATTCTTGGATTATTTCTAGAGTTTATTTATATAAGAACTATTTTTATTTTTAATTGATCTTTTAATTATTATTTATCATGTCTTCCTTTACTTCTCTTTCTTATGTTATGAAATTTACATTCACAATGAGCGAGTAGTTCCATAACTTGATTGGGAGATGATTGAAAGGAAACCTTGAGTTGGATTACTTAAAAGAAAAAATTGTAATTGGGTTTATTGTTGGACCGCCCTCTAGTTATTGACACTAGTCCTTCCCAAGGGAGAGGATTAGGACTTGTGACTAGAATTAGTTTTCCAACTTGCTTAACTTCCCTCTACCTAGTAAAGGATAACTAAGCAGATCAACCTCCAATTATCAATTAATCTTGAGAGTACTCCAACAAGAATAGGGCTTTCAACTAATCTACTCCCAGTCAAGGTTTTTATTTAAAATTACATAATTTCTCTAATTTAATTTTCTGCTTATCAACTCAACCCATTTTGGAAAACATCTAATTAATAAAATAGCACATCTTTCTGTAACTCGTTGGGAGACGACCTGGGATTTATACTCCCAGTATTTTAATTTTAAGTTTGTGACAACCCTTCTAAATTGATAAGTGGATTTTTGGTTGGTTAAGAACTGTACTTGCAATGTATCTCTTATAATAAATTCTTAACTCGCCAATTTCCGCTACGTCAGTTACGCCATGCCTCAACAAGAAATCTTGGAGATTGAGTTGTTTGATGTATGGGGTATTGACTTCATGGGGCCTTTCCCACCATCATACTCAAACACATATATTCTGGTGGCAGTAGACTATGTAGCTAAATGGGTAGAGGCAACTGCAACACCCACTAATGACACTAAGACAGTGCTGAAGTTCCTCCAGAAACATATCTTCAGCAGGTTTGGTGTCCCTAGAGCACTAATCAGTGAAGGGGGCACTCACTTCTGCAATAAACAACTTTACTCTGCTATGGTCCAATATGGAATTAGCCACAAAGTAGCAACTCTATATCATCCATAGACAAATGGGCAGGCTGAAGTCTCTAATAGAGAACTAAAAAGAATCCTGGAATGGACTATAATTACCCGTAGAAGGGATTGGGCAAGAAGCTTGGATGAGGCTCTGTGGGCATACAGAACAGCATTCAACACTCCTATAGGGACCTCTCCATACCAGCTTGTGTATGGTAAGGCCTGTCATTTGCCCGTGGAACTGGAACATAAGGCCTACTGGGCAACCAAATTCCTAAACCTTGATGCCAAGTTAGCTGGAGAAAAAAGATTGCTCTAGCTGAATGAGCTAGAGGAATTCAGACTCGATGCTTTCGAAAATGCTAAGATTTACAAAGAGAAAGCAAAAAGGTGGCATGATAAGAAACTGTCACCCAGAGTCTTTGAACCAGGACAAAAGGTTCTGCTATTCAACTCTAGACTCAGATTATTCCCCGGGAAACTGAAATCTCGGTGGAAGGGACCATATGTGATTACAAGTGTGTCACCATATGGATATGTGGAGCTTCAAGACATTGATTCTAACAAGAAATTCATTGTTAATGGACAAAGAATCAAGCATTATCTTGAAGGCAATGTTGAGCAAGAATGTTCAAAGCTAAGGCTAGATTAAAAGCTCAGCAAGGTCCAGCTAAAGACAATAAAGAAGCGCTTGCTGGGAGGCAACCCAGCCATTTGTAAAGCTTATTTGTTATTCAAATAATAATTATACGAGTTTAATATAAATAATCTTCAAGGTAAAGTATCAATTTCATAAGTTCACAGAGTTACAGAAGGATTCAGAGTACAAAACAGGGAAAAGGAGCTCACTAGCAATAAAATGCCAGTAAGAGGTACAATTGGGCGTTAAACGCCCAAAAGAAGCTTCTACTGGGTGTTTAACGCCAAACTTGTAGCATCCTGGGCGTTCAGAAAAATGCCCAGTGACAAAAGATTTCTGGGGTTTAACGCCAGTCAGAAGCAACAGCTGGGCGTTAAACGCCTAAAAGAGGCTACAGATAGGCGTTAAACGCCCAAAACAAGCAGCAGTTGGGCTTTTAACGCCAGGATTGTGGAGGGGAGAAAGTTTTTATTCCCAACTTGATTTTTTTTCAAATTTTCATATTTCCATGCATACTTTCTTGCATAAACATGTTCCCATACTTTCATTTTTCAAACTCGTTTCCAAAAATATTAAAAATATCTTAATCCTAAAATTAAATCTTTCTCAATTCTTCTTCAACTTCTTTTCAAATCTTTTTCAAAACAAATCTATCTTTTTCAAATCTTTTCAACTCATCAATATCTTTTTCAAATCTTCACAATATCTTTTTTTAAAACAAATCTATCTTTTTCAAATATCTTTCATATCTTTTCAATTTTAAATTACATCTTTTTCCTATCACACTTATCTTTTACAAATCACATTTTCTATCATATCTTTTTCAAAAATTTTCGAAAACCCACCCCCTTACCTTTAAATCCTCATTCGGCCACCCTCCTCTCCTCCACAATTCGAACTTGGCTCTCCCTATATCCCTCTCCTTTCCTTTCTTTTGCTTGAGGACAAGCAAACCTCTAAGTTTGGTGTGTTTATCCGTGATCACTAAGCCAATACTCACCAAGATCATGGCTCCTAAGAGAAAACAAACCACCTAAAGTAGGGGTGAGCATGGGTCGGTTTGGTTCGGATTTATGGTAAAATTAGAACCGAACCGATTAAAATGTAATTGGTTCGGTTTGGTTCGGATTTGCATTTTTTTTATATATGTACCTGAACCAAACCAAACCGATTAAGAACGGATTGGTTCGGTTCGGGTAATTGGGTACCCGATGACTTTGAAATTCATAAAAAAAATCAAATTTTTATTTTAAAAATTCAACAAGTACAATAAACATGTAACATCAATAGAAATAATCCAAACATGTTAAACACCAAATACATTAAAAACTAAACTCATTAAAATCCAAACATATTAATAATGAATAATCATTGTCTAATAGAAAAGCCATATATATATATTTTTTATCTTTTTATTTAATTAATATATGATCGGGTTCACGGGTTGGTTTAGGTTCCGCACCCCCAAAACCGATACCCGAACCAATCACTAACAAAAACCATCAGTTTGGTTCGGGTTGGACCCGATTACCCGTTGGTTTCAGAACCAATTTAATTGGTTCGGTTCGGGTTCGGACGGGTAATCGGGTACCCGCTACCCGTGCTCACCCGTAACCTCAAGAGGCAAGAAAGAGAATATTTCAAAACCACTTTGGAAACCTTTTCCAAAAAAACCGTGACCATAGCTTTTTTTTGGTCACCCTAAAAAACCGTGACCATAGAGGGTCTATGGTCACGGTTTTTTACCGTGACCAAAAAAACCGTGGCCATAGACCCAAAATGTTGTAGTGAAGGGAAGTTCTCAACCAAAGAACATTCAGACCATTACTACAAAATAATGGGTCTAAGGTCAGTGATCCCAGAAGTTAAATTCGATCTAAAAGAAGATGAATATCCGGAGATCCAAGAGCAAATTCGAAACAGGAGCTGGGAAATTCTAGCTAATTCTGAGACAAAGGTGGGAAGAAACATGGTTCAGGAATTTTACTCTAATCTGTGGCAGACAGACAGGCAGAGAATAGCTGGAACCGCATTCTATGACTATCAAACTCTGGTCAAAGGGAAGATTGTTCACCTCCACCCTGACAAAATAAGAGAAATCTTCAAGCTGCCTCAACTGCAAGATGACCCGGACTCCTTTAATAGGAGAATGATGAGACTAAATAAGAGCTTGGACAAAATTCTAGAGGACATATACCTCCCTGGAGCCAAATGGACAACCAACACAAAGGGTGTCCCAAACCAACTCAAGAGAGGAGATCTCAAACCAGTCGTCAGAGGCTGGCTGGACTTCATTGGGCATTCTATACTGCCCACTAGCAACCGTTCTGAAGTCACCATCAAAAGAGCAGTGATGATTCATTGCATTATGTTGGAAAAAGAAGTGGAAGTTCATCAGCTGATTTCTTGTGAGCTTTACACAATTGCAAACAAGAACTCTAAAGATGCCAAATTGGCTTATCCAAGCTTAATCTCTCTGCTATGTAAAGATGCTGGGGTAAAGATGGGAGTAGATGAGTATATCTCAGTTGAGCAATCAATCACCAAAAAGTCAATGGAAGGACAACAAGTGCAGGACGATCCCATCAAGAGGAGAGCACAGGAGTTCCTCCCGGAAATCCCTCAAATTGAATACTGGGGGCTCCTAGAAGCATCTATCACCAAGTTGCAAGAAGCTATGGATCAACTGAAGGAAGAATAGCGAAATCAAAACAGCATGCTCTGCAAACTGCTTAGGGAACAAGAAGAGCAAGGGCGTGAACTGAAGGAACTGAAGCGCCAGAAGCTATCTCTTGAAGGGCCAAGCACCCCACAGACTAAAGAGGCATCTACCTCCCAAAATAAAGGTTGTTGAGTCCTAATCTTAATCTTAACTCTGTGATAATTGTTCTTATTAGAAATCTACCTTAGAAGTTATATATGAGTAGTAGTAATTAGTATCTTTATTTTTAATTTTATCTCCAATTAAGCTATAATTTATTTTTCTCATCATCATTAAACATGAATAAAATAGCAGATTTTTAGAATAAGGAGGCAATAATTTTTTTTAAGTCTTTAATAAGAAAAATTCAAATTATTTATATGTGGTGGCAATACTCTTTGTCTTCTGAATGAATGCTTGAACAGTGCATAATTTTGATAGTGGAATTTATGAATGTTAAATCTGTTGGCTCTTGAAAGATTGATGAAAGAGGAAAAATGTTATTGATAATATGAAATATCATAAAATTGATTCTTGAAGCAAGAAAAAGTAGCAATATATATATATATATATATATATATATATATATATATATATATATATATATATATAAAGAAAGAAAAAGAAAAAGCAAGCAGAAAAATCCAATAGCCCTTTAAACCAAAAGGCAAAGGGAAAAAAAGGATCCAAGGCTTTGAGCATTAATGGATAGGAGGGCCAAATAAATAAAATTCTGGTCTAAGCGGCTAAACCAAGCTGTCCCTAACCATGTGCTTGTGGCATGCAGGTCCAAGTGAAAAACTTGAGACTGAGTGGTTAAAGTCGTGATCCAAAGCAAAAAGAGTGTGCTTAAGAATTATGGACACCTCTAATTGGGGATTTTAGCAAAGCTGAGTCACAATCTAAAAAGGTTCACCCAGTTATGTGTCTGTGGCATTTATGTATCCGGTGGTAATACTGGAAAACAAAGTGCTTAGGGCCACGACCAAGACTCAGAAAGCAGCTGTGTTCAAGAATCAACATACTAAACTAGGAGAATCAATAACACTTTCCGAATTCTAAGTTCCTATAGATGCCAATCATTCTAAACTTCAAAGGATAAATTGAGATGCCAAAACTGTTCAGAAGCAAAAAGCTACTAGTCCCGCTCATCTAATTAGAATTTAAGCTTCATACAGAAACTCTGAGATGATTTTGCCTCTTGATTTTCTTTCTATCCTATGTTATTTATCTAGTTTCCTGAGGACAAGCAACAGTTTAAGTTTGGTGTTGTGATGAGCGGATATTTTATACGCTTTTTGGGGGTGATTTCATGTAGTTTTTAGTATGTTTTAGTTAGTTTTTAGTATATTTTTATTAGTTTTTAGGAAAAATTCATATTTCTGGACTTTACTAGGAGTTTGTGTGCTTTTCTGTGATTTCAGGTATCTTCTGGCTGAAATTGAGGGATCTGAGCAAAAATCTGATTCAGGCTGAAAAAAAAGACTGCTGATGTTGTTGGATTCTGACCTGCTTACACTCGAAATGGATTTTCTGGAGCTACAGAAGTCCAACTGGTGCGCTCTCAATTGCGTTGGAAAGTAGACATCTAGGGCTTTCCAGAAATATATAATAGTCCATACTTTGCTCAAAGATAAATGATGTAAACTGGCATTTAACGCCAGTTCCATGTTCCATTCTGGCGTTAAATGCCAGAAACAGGTTACAAGTTGGAGTTAAACGCCCAAAACAGGTTACAACCTGGCGTTTAACTCCACAAACAGCCTAGGTACGTGTAAAGCTCAAGTCTCAGCCCCAGCACACACCAAGTGGGCCCCGGAAGTGGATTTCTGCACTATCTATCATAGTTTACTCATTTTCTGTAAACCTAGGTTACTAGTTTAGTATTTAAACAACTTTTAGAGATTTATTTTGCGGCTCATGACATTTTTAGATCTGAACTTTGTATCTTTGATGGTATGAGTCTCTAAACTCCATTGTTGGGGGTGAGGAGCTCTGTTGTGTCTCGATGAATTAATGCAACTATTTCTGTTTTCTATTCAAACACGCTTGTTTCTATCTAAGATATTCATTTGCACTTCAATACGATGAATGTGATGATCTATGAAACTCATCACCATTCTCAACCTATGAACGCGTGCCTGACAACCACCTCCGTTCTACCTTATATTGAATGAGTATCTCTTGGGTTCCTGGCTCATGAGTCTAATCACCTCTCTTGACAACAGAACTTTCAGATCCGTGAGACCAGAGTCTTTGTGGTATAAGCTAGAATCTATTGGTAGCATTCTTGAGATTTGGAAAGTCTAAACCTTGTCAGTGGTATTCCGAGTAGGATCCGGGAAGGGATGACTACAACGAGCTTCAAACTCGCGAGTGTTGGGCGTAGTGACAGACGCAAAAGGATCAATGGATCCTATTCCATCACAAGTGAGAACCGACAGATGATTAGCCATGTACATGGACCTTTTTCACTGAGAGGATGGATGGTAGCCATTGACAACGGTGATCCACCAACATACAGCTTGCCATGGAAGGAGCCTTGCGTGCGTGAAGAAGATGACAGTAGGAAAGCAGAGATTCAGAAGACAAAACATCTCCAAAACTCTAACATATTCTCCATTACTTCATAACAAGTATTTATTTCATGCTCTTTTATTCTTCGCAATTCAAACTGATAATCATAATTGATATCCTGACTAAGAGTTACAAGATAACCATAGCTTGCTTCAAGCTGACAATCTCCGTGGGATTCGACCCTTACTCACGTAAGGTATTACTTGGACGACCCAGTGCACTTGCTGGTTAGTGGTATGAGTTGTAAAAAGTGTGATTTACAATTTCGTGCACCAATAGCCTCTAATTTGTGTTTTCTAGGCCGAAAACTGGGTCCAAACTCAGCCCAAAATTGCCCCCAGCGCTTTCTGCAATTTTTGCACGTGGCGCATGTCACGCGTACGCGTCAGTCATGCGTACGCGTCAATGGTCATCTTCGCGTGTCACGCGTACGCGTCAGGTACGCACACACGTCGTTCCTCGCTGGTCAGCTCCTTAGTTTCTTGTGTTCCTTCTATTTTTGCAAGCTTCCTTTCCATCCTCTAAGCCATTCCTGTCCTATAAAGCCTTAAAACACTTAGCACACAGATCACGGTATCGAACGGTAATAAGAGAGGATTAATATTAGTAATTTAAGGCCAAAGAAGCATGTTTTCAATCATAGCACAGAATTAGGAAGGAAAATGTAAAATCATGCAAATTATATGAATAAGTGTGAGTTTAGTGGATAAAATCCACTCAATTAAGTACAAAATATACCACGAAATAGTGGTGTGTCACCCTTGTTTACATCTAAATCTGTTTGAAGCTTCCCTGCGACGATTCTAACTTTGCTCATCTTGTGTTCACACCAATGCAACTTCTCTTCGCTCAACTCTTTCATTCTCCGCACCCTCAACACCACCTTCAAGTCTATCATTGCCATTAACACATCCATCTCTTCGTCTTCACCCTTTCTAAGCTTTTTCTTCCTCAACCCAACATCCTTCACCTTCTTCCTCTTCTGAACCTTGCTTGCATCTTATACGTTAGCACTTGTTTGATTATATAAAATATTATATGCACAAAAAAGATCAACCACCATATAATTTGTGTATAAACATATGATGTGACATTTAACTCATATTCTATATAGATAACTGATTCTGTAACTTAATTTTAATTCAATATATCATATTAATTAATTGAACTTAGAATTGGGAACTTGCCTTTTGATTTACTTTTTTTATTAGGCGGAGTAGTGTTGGATCAACCGTGATTCTCCGATTTTTTCAAAAGTAAGCAGCCACCATCTGACACGATTTCTCTTTGTCAGCCTTTAGAAACTTCATGAATCCTTGAATACAATATAAGTGAATCCTATAACAGACATTGGGTTTAAAAAAATAAATAAAAATAATTTATAAGTTTAATGCAGTATTTTGCATTCAAATACAATGGTAAGACACCTTAAGCACTCGATCATGTGTTGCCAGCCAACAACGAAACATGAATTGCTGTATAGCAGTATGAATCTGTAACAAATGACCGCACAAATTTGGACCATCATTTAACAAATATGTATTAATACACTCAACAAGCTTGCGTGATATCTTTCCCTCTTCCCTAAAGAAAGAAACCAAGATAGGACATTTTGTATCTGAGCAGAAAATAATAGTAGAGACAGAGTTAAAATAAAATAGAAGCCACATAAGAGTACCTGATCAACAAACAGATCCTAACAAACCCCTTAACAAGGTCTTCTCTTATACTATTAGGATAGTCTCTAGGAGGATTTTCCAAAAGAGAATGAAGTGCCAATATATAGCGGAAGACCTCCTCCTTGGAAGTATAATGACTAATTTTTTCATATTCAAGCTTGCTTCAACTTTCTCAATGTACAGAAACACCAACTCTTGCCAAAAAAAAAAAAAAAGAAAGAAAACAAACAATCAATGAATATATAAGATTAAAATGATCATGTTTGATGAGATGCAAAGATAATGCATGCCTCAATTACAGAAACTTACTGCAAAGATAATGGAGTGAACGAATTTCTTAGAAGCAATGATGACTCTCTTAGGGTTAATCTTCCAAATGTTATATAACTTATTCTAATTTTGGCAAAAAGCTGAGAATGCCACCCATTAGCAAACTGAAAATTGAACTAACAGGAAGAAAGGAATGAAATGATTATTTAGATGACATAATAGTACTTAACATTGACAATTGGAGACCTTGAAATCTTCCAAAGCAGAGAAATTAGTGTCAATGATAACATTGAGAACAAGAATACTCACCTCAAAGATGAACCAAAATATGTGACTTCATTGTTAGCACTGATCCACCTATGCTTTCTAGTAACATCAGCTACCTGTCCAACAATGTTGTAAAGAAAAGTTCTTAGGATGTAATATTCAATCTACTAAATCAAAACTATAAACAAGAATAACAAACAAAACTTCCTATATATACTATAACACTACAAGAACCTGAAAAGATCATAATATTTCAGGGAATTGAACTTGAATAGATCAAACAAAAAATTCATTACAATGAACTACTAAATTCATTGGTTGTAAATATATAGTGGCCAAATATATAGTATAGTTGCTGCCACTTGCAATATGACACGAAATAGAGAAAATGCTATTATCAGGAGAGTCTAATCTATGCTATGATCAGATTTAATTTACAAGGAGCAAATAAGACACACACTACAAGAAAAAAGATTTTTAGCGACAAACTTTTAGCGGCAATAGTATTATTGCCACAATTTCTCTTTTTAAAATTATTATTTAGCGGCAATTATATATTTACCATTAATACTATAAATTATAATGGCCATTTCAGCTATTGCCACTAAAAAAAGGCTAAAATTTAAAAAATAACAAAAAAACAAAGGGACTCTAAACCGTGAAACGCAGAAACATCACTCTCAGTGCCTCGCCACTCTCCTCACACAAAACCACTCTCAGTGCCTTATTCTCAATGAGAAGTGAGAACCGCACACCAATGTTCTCCTTCTTCTTCTCGATCTCGCTCTCGCTCTCACATCTCCATCATTCCAGGTTCTTCATCGCTCAAATCTCTTCCCAGTTTTCATCTCAATCTTAGTCGCGCTCTAAATCCTTTTTCTCGGACAAGCTTGTGCTGATTTCTATTGAAATCTCAATCGTGCTCTAGTAATCAGGTATGAGTTCCTTATCTCTCTCTCTCAATTCTGATTTTTGTGCTCCCAATTTGTGTTCTATTGCATCCTTTTCCCATATCTCTTATCAATTTTTAGTTTTATCTAAGTTAATTTTTCTCTCATATTGGATTCCACTTTCCTTAGTTCTGATTCCTATTGCATCCACTTATTGCAGGTTAAACTCGTAATTCATTGATTTAGAATCAAAATTTCGAGTGTTTTCTTTGCTCAGTGATTCAACAATACATTATCGGTTTCAGATTTTGGTAATTTGATTTTTTTGGCGATATCATTTTTTCCTTCGATTTTTCAAACTTCTTTGAAATTCATCACAGTGTGGTATCTACCATCAGTGTTGAGCACATCGAGCTCATAAAGGCCTGACACATCTTGTAACGTGCATGTAATTATGCCAAACATTGCCATGTTGTAATTCTGTTAATGAATCAATAAGCATTCAAGTTTTCACTCATTTTATGTATTAATCCAACTCAAACTTCTGTTTCTCTATTTGTTCAGTACCTTTTAAATATGAAAGCCAATGCTGTTCAATTTAGTTCAAAAGGAAATGGCCAAGAAAATGTGGTAACAATTCTTCACTTAGTATTGCCATCTACTTGCGCATTTATTGTTTCTCTATTTTTTGTTTCTTTTATTCACATATTGTATTTTGAATTTGCCTAATTGATTCTACCTTCTATCAAAATTTTCCTAGCTCAAATTCACCTAGTGCTCCTCCAGTTTGCCTGTTAACTTCCTATGTTCCTTAGTTTGAAAAGTAGTAGTTATTATAGTTTAATGTTAAATTACTTGTGAAGTCTTTTAGTTTTTAAGATTTTCGTTGAGTTCCTCTCAGATGAATATTTTATTATAGCACCTGCACTTGCATATAAAATATAGTTTTGTTCAAAACAATCAATCTTTATCATTTTCTATATATACTATTAGCTTTTAAGATAGAATAGGAACATATATGAACATACAAAATATTTACTCTCTTAATAATATTTCCTGTTGGATTCTTTTAAGATAGAATCTTTATCATCTATATATTAAGAATTTACTTGTTTAGCCACATGATTGATTCTTTGAAACATTTTAACACCGATCCTCACAAATTGTCATCACAGGTTTTTGAGGTAAAGTACATGCTCTTATGGTAATCATGGCTTATGTTACAAATAGGAGTTTGATTAGTGAAAAATTGATAAGAATGTGACTAAGTGGGACTTAGAATATAAAGATTTAGGTGAACTAGAGTTCACTAACTCTTACAAATGATACCATTCAACTATATATTTATAGTTCTAACTAGTATTATAACATTGCACTCAGGATTCATTTTATTGTGTGTTTAATTATATTTAAACTTAGAGTGAGTAACGGATGCAACTATTTTAATACTAGACATGGTTATAAGGAAACAAATTAACTTTGGGTATTAACTTTATTATTTCATAGAATCAAAGTGTTAAGTGACGAGGAAAATGACAAATAAGTGTGGCTCTTCTTTTTCTCTGATGTAATATAAGTGTTGCTCCTCTGCTACATTATTTGAATTCTACTTGTTTTGTGAAGATCTGAATTTGATTGTGATTGTGATGAAACTCTAGGATGATGATAGTGACCTAGAATATAAGGTTGAAGCATTTCCCCCAATAAGCACGGAAGTAGCATCAGAGACTGTGGCATGTGTGAAGGTGAAGGTCACTGGCCCTATACCTTCTCCAATTGTACATTATATCTAGATTTTTTGCCTTAGATGGTTACACAGTGCTTGTTTGATTGCATGTTCTTATGATTAAATTGCATTTTATTGAATCTAATTCCTACCTTAATTTCCATATTTTACTTCTGAAAGAAGTCTATAATATATTTTACAATGTTTTGCAAATCTGTTTCATACTGGACAAACATAAGACTAGCAATTGTGCTATTCTTTAACATTTCACTGGCATGTTTCTGTGAATTGTTCATTCCTTAGGTAATGATTGCTTCACTAAGTGAATCAACACCTAGTAGTTCAAAAATTGAGGCTCCATTGACTATACATGCTCCAGTTTGCAATTCATCTAAAACTTCTAACAAGGGCTCACAATCCTCTAGTTTGATGCAAGGAACAGAGATTTGTTTTTTGTTACTATTAAGAGACAGACACTGCCAGCTGTGTCATTGACAGATAATATTGAAAGCAAGGGATTAGATGGTAGCAACATGGCTTCCAAAAAGAGAAAAATAGCATGGCCAGAGGAAGAGGACAATTTGCTACAAGATTCTGTTCAAAGATTTGGTGAAGGGAATTGGGCTACCATTGCAAAAGGAGGCAACTTTCCTGTTAAGAGAACTGCTAAACAAATAGATCAAGTAACTATTTCAACTTTAGGTTGCAAATTATGTGATCTTTATATCAATTGTTGTTATTTAATTTCTCAATATGCAAGTGAATGTTTAATTCAGTGTAAAGCAACATGTATGTGCAGAAGAAATATGTTATTAGAGGTGGCAATGGTTGCAAGGTTTGAGACGATAACGGCAGCCTATATGTCTTAGTACTACCACTGTTACTACACTTTGATCTATGAATATGTTATTGTTGCAAAATGCAAATGGGGTTTGATTTGAAGTTGAAAAGAAAGTTGGTATCTTTGGTGCAGGATGCTGATGTGGGAAGATGGGTTTTGCCAAGGAAGGAGTGCAAGTCTGGTGGAAGACATGGACGGAGGAGGAGATGATCCAATGAGAAAGGCCTTTAGCAAGATGTCCATTCAGTTATATAATTATAGAGAAGGGTGGGTACTGGGTAGGTCTTTGTTTTGTGAAAATCTCCATGCTGTGTTTGTCTCTAATTGGGTGTCAACGAATTAATCTTAATCTTAATCTTAATGTTTGGATGGGAACATGTTGATGGAAAAAGTTGCATCTCATAAGTGCCATAAGTGGGTCTTCAAAGAGCCCACAGAATGTAAGCCTAATATCTCCAACTACTAGCAGAGCTCCTTTAATGTTGTACCTCTCTTAACTCTCTCTCTCTCTCTCTCTCTCTCTCTCTCTCTTACTTATTATTCTTCCCTTGCTTTTAGCTTCAAACAAAACAACATACCCCACCATTTAAATCTTATTTCTATTTCTTATGTATACCTATCTCATGATTAATTGATTCATCCCAATCTTTCTTTTCTTTTTGGCCTTATTTATTACAGCTTCCTCCTGAATGGACCGACCAGTTTGATTCTGGCATTCAGGTCACTCCACAATCATTCTTAGGCTTCCCTTTATTATTGCTCCTTAAACATTTATTTTTAATTTACCAATAAATTTAGTTTTTTTTCCTCAGATCCTTCTCGGACAAAGTATTGTTGTAATTCAAGCTGGACATGGCCTTATAAATTGTGGGAACAGGTAATTTAAAATGATTTGTTTACTAAAAACATTCGATAAGATAATTAGTTCAAAGAGGTTATCTGTTCATTTATTTTTGCAGCTGTTATGTGGTGCACGAAATTGTGATCTCTGGTATAGACACCAAAGGCTTGGTGCTCTAATCTCAATTCATAATTTGTCACAACTTCGATACAACTAACCAGCAAGTGCACTGGGTCGTCCAAGTAATAAACCTTACGTGAGTAAGGGTCGATCCCACGGAGATTGTTGGTATGAAGCAAGCTATGGTCACCTTGTAAATCTCAGTCAGGCGGATATAAAATAGTTATGGAGTTTTCGAAAATAAATAATAAACTAAGGATAGAAACACTTATGTAATTCATTGGTGAGAATTTCAGATAAGCGTGTAGAAATGCTTTTGTTCCTCTGAACCTCTGCTTTCCTGCTGCCTTCATCCAATCAGTCTTACTCCTTTCCATGGCTGGCTTTATGCAAGGGCATCACCGTTGTCAGTGGCTACATCCCCTCCTCTTGTGAAAATGGTCCAAGATGCCCTGTCACGGCACGGCTAATCATCTGAGGTTCCCGATCATGCTGGAATAGGATTCACCCTCCTTTTGCGTCTGTCACTACGCCCAGCACTCGCGAGTTTGAAGCTCGTCACAGTCATTCAATCATTGAATCCTACTCGGAATACCACAGACAAGGTTTAGACTTTCCGGATTCTCTTGAATGCCGCCATCAATCTAGCTTACACCACGAAGATTCTGATTAAGAGATCTAAGAGATACTCATTCAATCTAAGGTAGAACGGAAGTGGTTGTCAGGCACGCGTTCATAAGGAATGATGATGATTGTCACGTTCATCACATTCAGGTTGAAGTGCGAATGAATATCTTAGAAGCGAAATAAGATGAATTGAATAGAAAAACAGTAGTACTTTGCATTAATCTTTGAGGAACAGCAGAGCTCCACACCTTAATCTATGGAGTGTAGAAACTCTACCGTTGAAAATACATAAGTGAAGAAGGTTCAGGCATGGCCGAGAGGCCAGCCCTCAAATGTGATCTAAGATAGCATACAACTGATCAAAGATATCTAATACAGTATTAAAAATTCCTATTTATAATAAACTAGCTACTAGGGTTTACAGAAGTAAGTAAATGATGCATAAATCCACTTCCGGGGCCCACTTGGTGTGTGCTTGGGCTGAGCTTTAATTCTACACGTGGAGAGGTCATTCTTGGAGTTGAACGCCAGCTTTTGTGCCATTTTGGGCGTTGAACTCCACTTTGCAACTTGTTTCTGGCGCTGGACGCCAGAATTGGGCAGAGAGTTGGCGTTGAACGCCAGTTTGCGTCGTCTAAACTTGAGCAAAGTATAGACTATTATATATTGATGGAAAGCTCTGGATGTCTACTTTCCAACGCAATTGGAAGCGCGCCATTTTGAGTTCTTTAGCTCCAGAAAATTCATTTTGAGTGCAAGGAGGTCAGAATCCAACAGCATCAGCAGTCCTTCTTCAACCTCTGAATCTGATTTTTGCTCAAGTCGCTCAATTTCAGCCAGAAAATACCTGAAATTACAGAAAAATACACAAACTCATAGTAAAGTCCAGAAATGTGAATTTAACATAAAAACTAATGAAAACATCCCTAAAAGTAACTAGATCCTACTAAAAACATACTAAAAATAATGCCAAAAAGCGTATAAATTATCCGCTCATCACAACACCAAACTTAAATTGTTGCTTGTCCCCAAGCAACTGAAAATCAAATAGGATAAAAAGAAGAGAATATACTATAAATTCCAAACTATCAATGAAACATAGCTCCAATTAGATGAGCGGGACTTGTAGCTTTTTGCCTCTTGAATAGTTTTGGCATCTCATTTTATCCATTGAGGTTCAGAATGATTGGCATCTATAGGAACTCAGAGTTCAGATAGTGTTATTGATTCTCCTAGTTTAGTATGATGATTCTTGAACACAGCTTCTTTATGAGTCTTGGCTGTGTCCCTAAGTACTTTGTTTTCCAGTATTACCACCGGATACATAAATGCCACAGACACATAATTGGGTGAACCTTTTCAGATTGTGACTCAGCTTTGCTAAAGTCCCCAACCAGAGGTGTCCAGGGTTCTTAAGCACACTCTTTTTTTGCTTTGGACCTTGACTTTAACCGCTCAGTCTCAAGTTTTCACTTGACACCTTCACGCCACAAGCACATGGTTAGGGACAGCTTGGTTTAGCCGCTTAGGCCAGGATTTTATTCCTTTAGGCCCTCCTATCCACTGATGCTCAAAGCCTTGGGATCCTTTTTATTTACCCTTGCCTTTTGATTTTAAGGGTTATTGGCTTTTTGCTCTTGCCTCTTGGTTTTAAGAGCTTTGGCTTTTTCTGCTTGCTTTTTCTTTTTCTTTCTATTTTTTTTTCGCTATTTTTTTTTCGCCTATATTTTTTTTTCTGCAAGCTTTGCTCTTTGCTGCTTTTTCTTGCTTCAAGAATTATTTTTATGATTTTTCAGATTATCAAATAACATGTCTCCTTGTCATCATTCTTTCAAGAGCCAACATATTTAACATTCTAGAACAACAACTTCAAAAGACATATGCACTGTTCAAGCATTCATTCAGAAAACAAGAAGCATTGTCACCACATCAATATAATTAAACTAAGTTCAAGGATAAATTCGAAACTCATGTACTTCTTGTTCTTTTGAATTAAAACATTTTTCATTTAAGAGAGGTGATGGATTCATAGGACATTCATAACTTTAAGACAAAGTTACTAACTACTAATGATCATGTAATGAAGACACAAACATAAATAAGCACTTAACATAGAAAACGAAAAACAGAGAATGTAAGAACAAGGAATGAGTCCACCTTAGTGATGGTGGCGTTTCCTTCTTGAGGAACCAATGATGTCCTTGAGCTCTTCTATGTCTCTTCCTTGTCTTTGTTGCTCCTCCCTCATTGCTTTTTGATCTTCTCTAATTTCATGAAGGATGATGGAGTGCTCTTGATGTTCCACCCTTAGTTGTCCCATGTTGGAACTTAATTCTCCTAAGGAGGTGATGATTTGCTCCCAAAAATTCTGTGGAGGAAAGTGCATCCCTTGAGGTATCTCAGGGGTTTCTTGATGATGAGCTTCTTCATGTGCCTGTTGAGATCCATGAATGTGCTCTCTTGTTTGCTCCATCCTTTTCTTAGTGATGGGCTTGTGAGATGAATCTTTCCATCTTCCATGGCTCAGAGGTGGAAGCAATTGCCTTTCCTTTCCTCTTTCTTGAGGTTTCTCTGGCCTTAGGTTTCTCTGGCTTATGCTTTTACCACACCAAACTTAGAATATTGCTTGCCCTCGAGCAAAAAAAAGAAAGAATAGAAGAAGAAGAAGATATGGAGGAGATGCAGGGATGTGTGTATTCGGCCATATGGGTGGGATTGGGTGGGGAAGAGATGTTGAATTTGGAAGATAGGTGGGTGTATGGATGTGAGTGGTAAATGGAATTGTGTGAAAAAGGGGTGAGAAGAAGTGAGTGGAGGTAGGTGGGGATCCTGTGGGGTCCACAGATCCTGAGGTGATCCTGTGGGGTCCACAGATCCTGAAGTGTTCAAGGATTTACAACCTTGCACCAATTTAGGCATGCAAAATTCCCTTGCACACAACTCTGGGCGTTCAGCGCCAGGTTGGTGCCCATTTTGGGCGTTCAACGCCCATTTGTTGCCCATTTCTGGCGTTGAACGCCAGAACCATGCTTGTTCTGGGCGTTCAGCGCCAGCTCTTCTCCAGGGTGCAATTCTGGCGTTCAGCGCCCAGATGCTGCCCATTTTGGGCATTCAGCGCCAGAACCATGCTCTGTTCTGGCGTTGAACGCCAGACAGGTGCTTCCTCCAGGGTGTGATTTTTCTTCAGCTGTTTTTGATTCTGTTTCTACATTTTTCGTTTATTTTGTGACTCCACATGATCATGAACCTAAGAAAACATGAAAAAAAAATAAAATTAGATAAATAAACATTGGGTTGCCTCCCAACAAGCGCTTCTTTAATGTCAATAGCTTGACAGTGGGCTCTCATGGAGCCTCACAGATGTGCAGAGCTTTGTTGAGACCTCCTAACACCAAACTTAGAGTTTGGTTGTGGCCTCCCAACACCAAACTTAGAGTTTGACTGTGGGGACTTTGTTTGACTCTGCTTTGAGAGAAGCTTTTTATGCTTCCTCTCCATGGGTGCAGAAAGAGATCCTTGAGTTGTAAACACAAGGTTGTCCTCATTTAATTGAAGGATCAATTCTCCTCTGTCCACATCAATCACAGCTCTTGCTGTGGCTAGGAAAGGTCTTCCTAGGATGATGGATTCATCCTCATCCTTTCCAGTATCTAGGACTATGAAATCAGCAGGGATGTAAAGGCCTTCAACCTTTACTAACACGTCCTCTACTTGTCCATAAGCCTGTTTTCTTGAATTGTCTGACATCTCTAATGAGATTTTAGTAACTTGTACCCCATAGATTCCCAGTTTCTCTATTACAGAGAGGGGCATGAGGTTTATTCTTGAACCAAGGTCACACAGAGCCTTAAAGATCATGGTGCCTATGGTACAAGGTATTATGAACTTTCCAGGATCCTGTTTCTTCTGAGGCAATGTCAGTTGATCCAGATCACTTAGTTCATTGGTGAACAAGGGAGGTTCATCTTCCCAAGTATCAATGCCAAACAATTTGGCATTCAGCTTCATGATTGCACCAAGGAACTTGGCAGCTTGCTCTTCAGTAACATCCTCATTCTCTTCAGAAGAGGAATACTCATCAGAGCTCATGAATGGCATAAGGAGGTTCAATGGAATCTCTATGGTCTCTAGATGAGTCTCAGATTCCTTAGGTTCCTCAGAGAGAAGCTCCTTATTGATCACTGGACGTCCCAGGAGGTCTTCCTCCTTGGGATTCACCTCCTTCTCCTCTCTTGTGGGTTCGGCCATGGTGATTAATTCAATGGCCTTGCACTCTCCTTTTGGATTCTCTTCTGTATTGCTTGGGAGAGTACTAGGAGGGATTTCAGTGATCCTTTGACTCAGCTGGCCCACTTGTGCTTCCAAATTTCTAATGGAGGACCTTGTTTCATTCATGAAACTTACAGTGGCCTTGGACAGATCAGAGACTAAGTTTGCCAAATTAGAGGTATTTTATTCAGAGTTCTCTGTCTGTTGCTGAGTGGATGATGGAAAAGGTTTACTATTGTTAAACATGTTTCTTCCACCATTATTAAAGCCTTGTTGAGGCTTTTGATCCTTCCATGAGAGATTTGGATGATTTCTCCATGATGGATTATAGGTGTTCCTATAAGGTTCACCTAAGTAATTCACCTCTGCTATTGCAGGGTTTTCAGGATCATAAGCTTCTTCTTCATAAGAAGCCTCTTGAGTACTGTTGGATGCAGCTTGCATTCCATTCAGACTCTCAGAAATCATATTGACTTGCTGAGTCAATATTTTGTTCTGAGCCAATATGGCATTCAGAGTATCAACTTCAAGAACTCCCTTCTTCTGAGGCGTCCCATTACTCACAGGATTCCTCTCAGAAGTGTACATGAACTGGTTATTAGCAACCATGTCAATGAGTTCTTGAGCTTCTACAGGCGTTTTCTTTAGGTGGATGGATCCACCTGCAAAAGTATCCAATGACATCTTTGATAGCTCAGATAGACCATCATAGAATATATCCAGGATGGTCCATTCTGAAAGCATGTCAGAAGGAAACTTTTTGGTTAGCTGTTTGTATCTTTCCCAAGCTTCATAGAGGGATTCACCTTCTTTTTGTCTGAAGGTTTGAACATCAGCTCTAAGCTTGCTCAGCTTTTGAGGAGGAAATAACTTGGCTAAGAAAGCCGTGACCAGCTTATCCCAAGAGTTCAGGCTGTCTTTGGGTTGAGAGTCCAACCATATTCTAGCTCTGTCTCTTACAGCAAAAGGGAAAAGCATGAGCCTGTAGACTTCAGGATCTACTCCATTAGTCTTAACAGTATCACAGATCTGCAAGAATTCAGTTAAGAACTGAAAAGGATCTTCAGATGGAAGTCCATGAAACTTGCAGTTCTGCTACATCAGACAAACTAGCTGAGGTTTCAGCTCAAAATTGTTTGCTCCAATGGTGGGAATGGAGATGCTTCTTCCATGTAAATTGGAATTAGGTGCAGTAAAGTCACCAAGCATTCTCCTTGCATTATTGTTGTTGGGTTCGGCTGCCATCTCCTTTACTTGTTCGAAATTTTCAATAAGGTTGTCTCTGGATTGTTGTAATTTAGCTTCTCTTAGTTTTCTCTTCAGAGTCCTTTCAGGTTCTGGATCAGCTTCAACAAGAATGCCTTTTTCTTTGTCCCTGCTCATAAGAAAGAGAAGAGAAAAAGAAAAGAAGAGGAATCCTCTATGTCACAGTAAAGAGGTTCCTTATTGTTAGTGGAAGAAAGGAAGGGGACAAAGAATGTAATGTAAGGAAAGAAACACAAGGGTGAGGAGAGCAGAGATGTGAGATGAAGTGTTAGTAGATAAATAAATAAATAGAAGGAGATGAGAGAGGGAGAGAATTTTCGAAAATTATTTTTGAAAAAGAGTTAGTGATTTTCGAAAAATAGTTTTTGAAAAAGGTTAGTAGTTTTCGAAAATTAAAATAAAAATTTAAAATAATTAATTAATTAAAAAGAAATTTTGAAAAAGAGAGAAGATATTTTCGAAAATTAGAGAGAGAGAGAGTTAGTTAGGTGGTTTTGAAAAAGATAAGAAACAAACAAAAAGTTAGTTAGTTAGTTGAAACCAATTTGAAAATCAATTTTGAAAAGATAAGAAGATAAGAGGTTAGAAAAGATATTTTAAAATCAAATTTTTTTGAAAAAGATAAGATAAGAAGATATTTTTGAAAAGATATGATTGAAATTAGTTTTGAAAAAAATTTGATTTTTAAAATCACAATTAATGACTTGATTCACAAGAAATCACAAGATATGATTCTAGAACTCAAAGTTTGAATCTTTCTTAACAAGTAAGTAACAAACTTGAAATTTTTGAATCAAAACATTAATTGATGATGTTATTTTCGAAAATTATGTGATAAAGATAAGAAAAAGATTTTTGAAAAATATTTTTAAAATTTTCGAAAATAACTGAGAAAAATGAAAAAGATTTGATTTTTGAAAAAGATTTTGACAAAGATAAGATTTTTAAATTAAAAATTTGATTTGACTCATAAAAACAACTAGATTTTAGAAATTTTTGAAAAAGTCAAATCTAATTTTCGAAATTTATGAGAAGAAAAAGGGAAAGATATATTTTTTTTTTGATTTTTTGAATTTTTATGATGAGAGAGAGAAACATGAAAATGAGGCAATGCATGAGAATTTTGGATCAAAACAATGAATGCATGCAAGAATGTTATGAATGTCAAGATGAACACCAAGAACACTTTGAATGTCATGATGAACATCAAGACTTATTTTTGAAAAATTTTTAATGCAAAGAAAACATGCAAGACACCAAACTTAGAAATCTTTCATGTTTAGACTCTATGGATGCAAAAATGCACATGGAAAACAAGAAAAGATGCAAAACAAGAAAACATCAAGATCAAACAAGAAGACTTACCAAGAACAACTTGAAGATCATGAAGAATACATGCATGAATGCAATTTTCGAAAAATGCAATATGAATATGCAATTGACACCAAACTTATAACATGACTCAAGACTCAAACAAGAAACATGAAATATTTTTTATTTTTTTATGATTTTATGATTTTTTTGTATTTTCTTTTAAAAAAATTTTTTCGAAAATCATTTTGAAAAAGAAAAATAAGGATTCCAAAATTTTTAATATGAATTCCAAGAATCTTATGCTCTTTAGTCTAAAGCTCCAATCAAAGGGTCAGGCATGGCTTAATAGCCAGCCAAGCTCTAGCATGTAAATTACATCCATTGAGGTGATTAGTTGAAGACCAGTCCCAAGGCAGTTTGGGTATGGCTTTACAGCCAGATAGGATTCAACATGTTTCATGAAACACCAGAATTCATTCTTAAAAATTTTGAAGAAAAATATATTTTTGAAAACATTTTTAAAATTTTTTTTCGAAAACAAAGGAGAAAGTTTTGAAAGATTTTTGAAAAATTTTTGAAAATAAAACAAAAAGAAAATTACCTAATCTGAGCAATAAGATGAACCGTCAGTTGTCCAAACTCGAACAATCCCCGGCAACGGCGCCAAAAACTTGGTGCACGAAATTGTGATCTCTGGTATAGGCTCCAAAGGCTTGGTGCTCTAATCTCAATTCATAATTTGTCACAACTTCGATACAACTAACCAGCAAGTGCACTGGGTCGTCCAAGTAATAAACCTTACGTGAGTAAGGGTCGATCCTACGGAGATTGTTGGTATGAAGCAAGCTATGGTCACCTTGTAAATCTCAGTCAGGAGGATATAAAATAGTTATGGAGTTTTCGAAAATAAATAATAAACTAAGGATAGAAACACTTATGTAATTCATTGGTGAGAATTTCAGATAAGCGTGTAGAAATACTTTCGTTCCTCTGAACCTCTGCTTTCCTGCTGCCTTCATCCAATCAGTCTTACTCCTTTCCATGGCTGGCTTTATGCAAGGGCATCACCGTTGTCAATGGCTACATCCCCTCCTCTTGTGAAAATGGTCCAAGATGCCCTGTCACGGCACGGCTAATCATCTGAGGTTCCCGATCATGCTGGAATAGGATTCACCCTCCTTTTGCGTCTGTCACTACGCCCAGCACCCGCGAGTTTGAAGCTCGTCACAGTCATTCAATCATTGAATCCTACTCGGAATACCACAGACAAGGTTTAGACTTTCCGGATTCTCTTGAATGCCGCCATCAATCTAGCTTACACCACGAAGATTCTGATTAAGAGATCTAAGAGATACTCATTCAATCTAAGGTAGAACGGAAGTGGTTGTCAGGCACGCGTTCATAAGGAATGATGATGATTGTCACATTCATCACATTCAGGTTGAAGTGCGAATGAATATCTTAGAAGCGAAATAAGATGAATTGAATAGAAAAACAGTAGTACTTTGCATTAATCTTTGAGGAACAGCAGAGCTCCACACCTTAATCTATGGAGTGTAGAAACTCTACCGTTGAAAATACATAAGTGAAGAAGGTTCAGGCATGGCCGAGAGGCCAGCCCTCAAATGTGATCTAAGATAGCATACAACTGATCAAAGATATCTAATACAGTATTAAAAATTCCTATTTATAATAAACTAGCTACTAGGGTTTACAGAAGTAAGTAAATGATGCATAAATCCACTTCCGGGGCCCACTTGGTGTGTGCTTGGGCTGAGCTTTAATTCTACACGTGGAGAGGTCATTCTTGGAGTTGAACGCCAGCTTTTGTGCCATTTTGGGCGTTGAACTCCACTTTGCAACTTGTTTCTGGCGCTGGACGCCAGAATTGGGCAGAGAGTTGGCGTTGAACGCCAGTTTGCATCGTCTAAACTTGAGCAAAGTATAGACTATTATATATTGATGGAAAGCCCTGGATGTCTACTTTCCAACGCAATTGGAAGCGCGCCATTTTGAGTTCTTTAGCTCCAGAAAATTCATTTTGAGTGCAAGGAGGTCAGAATCCAACAGCATCAGCAGTCCTTCTTCAACCTCTGAATCTGATTTTTGCTCAAGTCCCTCAATTTCAGCCAGAAAATACCTGAAATTACAGAAAAATACACAAACTCATAGTAAAGTCCAGAAATGTGAATTTAACATAAAAACTAATGAAAACATCCCTAAAAGTAACTAGATCCTACTAAAAACATACTAAAAATAATGCCAAAAAGCGTATAAATTATCCGCTCATCACAACACCAAACTTAAATTGTTGCTTGTCCCCAAGCAACTGAAAATCAAATAGGATAAAAAGAAGAGAATATACTATAAATTCCAAACTATCAATGAAACATAGCTCCAATTAGATGAGCGGGACTTGTAGCTTTTTGCCTCTTGAATAGTTTTGGCATCTCATTTTATCCATTGAGGTTCAGAATGATTGGCATCTATAGGAACTCAGAGTTCAGATAGTGTTATTGATTCTCCTAGTTTAGTATGATGATTCTTGAACACAGCTTCTTTATGAGTCTTGGCCGTGTCCCTAAGTACTTTGTTTTCCAGTATTACCACCGGATACATAAATGCCACAGACACATAATTGGGTGAACCTTTTCAGATTGTGACTTAGCTTTGCTAAAGTTCCCAATCAGAGGTGTCCAGGGTTCTTAAGCACACTCTTTTTTTGCTTTGGACCTTGACTTTAACCGCTCAGTCTCAAGTTTTCACTTGACACCTTCACGCCACAAGCACATGGTTAGGGACAGCTTGGTTTAGCCGCTTAGGCCAGGATTTTATTCCTTTAGGCCCTCCTATCCACTGATGCTCAAAGCCTTGGGATCCTTTTTATTTACCCTTGCCTTTTGATTTTAAGGGTTATTGGCTTTTTGCTCTTGCCTCTTGGTTTTAAGAGCTTTGGCTTTTTCTGCTTGCTTTTTCTTTTTCTTTCTATTTTTTTTTTCGCTATTTTTTTTTCGCCTATATTTTTTTTTCTGCAAGCTTTGCTCTTTGCTGCTTTTTCTTGCTTCAAGAATCATTTTTATGATTTTTCAGATTATCAAATAACATGTCTCCTTGTCATCATTCTTTCAAGAGCCAACATATTTAACATTCTAGAACAACAACTTCAAAAGACATATGCACTGTTCAAGCATTCATTCAGAAAACAAGAAGCATTGTCACCACATCAATATAATTAAACTAAGTTCAAGGATAAATTCGAAACTCATGTACTTCTTGTTCTTTTGAATTAAAACATTTTTCATTTAAGAGAGGTGATGGATTCATAGGACATTCATAACTTTTACTTTTAGTATGTGCTTGGGCTGAGCTTGAAGTCTACACGTGGAGAGGTCATTCTTGGAGTTGCACGCCAGCTTTTGTGCCATTTTGGGCGTTGAACTCCACTTGGCAACTTGTTTCTGGCGCTGGACGCCAGAATTGGGCAGAGAGTTGGCGTTGAACGCCAATTTGCGTCGTCTAAACTTGGGCAAAGTATGGACTATTATATATTGCTGGAAAGCCCTGGATGTCTACTTTCCAACGCAATTGGAAGCGTGCCATTTTGAGTTCTGTAGCTCCATAAATCCATTTTGAGTGCAGGGAGGTCAGAATCCAACAGCATCAGCAGTCCTTCTTCAACCTCTGAATCTGATTTTTGCTCAAGTCCCTCACTTTCAGCCAGAAAATACCTGAAATCACAGAAAAACACACAAACTCATAGTAAAGTCCAGAAATATGAATTTAACATAAAAACTAATGAAAACATCCCTAAAAGTAACTAGATCCTACTAAAAACATACTAAAAACAATGCCAAAAAGCGTATAAATTATCTGCTCATCATTATGCCAATGTTGTACTATAGTGTTGTCATGCTTTTGCAAAAGATAAATTTCTGTTATTTTAAGATCTATTAATTCAAATAATATGGAGAGTAAACATGCACCTCATACTATGCAGATAAAATGCATGAAATGTGGAGAAAAATATGAGCGTTAGAAAAGGATGATGGATCTTACTGTTGAGATAGAAGGGGACATAGCAACTCTGCAGGAAGCTCATTTTGAGTTTATAGTCTTGTAGTATTTTTTGTTGTTTAGATTTGTAACATGATTTATTACTTTTCAAGAGAAATTTGTGTATCAATATTTTGAGTTTAATGAAATATCTCATTTTGTAGTAATTAATTTCAATATATTTATATTATACATAACAATAATCATTGTTAGCAAAAATAATTGAGATTCTAAAGAAAAAAGGTATTTCGTTACTTCTAAGAAAATGAATATAATATAACTAAAAAAAGTCTTAAGATTTTAGCGGCAATAGTAATGGCCGGTAAAAGTGAATAATATTACAATTTTAGAATTATTTTTAGTGGCTATATAAATTGCCGGTATGATGAGTTTTGGCGGCAATAGTAATGGCCGCTAAAAATGAATAATATTACAATTTTAGAATTATTTTTGGTGGCCATATAAATTGCCAAGAAAATGGCTGCTAAAAATTACATACTTTTTGCAGCCATTAAAAAAGTCTTTACTGGCAAATGTTATAATTGCCTCTAAAACCTTTTAGCGACAAAGCATAAGACAACTAATGTCTAATTGCCGGTAAATGTATTAGCGGCTATTTTTATTACCACTAAATACAAAATAAATGGCCGCTAAAAATAATTTTTCTTGTAGTGACAGTATCATTTCACCGAACAAGAATTAACACATCGATTAAGAGAATAAACAATTCATCAAACACTTAGAGTGCTTGCGAATTTGAAACAATGTCCATCAATTAAGAGATGATAAAACTCATTGAATGTTATATCATATAGCAAAGCATTCAGAATCTGAGAATGAAAAACAAAGAAAATGAATAAAAAGGAAAAAGAGAAGGGAACCAAAAGTTGAGAATGAGTGGAACGAAGAAGAGAATGCAGAAGCGAGAGAATGCCGATGTAGAACACGAGAGTCATTGGCCGAGGAGAGTTGACAGAAGAGGTGCTTTCTCTTGGTCTCAGAGGCTTGGGCATTGTGACAAGATCTAGAAATGCATTGATAAAGGAGGCATCTTGGCTCGATCTCAGTAGCTTTCTCGCAACAGCATAAACGAGATGAACTTTAGTAGTGACGACAATAGCAATGGCGGAGGAGGAGGTGACGGTGGCAAAGATGGCAGTGGAGATGTGATGCCAGGGCATCTTAGGCTAGTTTCACTAGCGTTTTTCTTTGTTTTTAGAAGGTTTTATGCACTTTCTTGAGCTATAAGTAAGCAATTGGGTTAGAAATTCATGTATGCTTAGATTCATCCAACCATGGTTAATTTGATGCAATTTCATGAGAATTATGCTATAATTACTTAGGTGCTAAGAATGATGATAATTCCCATGAATTTAGCAAGACTTTGATGCATGTATTGGTTGATGACAGATGAAGGAAAGCATGGAAGGAAGTTGAAGAATGAGCATGGAAAGGATGAAGAAGAAGCAACGTTGGTGGCCAAGTTGGACCACCAATGTTACCTCAAACGTTGAGAGGGAGGCAGAGCAATTCTCTGCATAATTAGCTGATGCCCACGTTGGAGGGAACGTTGACAAGCCAACGTTAGCCCCAACGTTGTGCTAAAATGTGCTTTCTGGAGATTTGGAAAATTTGTAGCGACGCGCACGCGTGCTATACGCGCACGCGTGGATTGGAAATTCTGACAATCCACACGCACACGTAGCTGACGGGTACGCGTGGATGGGTAACGTTGGACCAACAACGCTACCTCAAACGTTGGTGGCCAATGTGCGCGATCTTGATTTCAAAATCCTGAATTTGAAAAAAGCACAACGACGCGCACGCGTCTATAGCGCGTACATGCGAGCTTAACTTTTGAGAATCCACGCGCACGCGTGGATAGGCCAACATTGGAGAGAACGTTGCTAGTCTAACGCTGAGGCCAACGTTCGTCTAAAAGCTTTCAAAACTGGAAATCGGGAGTTTTGCATCGACGCGCACGCGTAGCGTACGCGCACGCGTGGATGCGTATTCTGACCCCAAGGGCGCAAACGCGCAAGGCACGCGTACGCGTGGGTAGAAGAATGTTGGCACTCCAACGTTGAGTTAAACGCCAACGACAGCAAGCAGAACTGAATTTTCAAAGAGGCGTTTGATTCAACGTTGGTCCTCAAACGTGGACTCCAATGTGAGCATTAGAACTTTACAATTCAAGCAGATCTCTTCTCAACATCAAGAGAAACCAATTGGAGCAACTTCAACCCAATTCAATCAAGGCCAAAAGCCCAATTCAGAGATTGAAGATCAATGAAAGAAAGTGTATAAATGGCTTAGAATTCAAGTAAAAAAAAATTTAGCTGGCGGAGAGAGATACGGACACTCTGTTAGTTTTAATTTTCTGCAATTCTTTCAATTCTGCAATGTATCTTTCAATTCCATTTTACATTCTGAGAGCTATGAACAACTAAACCCCTTTCCTTGGGTTAGGGAGCTCTGTGTAATTCAATGGATCAATATTAGTTTTCATTTTTCTTCTTCTTTCTTTCTCTTGATTTTGCTAGAAAGCTTTCGTTCTTCATCCAATTGGATAGTTATCTTGGAAAAGAAACTATCCATAATTGGATCTCCTTTGAACCTTGGAAGAGGAATGAGGAGATCATGCTAGAATTTCTTTCTCACATTAGATTAAATTGGGGTTTGGATGGATATAGTGACATGTAATCCTACCAATACTTTGATCTATGAATTTGTGTGGTAGAATCAGTGACCGATCTTCATCTCTTCCCATGGCACTTAAATCAAGGAATTGGGCAATTGTTCATGCTTAGAGAGATTAGATTACCAAGGAATTGGGATCTAATCACCTAAGATTGCTAAGGAGATCAATGAATGCATTGATTAAGGAAGAGATGAAAATGAACTTGATCTGGAGAATTATCACATCTCTTGACCCCAATGAATCCCTCACTCTGATCTTACCCATTCTCATTACATACTGCTCTTAAATTTCATGCTTAGTCCCCATTCCAATTTAATTTCTTGCAATTTAAGTTTCTGTACCTACATTCCTGCAATTTAATTTCTGTTCATTTAATCTCTTGCAGTTTAAGTTTCCCGCCAATTTTACTTTCCGCAATCCCAATTTCAATTTCGATTTAGCTCAACTAGAATAATTCTCCAATTAACGTTGCTCAACCAACCAATCCCTATGGGATTCGACCTCACTCTACAGTGAGTTTTTACTTGACGACAATCCAGTGCACTTGCCGGTAGGAAATTGTTGAGAGACAGTTTTCCGGTGAATTAAGTTTATGGCGATGTTGCCGGGGATTGGTTTTGTATTGACAATTACTAAATTGGAGGATAACTAGATTAAGCACCTTTCTTTTCTTTTGATTAATTGAATTTTAATTTCAGCTGTTCATTTTTGCTTGCTACAATTTTAGTTGTTTCTCTTTATTTTTCTTTATTATCTTACTTTCCAACAAGCTAACCCACTAACCATTTGATAAACTGCTCTAACTAAGCTAACTATACTCTGTTTTAGTGGACTCTGCACTTGCTGTTTCTGGTACTTGTTCATTGAATGACAGGTAGAAGAAGGAAACCTCAACCTCTTTTGACGGTGAACCGGAAAGAACCTTTCTGAGATTAAGGAGGGAAGCAAGAGAAAAAAAGGCTATTGGTGCAGAGGAAGAGGAGGAAGACTCAGATATAAACATGGAAGATGATATGGAAAACAATCATGAAGGAAAGGTGAACAATCATGCCAGAGGAGGTGCAGCCAACCCTGCTGGACAAGAGAGAAGAGTTCTTTCCTACATTAATCCAAACCTAGGAAATTGTGGTAGCAGCATTCAAAAGCCAACCATCCATGCCAATAATTTCGAATTGAAGCCACAGCTCATCACACTGGTTCAAAACAATTGTTCTTTTAGAGGAAGTGCCCAAGAAGACCCTAATCAGCATCTCACTACATTCCTAAGGATCTGTGACACAGTGAAATCCAATGGAGTTCATCCTGATGCTTAGAGACTGCTTTTATTCCCCTTCTCTCTAAGGGATAAAGCATCCAAGTGGCTAGAATCATTTCCAAAGGAGAGCCTCACATCTTGGGAAGATGTAGTTAACAAATTCTTGGCAAGGTTCTATCCTCAACAAAGAGTCAATAGGTTAAGAGCAGAGGTTCAAACATTCAGACAGCAGGATGGAGAATCACTTTATGAGGCATGGGAGAGATTCAAGGATTTGATAAGGAAGTGCCCTCCTAATATGTTCAATGAATGGGTACAGTTGCATATCTTTTATGAAGGACTTTCCTATGAATCGAAGAAGGCTGTAGACCACTCTTCTGGAGGTTCTCTCAACAAGAAGAAGACGATTGAGGAAGCCATTGATGTCATTGAAACAGTGGCTGACAATGAGTATTTTTATGCCTCTGAAAGAAGCAACAACAGAGGAGTCATGGAGCTGAACAACATGGATACAATTTTGACTCAGAACAAGATGATTTCCAAGCAATTGGTAGATCTCACAAAGAAGATGGAGGCAAGCCAAGTAGCAGCAATCTACACCCAACCATCAATAACAAAGGAGTCAAACACAGAGGAAGAAGAAGTCAACTACATTGGAAATTCTGCAAGACAAGAGCATGACCCTTACTCCAAGACTTACAACCCTGGTTGGAAGAACCACCCAAAGTTTGGGTGGAAAAACCAAAAAAACCAAAACCAAAACCACAGACCTCACAATCCAAACTATTATAACAACTCCACTCACCAAGACACCAATCAAAGACCATATCAGACCACACAAAATACTTATTCACAACCACCCTATCAAAGCCAAAACAATCAGCCTCAACACCCCACTTCCAACCCACCATCTAATGACAGATTCTCCAAGATCGAAGCTATAATTGAAAACTTTTGCAGGGAGTCTGAAGATAACAAAACATTCAAGGAGGAAGTGAGGACAAGTATGAAAAGTCGAGGAGAACTTATTAAGCAGCTTGAGTCACAAGTGGGATACCTATCTCAACAAATTTCCAAGTCCACTGATAGCTTCCCAAGTGACATTGAGAAGAATCCAAGAGGAGGAACACAAAATGTGAGATGGGAAGAATGTAAAGCAATAAACCTTGCAAGTGAGGAGGTTTGGAAGGAAGAAATTAGCAATCCTACAGAACATAATCAAAAAGTTTCAGAGGAGAAGAAAGAAGATATTGAACAAAGGACTGATCCTGCCCAAGGGAGAGAATCAAAAGAGAAAAAAACCCTGCAACCATATGTGCCATAAGCACCATTCCCACAGAGACTCAGGGGCAGTGAGAAAGGGAGAACATACACCAGATTTCTGGATGTATTTAAGACTCTTCATGTCAACATTCCTTTCCTCGAAACCCTGAAACAGATGCCTACTTGTATCAAGTGGATGAAGGAGTTACTAGCTAGTAAGAGCAACCTGAAGGGTGGCCAAATAGTGGTGATGAACAAGGAATGCAGTGCTCTCATTCAGAAGGCATTACCCATAAAGAAAGGGGATCTGGGAGCTTTCACATCCCCTGTGCTATAGGGGACACCATGATTGATAAAGGATTCTGTGATTTGGGAGCCAGCATAAATGTGATGCCTCTGTCTTTCATGAAGATATTGAAAATTAATGAGCTTAAATCCATGATGCACCACTATTTCGTGGTACATTTTATACTTGATTGAGTGGATTTTTATCCACTAAACTCACACTTATTCATATAATTTGCATGTTTTACATTTTCCTTCCTAATTCTGTACTTTGATTGAAAACATGCTTCTTTGGCCTTAAAATTGCTAATTATTAATCCTCTCTTATTACTATTCGATGCCGTGATATGTGTGTTAAGTATTTTCAGGGTTTATAGGACAGGAATGGCTTAGAGGATGGAAAGAAAGCATGCAAAAGTGGAAGGAATACAAGAAATTGAAGAAAATGCTAAGTTGTCCAGCCTGACCTCTTCATACTTAACTGACCATAACTTGAGCTATAGAGGTTCAAATGAGGCGGTTCTAGTTGCGTTGGAAAGCTAACATCCGGGGCTTCGAAATGATATATAATTTGTCATAGTTTCCCTGGCATTTAGGGACGTGCATGCGTGCATCACGTGCACACATGCATCTGCAAAAATTCAACGTATCAAAATTCGCCCCCAACGATTTCTGGGCTGTTTTTGACCCAGTTCTCGGCCCAGAAAACACAGATTAGAGGCTGCAGAGTGGAAGAATGAGAGGACACTTCTCATTATTCACAATTTAGGTTTTAGATGTAGTTTTTAAGAGAGAGAGCCTCTCTCCTCTCTCTAGATTTTAGGATTCCTAGTTTTATGCTTTTGAGTTGGATATTGAAAAGAGTTACTACCTCCGTTGAAATCTTTATCATTCTAGTTTGTTTCCTATTCCTTTACTCTTTTTATTCCCTATTTACTTTGTTTAGAGTTATATGGATACCTTCAATTTTGAAATTAATTAATGCAAAGATACTTTTCTATTTAATTTCATTATTTCTTGATTATTTTCAATTGAGTCCAATTATCATGTCTTCTTTCTACTCCCTTTACATGTATGTGAAATTGGCATCCATGTCAATGGAGTAGACTTCCAACTTGGCTTTGGAATTGATTAATATTTGGAGACCCTTGAGTTGGAAGACTCAAGAGTTAATTTGTAATTGGGAATTGTTGGCTGGCTCTCTAGTCACTAACGCTAATCCTTTCCAAGGGAAAGGATTAGGACTTGTGAATAGAAGTTGGCTCCCTACTTGACTTTCCTTTACTCGGTAAGGGTTAACTAAGTAGAAACAACAACCTATTACTATTAATATTAGGAAATCCAACAAGGATAGAACTTCTGACTAATATTTTCCTAGCCAAGGCTTTTTATTTTAATTATATAAATTCTCTTGTTAATTTTCATTGCTTTAATTTACAATCATTTATTTTTCTGTTCTCCAACTCTTAGAATTTCTCAGAAAACTCATAACCAAATAACAAGAACACTTCCCTGCAATTCCTTGAGAGACGACCCGAGGTTTAAATACTTCGGTTATTATTTCTATTGGGTTTGCTTTAGTGACAACCAAATTTTTGTATGAAAGGATTCTTTGTTGGTTTAGAAACTATACTTGCAACGTGATTACTTTTGTGAAATTCTTTACTAGCAAAAATCTATTCGTCAGTCCACACATGTAATCATCCAATTGACTGACAAGACTCAGAAGCAAGTTGAAGGATTAGTCGAGAATGTACTGGTCAAAGTGAAAAATTACTTTCTCCCCACTGACTTTGTCGTTCTTGAAATGGAAGAGAGCCATCTTCACCCAATCATCTTAGGAAGACCATTCTTGGCTATTGGTAGAGCACTCATTGATGTAGAACAAGGAGAGTTGATACTAAAAATACATGATGAGCAGCTCACTTTCCATGTCCTCAAGCCCACGTATGAGTCTGAGCAAGAGAGCAAGGAATTAAAGGAAGAGTACAGTGAGAGCTCTTTGAAGGAGAACAGCAATGAACTACTAGCCAAGCCTCTGGAGCTTTCCTTGGTGGATAAACAAGAAGCTCAAGAGATGAAGCAACTAAGGATACTAGAGGAGGAGCTGAAACAACAGGAACTAAGGGAATCAATCAACAAAGATCACTCCAACACAAGAACTTCTGAAGCACTACTTAAAGAAGAGAAAAAAGTGGGGAAGAAAGTACCAAGGAAATGGAGGAATAAGAAAATTCCCACTGAGGATTTCTCACTAGGTGACAAGGTGATATCAGCCCACCATCCACTCATACCCCTTCATCTTCCTGTGATACCATCTCAAATGCCTCAAGTCTATACAATCAACCGGATCCTCTCATTGGAGCATGTTGAAATTCTTAAAGAATCAAATGGTAACAGATTCACAGTGAGGGGAGAAGATTTGAGGCATTACAATCCGTCTAACAGTAAACTAACCGTCAAGCTAATGACGCTAAAGAAGCGCTCCATGGGAGGCAGCCCATGATTTAGTTTCCTTGCTTTTAAAGTTTCAGTGTGAATAATAATTGTTGCTCTAACATAAATTCAAGCTCTCAAAGACAAATTTGACAACTATCCCTGACATTCTGAAGCATGTGATCCAATTCTAAGTTTGGTGTGCCTACAGGCACACTAAGATGCTTTTCAAAAATGATTATCATATTGCCATTTTGACATATGTCTAAGAGCTTTCTTGGAGTATATAGCCAAACATTAAGTTTGGTGTTCTATATATTGTAAGAACAAGTCATGAGAGTCAAATTTCTTTTGAGTCTTTAAGTTCATGAAGGTGCAACCATGTTTGTAATTTTTAGTTTGTGTTTAAAAATAGAAAAATAAAGTGTTTCTCATGATGGTTTAACCAAGGGTGACAATAATCCCATTGAGATCTCAATGACATTACTTGGAGGAAGTAATCCTTTGAACCATATAGCCAAACACTAAGTTTGGTGTCCTCCAAGACTATATAAGAGCACAAAAGGAGTCACGGTTGGTTAACACTCATAAGGAATGCTAGTCAAATTTTTAGCTTTGAGTATTAATTGTCATGTGCTTGCCGCCACTTGTTTGTATTCACTTCCTTTGCCTTGTTATGATGGATAGGTATGGATAAGAACAATTTAATGAAAGGGACAAGGAAATGAATGGTAAATATAGCATGAGGATAAAAAGTATGTCACATGGCTTGGAAGGGTGCTTCTTGGGAATAAAAATATGCACATCTTGGGAAGAGGTACTTAGAAGACCGAAAAACATGCCCAATGGAGAGGCAATTTTTGTCTTCATTTAACCTTGCATGCACACCCTTCATTCATAACCTTTGCCAAAGAATTCTAACCATCCATTCTTCATTAAAGTTTGCTATAAATGGCTTCACTTGGACCATGCCTCTAAACCAAAGTTTTCACACTTCTTGTACTCTAAAAAGTCAGCTCTTATGTTCTCTAAAGCCAAGACCCAACAACTATGTTTTTTGTGCAACAAATCACTCTTGTTCACTTGCTTCCACAAACATTACCTTGCCTTCAAACCTCCTTTCCAGCGAGAGTGCATCACACTAGTCATCCCTCTTCATAAACCTTCAACCTCTATTCGGGTAACCATCAAGAAAAGTATGGCATCTTCTTCAAGTTTCAAAAGAAGGAGAGGAAAGGAACCTATTACTGAGAAAAGTGAAACGACTATGATCAATAGAAGTTCAGATCACGGTTCCACCAAAGGCAACTTGAGTGGATGACTGATAAACCCATATTTTATGATGTATTTTATGCTCAATTTAGGTAATTTATTCAATCCTTCACTCACTTATTCATGTAAATTGCATGGTTTTACTTTCCCTTCCCTATTATGTGATATATGTGAAAAACATGTTTCCTATGCTTTAAAAATAATTATTTTAATTACCTTTTATTACCATTCGATGCTGTGATTTGTGTGTTAAGTAGTTTCAGATCTCCTAAGGCAGGAATGACTTAAAAGATGGAAAAGAAACATACAAAAATGGAAGGAAAGCACAAAATGGAGTTTTTGAAGAAACTGGCAGCGACGCGAACGCATGGACGATGCGGCCGCCTGCCCAGCGCGAAAAGGCAGTGACGCGAATGCATGACTGACGCGAACGCGTGCCTTGAGCAGAACGCAGATGACGCGTACGCGTGACCGAAGCGAACGCGTGACAAGGAAAACTCCCAGATGACGCGACCGCGTGACCCACGCGGACGCGTGACAGACGCCATGTGCAGAAAAAGCAGAAAATGCTACCAGCGATTTCTGAAGCCCTTTTTGGCCCAAATCCAAGTCCAGAAAACACAGATTAGAGGTTATAAAGTGGGAAAATACATCCATTCGAGAGAGCTCCCGAATTTTTCACTTTTCATGATTTAGATGTAGTTTTTAGAGGGAGAGGTTCTCTCCTCTCTCTTAGGTTTTAGGATTAGGATTTCTTATTATTTCAATTTAGTATTTCAACTCTTTGTCAGGTTCAATATTCCTTTTACTTTATATTTCTCTTTTACTTTCAGATACATTAATGCTCTCATTTAATTACTTATGTTGCCAAATTGGCTTATGAACTCTTCATGTTTGGATTGATTTTCTCTTATTAATGCAATTGAGGTATTTCATATTTATAATTCTTATTTAGCTTTTCATATCCTTGGCTTTAATTGATTAACTGGAAATTCTTGAGTTATTAAACTTATCGTGATTGATTGATATGTTTGCTAATTGAATTGAATTCCACTAACTCTAGTCTTTCCTTAGGAGTTGGCTAGGACTTGGGAAATATAGCTGATTAGTTCACTTAACTTTCTCTTGCTTTTGTAAGGGTTAACTAAGTGGGATTAACTTCAATTCTCATAAGAATAACTAGGATAGGACTTCCGAATTTTCAGGCCTTGCCAAGAGTTTATTTTATAGTTATTTATTTATTTTACTTGTCATTTAAATTACTTGTCCCTTACTTTCAAAACCCCCGATTTACAAAACTTATAACCAATAATAAGAACATACCTCCCTGCAGTTCCTTGAGAAGACGACCCGAGGTTAAATACTTCGGTTATCAATTTTTAAGGGGTTTGTTACTTGTGACAACCAAAACATTTGTAAGAAAGGACTTTTGTTGGTTTAGAAGCTATACTTGCAACGGGAATTTATTCTGAATTCTAGACCACGCAAAAGTTCTCTCTTCAAAATGGCGTCGTTGCCGGGAAACTGCAAACGTGTGTCATATTATTGGTTATTATAAATATTTTTCTTTTATTTGCTTATTTGTTTTTGTTTTTCCCTTTTTATTTCTATTAGCTACTATGAATTCGCACCCCTCTCGCTTTGAGTTTGGTTCTGAATTTGTTGAAAGGAATAGAAGCTATAACAGGAATATGCATCAAGGTCTAAGCAATCAAAGATGGATGGAGCCAAGAGGATCTGATCAACCCTTTCGGCAACAACACCTTCCAAGATATCATGGACAAAGACCATTCTACAATGCATGCCAAGCTGATAGATATGGTGGACCTCCTGGTAGTTACCAACAAGCCCCACCCTGTGCTTATGGACCATCCTCTCAACATAACTTTGAACTACCACACTCACAAGCTCCTTTTCACCATTCACCACCGTATGATCCTTATTTACCCCAATTCCAATCTAATTACTCCCAAACACCACCACTTCCCTATGTACCATGTCCATATCCATCACCTCAAGAATCACAGGGTCGCCTCAAGGAAACAGTAGATCAACTTCATACAACCCTTCATCAGCTGGAGCAAGCAATACATCAATTATCTTCCAGACGTTTAGACACTCAAGGAACTCCAATAGCTTTATGTGGAGAATCTAATGACAAACGTAGCATGAAGGAGACACTAGAAACCCCAGTGGGCAGTAATGAGCATAACTTTGTTCTGGAACAATTGGAGGAAGCTCGAATTATCCAAGAAGAAGAAGTACTGATTGAAGATTTAGGAGATGCTGAACCTCCATGGGAATCCAGAGTTGTGAAAAATTCCATCAAGGACGTTACAATTGATGCTAAGGAGGATAGTGCACAACCTCCAAAGCAGGTATTTTATGAAGAACTAGATGGAATAACCCAAGACGCAAGTTTCCTTGATGATGATAGTCTCAAGTCAAGTTCTCCTAGTAATGAACTTGCATCCGCACATGAATTCTCTGAGATTGAAGAACCTTATCCAAGTGAATACGAAGATGATGTCGAGGTAGATTTCTCTCAACCTCCAGCTTATGACTTGAGTGATGATGAAGACATAGAAGACTTTGATCAGGACGCAGTTGCAGTTGAAGAATCTTGTAAAGAAGTGGAGGAATTCACAGAAGATTACGAGGGAGTAGAACTTACAGAACCACTGGAAACACCTATCCCAAGGCCATTACCACCCAATACAAGCTTCACGTGGGTACAATCCTTAACCTTTATCTTTACTTTTCCACTTGAATATGGTTTTCTTGAAACAGATGGCCAGCTTAGAGCTCTCTGCGGCTTTAAGAGTAAGAGGGAAATGGCTCGTATTCAAAGCTGGTGCGCAAGATTCAATAAGGTTCCACGCTTAAATTTGAAGTGCACGGATTGGTATCATGTTCAATTAAATGGATCTCGGAAAATGTTTGGTCATCTTGGTGAGAATCTAATTCCTAAACCGCCCGGACGGAAAAATATATATCAAGACAAAGGCGGATTTAAAAGCAAAGTTTGAGATCCTGGAAAATATTCTGATATTCGTTGCCCCGGGAGCCTGAGAATCTGTTTGAAGCTGCTCAGAAGCTTTACATGCCTAGTTTGGGACCCCGGAGGCTGTTGGCATTCCAAACATTGGTGGAGATTTCTGGATGAATTTAAGCATAAGCCACCATAACAGGAAGCTCATCCAATGTCCAACTTAAGGACTTTAACTAAAAGTGCTAGATGGGAGAGAACCCACCATGGTATGGTCGTTTCTTTTTCAGTTTTATTTCGTGTTGTTTGTTTTTATATTATATTATTTTCCATTGAACCTGAATATTATACATTAGCATTGCATACTGCATAATTGCATAATTACATAATTGCATAATTGCATAAAAAAAAGAGAGAAGCGCGAGACGTGACCGCGTAGCTCACGCGTTCGCATCAGTTGCAAAAACTACCCTCCACGCGTCCGCGTCAATCACGCGAACGCGTGATTTGGAAATCGGCGTAAAAAAATCCAACGCCCAGAAATCTGGGCTGGAATCGTGCGGCTGGTGTGCGTTTAGCACAAAACAGCCCACGCGTTCGCGTCCATCACGCGAACGCGTCACTTGCACAAAATCCATCCCACGCGAAAGTGTGAGCGACGCGTCCGCGTCGCGTGGATAGCATGGCACCCTAAATGGAGACAGAGAGTTGCGCTGAAACAACGCTGGAATTGTGCGTTTAGCACAATTTTCAGTGACGCGGTCGCGTGCCTCACGCGACCGCGTCATTCATCTTTTACCCATTCTATGCTATCGCGTCAACCACGTGACCGCGTCAACCCCATTTCACCCCAATTACGCGATCGCGTGCTCCACGCGTTCGCGTGGATTTGAATTGACTAACCCCAGTCACACGAAACCCTACCCCATCGCGCCCCCATTCTCTTCCCCCATACCCCCTCCAACCCCTCTCTGCTCCCCATTCCAATACCACCACCTCCGACCGCCGCCCCACCCCCAACCACCCGGACCCACCGCGACGCCCCACCCCCTCCTTCTTCCTTCCCTTCCCTTCTTCTCTCTCTCTTCTCTTCTTCCCTCCACCACCGCTGCCCCCACCGTGGCCAGCCACCACCACCACGCCATCACCACCGCGCCTCCCACCACCACCACCCTCAACCCCTTTCTTCTTACCCACCACCATTAAACCCCACCCGAAACCCCCTGCCACCGCGAACAGCCACCCACCACCGCGCCGCCGTGCCCCCTCCCAGCACCACCACACCCCCACCATCTTTCTACTCCCTACCTTAGTTCATACGCCTACCAGGTTCCGCCGAATGCCATTTTTCTTTTATTCGTAGTTAGTCGCATATTTTTCATTTTATGTTCAAACTTAGGATAGTTAGAGATGCATGTTGTAGTGGATTCTAGGTGGTTAGGTAGCTAGGATGTGGTTAGTGGATTTAGGCCTGATAATTGCGCCATACTTGTTGCTTGTTTTACCTATTCTGCAATTTTGGTATGGCTGTGATGTTAATACTGTTCATATGCTGTTCTTCACTGTTCATGCTGCTATTACACCGCTCTTTCATGTTCAGATTACTTGTGTCTATTTGCAGCTTTATTTTAATTTATATGAACTATTCTGCTTGCTGTTTATTACCCGGGAAAATCCAATTTTAGCCGGAATGCTACCCAATTTTCTGCAAATTGTTTCCTTCTCATTCATGCATTGGTTTTGGCAATTTTGAATTTTCCATTACTTAGCTTTTACCAAACCAATTCTTGAATGCACGGGCCAGCATTCTTATTCTTTTCGAGTTCCTGGTTAATAAATTGCACTTTTGATTATTCGATTTCAATTTTTGCTATTTTCATATCTATATGAATCATCATCAACCTGATTTCCTTGCTTGAATATGAGTTGACTGTTGCTTATAATTGTGAAATTCTTGTTACTTAGAAACCGATCATCATGCCACTTACTCTGACTTTCTTTTTACTCACTCACTGATTTCCACTTTCTAACATCTTTCTCAATCCTAACCAATCTAACTTTCAAACTTCTCTTTTTGGTTTTTAACTATTTACTTTAACTTTTTAACTCAAGGCATGATTATGGTTTTTCCTAATTAACATGAATTTTATTTATAATATATTTTGGATTGTGATTTTTCATCTCGGATTCCTAACTCAAATACAATCCCTTATGCACATATACTTGACTCATCTCATAATTATACTGCTCTTTTGCCACTATGTGCTTATATTGCCATTATTCTATTTGCCTACTTGTTTTCCTGCTCTGTTCTTTCTTTATATCCTGGAATTTCTGCTTTTCAGGATGTCTGACCCTCAAAGAAAAGGAAAAGGCAAGGCAACCACTGGTAAAAGGAAAAGAGGTGAATCCTCTATGTCTATCCTGGATATTATGCATGATGACTCCTGGCGGGAAAAGCACTTTACCCCGCAGGAGAAGGTTGACCAGCTCCTCACTGTCAATGATCCAGTAAAATTTGCAAACAGATACTGTGAGCTGAAGTATCCAGTATTTGCCACCTCCAGGAACTTGTACCTGGAGCGAACTCTGAAAATTCCAGAAGAACTACAGCAGTACACCTCCGATCAGATAAAATAGAGAGGCTGGTTCTTCTTGGAGAGAAACCTGACAGAGGTCAATGCTTCTTGGGTTAGAGAGTTTTACTGCAACTATTTCAAGTCTTTCCTGGATGCAGTGCACCTCAGAGGGAAACAAATACTGGTCACTGAGGAAGCTATTGAGGACATCCTCCGCCTTCAGCCTAAGTCAGACTAGCCTGACGGTTACCAAAAGGCTGAAGAGGATATGAGGTTTATGTGATTTGACTGGGATGCTGTCAAGCAGAGTATATTGCATGATTCATTTAGGTAGTTGCATTTAGAGTAGATTGCGTTGCATGAAATTCCACCACTTTACCTTACTCTTTATCTTGGATTTAGCATGAGGACATGCTATTGTTTAAGTGTGGGGAGGACTGATACTCAATTTAGGTGATTTATTCAATCCTTCACTCACTTATTCATGTAAATTGCATGGTTTTACTTTCCCTTCCCTATTATGTGATATATGTGAAAAACATATTTCCTATACTTTAAAAATAATTATTTTAATTACCTTTTATTACCATTCAATACCGTGATTTGTGTGTTAAGTAGTTTCAGATCTCCTAAGGTAGGAATGACTTAAAGGATGGAAAGGAAACATACAAAAATGGAAGGAAAGCACAAAATGGAGTTTTTGAAGAAACTGGCAGCGACGCAAACGCATGGACGACGCAGCCGCATGCCCAGCGCGAAAAGGCAGTGACGCGAACGCATGACTGACGTGGACGCGTGCCTTGAGCAGAACGCAGATGACGCGTACGCGTGACCGAAGCGAATGCGTGACAAGGAAAACTCCCAGATGACGCGACCGCGTGACCCACGCGGACGCGTGACAGACGCCACGTGCAGAAAAGCAGAAAATGCTACCAGCGATTTCTGAAGCCCTTTTTGGCCTAGATCCAAGTCCAGAAAACACAGATTAGAGGTTATAAAGTGGGGGAATGCATCCATTCGAGAGAGCTCTCGAATTATTCACTTTTCATGATTTAGATGTAGTTTTTAGAGGGAGAGGTTCTCTCCTCTCTCTTAGGTTTTAGGATTAGGATTTCTTATTATTTCAATTTAGTATTTCAACTCTTTATCAGGTTCAATATTCCTTTTACTTTATATTTCTCTTTTACTTTCAGATACATTAATGCTCTCATTTAATTACTTATGTTGCCAAATTGGCTTATGAACTCTTCATGTTTGGATTGATTTTCTCTTATTAATGCAATTGAGGTATTTCAGATTTATAATTCTTATTTAGCTTTTCATATCCTTGGCTTTAATTGATTAACTGGAAATTCTTGAGTTATTAAACTTTTCATGATTGATTGTTATGTTTGCTAATTGAATTGAATTCCACTAACTCTAGTCTTTCCTTAGGAGTTGGCTAGGACTTGGGAAATCTAGCTGATTAGTTCACTAAACTTTCTCTTGCTTTCGTAAGGGTTAACTAAGTGGGATTAACTTTAATTCTCATAAGAATAACTAGGATAGGACTTCTGAATTTTTAGGCCTTGCCAAGAGTTTATTTTATAGTTATTTATTTATTTTACTTGTCATTTAAATTACTTGTCCCTTACTTTCAAAACCCCCGATTTACAAAACTCATAACCAATAATAAGAACATACCTCCCTGCAGTTCCTTGAGAAGACGACCCGAGGTTAAATACTTCGGTTATCAATTTTTAAGGGGTTTGTTACTTGTGACAACCAAAACGTTTGTAAGAAAGGACTTTTGTTGGTTTAGAAGCTATACTTGCAACAGGAATTTATTCTGAATTCTAGACCACGCAAAAGTTTTCTCTTCAATGACAGGAAAAGGAATATATCCAGAGATCCCTTTCCAGTTACCTGATGATGGGTGCCTAGAAATAAGAGCCAAGATCAGAAAGAGGAAATGGGAAGAGCTTACCTCACCAATCACCAGGATTAATGCAAACATCATAAGGGAGTTTTATGCTAATACTGCAATGGTGGATACAACCAAGGCCCCAACTTACAAGAGTTATGTAAGGGGTGTGGAAGTAGACTTTAGTTCGAAGACCATTATGAAGGTCTTAGGACTGAGGCCAGCACATTTTGATGAGCCTGGATACCAAGAAATAGTAAATGGGAACCCAAATTATGATTAAATTACTAGTAATATCTGTGTGGTTAATGCTGACTGGGAGAGGGACAACCATGGAAGGCACAAGTACTTGAGAAGGGGAGATCTCATCCCTGAAGCAAAAGGGTGGTATGAGCTTATAAAGAGATCAATTCTGGGCACAGTGAACACTTTAGAAGTTAACAAGAAAAGGGCTGTCATGCTACACTGTATAATGGTGGGAGGAGAAATAAAAGTTCACGAGATCATTGCAAATGATATTTAAAAGATCTCAGAGAAAAATTCTGCTGAAGCCTGGTTATATTACCCAAGCACCATCATGCGGTTATGCATGAAGGCCAGAGTGTCACTAGAGGATGCAAACCCAATATGGCTGAATCCAGGGTTGCCTATGACCCTCGAAAGGATGATGAATGTCACAGTAGCCCAACAAAGTTGAAGACCACAAAGGAGGTGAAGGAGAGAGGAACCACGAGAGGAAGGAGAACAAGAAGAAGAGCAACAATTTCAATCACAAACCAACATGGACATGGGCCGGATACAAGAAGCAATTGAAAGGCTATCCGAATAGTACATGAAAGCTCAAGAGAAATAAGAAGAATTCCATTCACAATACATGAGAGCTCAAGAGAGACAAGAGGAGCTTCAGTTGAAAATGATGAGCCAGCAGAGAGATTTTGAGTCAAGATTTCTGGTTATGCAAAGAGAACAATCTTCACAATTTCAAGAATCTTTCAACCAGCTGACCCAACATCAAGTTGATAATATGAGAGCTTTCAAGGAATTCATGACTTTTCAGAATGCAAGATATGAAGTTCAAGCTGATTATAACATGAATGCTCAAACCAAGCTCAACTATATGGCGGAACATCTACCTAGTCTAAACCCAACATTTCCAAATTATGATCAATACTTTAAGGAAAGAAGTGAGTTGGAGATAGACAGAGCAATACGCCATGAAGACAAAGTGGAAAGGACAATGAAGAAAGCTGGATTCTGGACAAAGTTAAAGGGAAAAGGCAAGGGAGAAACTAGTAAGCAAGCAGAAGAGAAGAAGAAGAAGAAAGACAAGCAGGATAAAGAATAAAAGGTGGACTTGCTCCTTGTTTATCATATTCAATAAAGAAAGAACATGTCTGTTTTAGTTTATAGTTAACTTCTAGTTTAAGTCATCTTACATTCTGTATGTTTAATTTTTGCCATAAATGTGCTAGCCTAGGTGTGTGTGTGTTTCACTTTCACTTGTTTAAATGCTTGTCTTGTCACCTGTCCTTTTCAATTTGAATAAAATAAATGTTTGAACAGAAGTGGAATGGTTCTTTTTGGCAAGAAGTGAAATAACAGTAAGTGGTGGTATATATATCTGATTGTGTAGTAGCTCACTAAGAATGAATAAAAGGGTAGATTGACATCCTTTTAGTGTAAACTAGGATGCTGTCTATGAATCTTAGCAAATAAAAGTCCTTGGATGAAAGAAAAACAAATAAAAAGAAAGAAAAAGAAAAGCCAAAAGTGGCAACAAAAATAGAAGAAAGCAAATAATAAGGCTAGACACCAATAGCTTGGACCTTAAGACATATGCCTGTGGTGTCTTTATACTAGGATCTGCTTGGATGATTAGGTTCTATGGAGTGTTTTAACACTTGGTAACTTGGGTTAACTAACCCGGGATTATCAACCGAAAATCCATTATCAAGAGCAACCTAGTTACAAGGCATTTAGTAACCCAAAGAGGTGTTGGACACCAATGTCTTAAGAAGAATTGTGAAAAGTGTCTGTGGTGAATATGTGTTGAGTGCAAATAAGCTAAGAAGCTGCTACAACACATGACACTGAGCTGCTAGAATCAAAGAATAAGTTCACAGAAAAAGAAAATAAAGAAAAGTAATTACCAAGGATGAGTAAATAATAAGAGGTCATAGCAGTATGTTAGTTGATGCTTAAAGGAGACATTCCCTACCTAAGGACCAATAAAAAGTGAGCTGCAACATTCTCTGCATAAACCCCCATGAACTAATAATAATGACTTACTGATATGAACATTACTTTCTGTCTTATTCTTTCTTCTTGATAATTCAGGGCTTGCTTAAGGACAAGCAAGATTTAAGTTTGGTGTTGTGATGCCAGGGCATCTTAGGCTAGTTTCACTAGCCTTTTTCTTTGTTTTTAGAAGGTTTTATGCACTTTCTTTAGCTATAAATAAGCAATTGGGTTAGAAATTCATGTATGCCTAGATTCATCCAACCATGGTTAATTTGATACAATTTCATGAGAATTATGCTATAATTACTTGGGTGCTAAGAATGATGATAATTTCCATGACTTTAGTAAGACTTTGATGCATGTATTGGTTGATAACAGGTGAAGGAAACCATGGAAGGAAGTTGAAGAATGAGCATGGAAAGGATGAAGAAGAAGCAATGTTGGTAGCCAAGTTGGACCACCAACGTTACCTCAAACGTTAAGAGGGAGGCAGAGCAATTCTCTGCATAATTAGCTGATGCCCACATTGGAGGGAACGTTGGCAAGCCAATGTTATCCCCAACGTTGTGCTAAAATGTGCTTTCTGGAGATTTGGAAAATCTGTAGCGACGCGCACGCGTAATATACGCGCACGCGTGGATTGGAAATTCTGACAATCCACGCGCACACGTAGCTGACGCGTACACGTGGATGGGTAACGTTGGACCAACAACGCTACCTCAAATGTTGGTGGCCAACGTATGCGATCTTGATTTCAAAATCCTGAATTTGAAAAAGGCGCAACAACGCGCACGCGTGAGCTTAACTTTTGAGAATCTACGCGCACGCGTACATCAAGCGCACGCGTGGATAGGCCAACGTTGGAGGGAACGTTGCCAGTCCAACACTGAGACCAACGTTCTTCTAAAAGCTTTCAAAACTGGAAATTAGGATTTTTGCATCCACGCGCACGCGTAGCGTACGCACACGCGTGGATGCGTATTTTGACCCCAAGGGCACAAACGTGCAAGGCACGTGTACGCGTGGGTAGAAGAACGTTGGCACTCCAACGTTGAGTCAAACGCCAATGACAGCAAGCAGAACTGAATTTTCAAAGAGGCGTTTGATTCAACGTTGGTCCTCAAACGTGGACTCCAACGTGAGCATCAGAACTTTGCAATTCAAGCAGATCTCTTCTCAACATCAAGGGAAACCAATTGGAGCAACTTCAACCCAATTCAATCAAGGCCAAAAGCCCAATTCAGAGATTTAAGATCAATGAAAGAAAGTGTATAAATAGCTTAGAATTCAAGTTTTAAAAAAAAAAATTAGCTGGCGGAGAGAGATACAGACACTCTGTTAATTTTAATTTTCTGTAATTCTTTCAATTCTGCAATGTATCTTTCAATTCCATTTTACATTCTGAGAGCTATGAACAACTAAACCCCTTTCATTGGGTTAGGGAGCTCTGTGTAATTCAATGGATCAATATTAGTTTTCATTTTTCTTCTTCTTTCTTTCTCTTGATTTTGCTAGAAAGCTTTCGTTCTTCATCCAATTGGATAATTATTTTGGGAAAGAAGCTATCCATAATTGGATCTCCTTTGAACCTTGGAAGAAGAATGAGGAGATCATACTAGAATTGCTTTCTCACATTAGATTAGATTGGGGTTTAGATGGATATAGTGACATATAATCCTACCAATACTTTGATCTATGAATTTGTGTGGTAGAATCAGTGACCGATCTTCATCTCTTCCCATGAGCACTTAAATCAAGGAATTGGGCAATTGTTCATACTTAGAGAGATTAGATTGCCAAGGAATTAGGATCTAATCACCTAAGATTGCCAAGGAGATCAATGAATGCATTGATTGAGGAAGAGATAAAAATGAACTTGATCCGAAAAATTATCACATCTCCTGACCCCCAATGAATTCTTCACTCTGATCTTACCCATTCTCATTACATACTGCTCTTAAATTTCATGCTTAGTCCCCATTCCTATTTAATTTCTTACAATTTAAGTTTCTGTACGTACATTTCTGCAATTTAATTTCTGTTCATTTAATCTCTTGCAATTTAAGTTTTCCGCCAATTTTACTTTCCGCAATCCCAATTTCAATTTTGATTTAGCTCAACTAGAATAATTCTCCAATTAACGTTGCTCAACCAACCAATCCCTGTGGGATTCGACCTCACTCTACAGTGAGTTTTTACTTGACGACAATCCGGTGCACTTGCCGGTAGAAAATTGTTGAGAGACAGTTTTCGGGTGAATCAAGATGGCTATGGCAATCTTAGGGTTTCAGTGAGCTCTCATCCTCTGTTCTTTCTTTTCAAGTGTTCTCTTGAATTTTGAAAAGAGTTTTAATTATCTAGTAGTTTAAATGGTAACAATGAGTTTTATTGTTAGCTATCTTGTGGGAGTTTATCAAAATGTCACAGATAAAATATATTATGAAGATTTTTAAAAACTCTCACTAAAAAACGCCCACAAATATATATAAATTTTGTAGTGTCTACTTTAAGTAATGATCTGATGTAGGTTTTTAAAGATTTTTTGATGTTAGTTTCAATACTTATGTTATTAATTTGATATATCTATTTAGTTTTATTTTAAAGGTTTTTCACATTCTATGCATAATTTATGATTTTATACCATATATCTAGACAATAATATCAATTTCTTTCTTTTGATTATTACTTACATTATGTAGAATCAATCGCTTGAAAGACCATCGCATATGAATGAGATTTTTGAGCATGTGAATGGGTATGTGAAAGTCATAGGTCCTAGTAATTCTGAATCACGTGTCCACCTACCTCTTCTTTTTACTTTTCCAAGCACCTAAAAAAGCACAACCCCAGATAGAAAATTCCTACTTATCCTGCAGCCACCAGGACAACCACAAAATTCTCAGATGGAGGATGAATTTTACGATCTCGATGGCTCAGATTAGGACTATTTAGACGAGTACGAGTAGCATTATTTTCTTTGCTTTGAATATTTTATTTTTTTAGTGGATTACAATTTAGACAGATATAAGTTTGAGTTTAGTTATTTATCTTGTATTGAATCTTTACATTAGAAGATTATTTATCATTTTGATAAGTTTGTAAACTCATTATCTAATATTTAGTACAAATTTTATTTTTATATTTCAAAGCTTATTTGCCTTGTTATCTAATTCTTAGTATAAATTTTATTTCCATATTTAAAAATTTATTTGCATTAATTGTCTACTATTTTTTAAATAAAAAAATAATAAAAAATATAGCTATTAAAATCGACGGCATCATTGTCGCTTTTTAAATTTAAAATAGACAAAAGAAAATAAACTACAGACGATAAACTTGTCGGTATTAAATTTAATGGCTATTTTGTCAATTTTAATGAATCAAATATCGACAGACGCGTTGTCGATTTATATAATATTATTGACGACAAACTTGTCGATTTTGTTAAATAGGAAAAAATCTTAAACTCATACTATAGACGGTAAAGTTGTCGATTTTATTGAAATATTATCGACGGTAAACCTAGTCATTGATTTTATTATAATTTTGAAAAGTGACAAATTTAAAAGCGACCACTTCCGCTGTTGATTTTGCCGTCGATTTTAACAGTGTTTCTTGTAGTGTTCAACCCCAAGACCATCCATATTAAATCATTAAGAAATATAGTTGAGATGCAGAAACGTACCTGAATTCGTGAGTATTGAGAGAGATTGATTTTTTTATTTTTCTCGACCAAAGTCTTCTGTCTCCATAGAGTTGGATCGTAACTCCTTTTTTGGAGAAAAAAAAGCTATGAAAGTGGCTTTGATGTGTTGGGGACTAAAACTCCGAAGTTATTATTTATATTTGAGTGCGGTATTTATTAAATCCTAAAACTCAAATAAAATAGTATTATCTATGTATTTATTCTACTCATTTAATTCCAAATCAAAAATAATAATGACTTATTTAACTCAGTATTTTTTATAATAAATGGGATCACCGTTATACAAGTCATTTAATATGAAATAGCTAAATTTACGATTATAATTAATATATGTATTACCTATAAATATAGTAATTTTCTAACTTATTTATCTTCTATCTCGTATATCCGAGATGTGTAATGACATTGAAAAAAGGAAGAATTATTGTAAAGGACCATTAGAAAGATTTAATTATTAAAAAGGACCTTTAATATTAAAATTATTAAGAAGGGCCAAATTTTTTTATAATATTTAAGAAGAAGAACCAAATCTTTCTATAAAGAGACAAATATATCTTTAATTATTTTTTATTTATTTTTTATAATTTTCCCTTAAATAATAAAAATTACTAAAATAATAATAAAAAATAAAATTTTAATAACAGTTTTACTAAATATTATTTTTTAAAATTGGTCATCTAAAATTTTAAATTAATAATTATTCTTCAGATACTTATACAATAATACTTATTTCGTGTTATGTATTACAGTAAATTGAGTTTATGAATTGATTCAATTTATCATCTATTTTCTATAATAATAAATTGAATTGGATTGATTAGATTTATTAAAGAATTTAGTGCAGATATAATTTTTCACTTGTTTTAATAAATTGAAATGGCCTAATTCGATTTATTTAGATATTTTATCTTATTAATAAATTAAATTTATCTAATTTAATTTTTATAGATATATTTAAAACATATGTGTAATCAAATAATTTTATGTAGGATATTTGTATAATTTTAATCTCTATTTATTAACGTAAATTACCTTTGAATTTATATCATGTTTTATTATTATAATTCAATGGCTAAATTAACATGAATGCTTTTTTTTTTACCAAAGATAAGAGACTCGAACCCGCGACCTCTTAATTGAGTATGGGGAGATCTCTTAAAAAAAATTAACATGAATGCTATACCCTAAAGAAAATATAAAATGCAGGGTCTCTAAAAATTATAATCTTTATATTGATAAATTTTATTTCTCTTAAAATTTTAATAATTTTTATTAATTATTTTTATTTATTTTTTTATTTTTGTGATCTTTACCCAAGGAGAAAAATAAAGCTAAAAGATCATAAAAGTAAAAAAATAAATAAATAAATAATAAAAATTACTAAAGTTTTAGAAAAAAATTGTTAATATAAAAATTATAAAAAATAATTAAAGATATATTTGTCTCTTTATAGAAAGATTTGGTTGTTCTTCTTTAATATTATAAAAAGATTTGATCCTTCTTAATAATTTTAATATTAAAGGTCCTTTTTAATAATTAAATCTTTCTAACGTCCTTTACAATAATTTTTCCTTGAAAAAATGTAAATATTTTATTCGATCTATTGCAAATTTTAGTATATAAAGTATTTAAATAATTTCAAAAAAATCCTACCAAACAGGCACTTAGAAGTTAGAAGACTGTTTTTTCTGGAGGGACAAAATAATATAGTAGAAGTAGAACTAGTATGTTGAAAGTTAGAGAAAGAATTTACATTTTGATAAAAAGAACAGAAAAGGAGAATAACGATATATTTGAAATAACGTGACTATAGATATAATGATTGAACATCTGATATAAGCTGACCAAACTATCAAGGATATATAGTAAAGATTGACCATTAGCTTCACGCCTTCACTTACCTTCCCTTCTCATATTTTTGGAAAATTTAATTTGGATGTATACTTTGCTCTCGTCTCATTTATGGCGCCCTCATATATATTATCTCCGTTTATCAATGAATTTTCATTCCACTAGCATTGCCATTGTACATTTGTACTGCTCTGATCTGCACTAAACGAAGCTAATATAGGAGGCTTTAATTTTGGTTCTGACTTCTGAGTTATGTAAGTAGTCCTTTTTATAGCCTCTCTTTATTTGAAGATACATATTACAATAATTATGTTTTTTAAACTTATCAAATATAAGTATTATTATTTAATTATTACATAGGTATCATAGAGTTCACCATAAGTAGAAATATATATGTATCTAAATAAGATGAATATTTTTTTTGAGAGTAGTGTCTGATGATCAAGTAAATAGTAGTCAAATATATATAAGAGCACTTTTTTCTTCTTCTTTCCCTTTTTTCCTCTTTATCTCTTCTACTTCTTCCACCAGCAAAATTTCCTTTTCTTCTTCCCTCACGTTGTATCCTTCTTATTCTTCTTGAATTTGATAAAATTGGAAATTTGGAATTTTCAGTTTTGAATTTGAATTGTGTAATAGACGTGACATTAGGTGTTATTATATTGTCTTATGGACTAAGAGGAAGAGATTGGGATGAAGAATTTTGGAGAAATGTTTGAAAAGAAAGAGAATGGAAAATTTTGTTTGAGAGAAAATAAAATATTGAAAAAATAAATATAGGATTTTTTGTATTATGATGCTGAAATTTTTGCATTGTTTTTTGTAAAATATCTGTTGTGTTTTGCCATAATTTCGGTGTTATTTTGTTGGAAGTGTTGTATTGCTGTGAAAAAGAAGTGGTGTACTAAAAGAACTTATGTATTGTTTTCTGTGATAAAGAAAACAAGAAAGGGGAAAAAGTCAAAGAAAATAATATATACATTTGTATGTAATGTTCAAATTTATAATTAGATAGTGTTAATATATTTGTCAGGTTCCTTTCGTTTACTATTACTGTATTACAAATCTCAGGTCTCGTCATTTTACTTTTTATTTTATTTTAACTAATAGATGTGTTACGAACACAGGTTGAGATTATTATTAGTAAAAAATTTTAAATTTTTATTTTAATAAATACACAACATTAAACTTTACATATTTTTTATAAAAAAATTTTTAATTAATAATTTTAACTAAATTTTAAGGCCCATTTTAACTAAAATCTATGTGTTATACCCATATTTATTATTCACACATATACATAAATAAATATATACTATAAAATTAAGTGGGAATAAAACCTTCAGGTTATGCCTTTTATAAATAATTTTTCGAGAAATGTTAGAAATAAACATTTTATTTTTATACAATTAGAATTTAAATTTAAAATTTAATCTTTAAATTTAGAGTTAGTCAAATATTGAAAAAAATAATAAATTTTATTAGTCATATAATATTTTTTAATTTTAATCACTAAATTATAGCTGATTTTATGTTTTTGACTTTTTTGTGTCATAAACAATATATATTTAGATATCTATAAAAAACATTAAAATGCATCTCGAAGACAAGCTACAAAGAAAAAAGTTCAAAAGCTAATAAAATTTATTTTTTTATCAATATTTTTAGTTTAATAGTCTAATAATTTATTTTAATTTATATTATTGAATAATTATTTACTAAAAATAATAAATTCTCTGTTGACTCTCCATAATACTAATAAACGGGAATGATGTTATATGGAATAAAAATCTCGTATTATGATTTGAATAGGAAAGTAGGATGAAAGAAGGAAAATCACATAGAATTATATAAAATCAATGGAAGGGAAGAAATGATACAATTATATAAAAAGAAATTAGTGAAAGTACATAGAATGAGAATTAAGGACTTAAATCATTTATCTTAAGTTAATTTGGTAGAATTTTATCGTAATTTGTGTAGGTGGTAACTGGTAAGTAACCTTTATTTTCAGGAAAAGTTATTTGGTGTTATGAGAATATAAAGTCAAATGAAAATATACTAAAGGACTGGTTTGGATAAGTTTCATAAGTGATTTTTTTTTAATTTTTAACTTATAAAAAAGTGTAGTATTAATATCTGGTATAATTTTTAAAATAAAATTGCAACTTTTTAAAAAGTTATTTTGGTACTTAAAGAGAAATTAAAAAAAATAATTTTTTTCATAATAAAAAGTTTTTTTATCACTTTTCTCTTAAAATAAGTACTTTTAAAACTAAAAAATTAAACACAAAATAACTTATTTATAAACTATTTTTATTATAAATATTTATTGTTTAAACTATTTTTACAAAAATAATTTAATTAAATTATTTACCCAACCTAAGTCTAATTATCGTGTCACATTCTATTCCTGTAAAAGAAAGAAATTGTGTGTATGAGATGTAAAACATCCTATTAATAATTCACTTTTTATTTCATTATTAAATAATATATAATTAAATCTAGGCGTGTTTGTTACTATAAAAATAATATATTCAACCTATTGTTTGTTTGGATCTCATTAAAAATTTGTTTGAGTAATTTTTAAAAAAAAATCTTTTTTTGAGTTAAATATTTTATAAAAATAAAAGTAATTTTATGTTTTTATATTTTATGTAAAAAATATGTTTTTTTTTAAAAATATTTTTAAAAATAATATAAATTATAACTTTTTCAAAAAAAGACGTTTCTTTTATTTTTCTGGTATTTTTATTTTTACTAATAAAAATTTACCAAATACGTTAAAATATAAAAAATATATTTTTATTGAAAAAATATTTTCTTTATTAATCTAATGACACTGAAACAAGCATTGAGCTTATTTGGATAAATTTCTAAGAAAAGATCTTTTTTTGAGTTATTTTTTTTAAAAGATCTTATAGAAAAGTAAAAGTAATTTTATATTTGGATATTTTATGCAAAAAAATATTTTTATCTATCAATTATATTTAGGTATAATAATATAAAAATATTTTTATTTATTTATTATGTAAAAAAATCTTTTCTTTTTTAAAAGAAGATCTTTTAAAAAAATATAAATTGTTTCAAAAAATATTTTTTTATTTTTCAGTATTTTCACTTTTACTATTAAAAATTTATCAAATACACTAAAAAATAAAAAATAACATTTTTTATTAAAAAATAATCTTTTTCTATCAACTTAGTCATAAATGAATCAAAAAGCAATATGTAAAGTATCGTTTTGTGCATGCAGTAATTCATTGATCAGCGACAAACTTTTAAATAAAACTCAGTACCGCGATGGATTAGTCTTTGACCTGCCGGATTAGAGAATACCGTAAAAAATCAAAAGAAAAAGCAATATGTAAAGTATTATTTTTAGATTATAATTGGATTAACTCATAATGCAAATTTCAAACAATTAAAATCCCTAAATAGATATTTAGACTTTCTTTGAATGTGCATTGTAACATTTCATATTTGTTATATGTCATTAATCTCTAAATTTTCAAATTATAATACATCAGTCCCTCAATTAAAATAATTTACCATAAATCACAAAAAATTCCAAATTTGTCTTGCATAATTTAAAATTTCAGAAAGAAAAAGTCTTAGGAGACTAAAACAAAATTAAAATTCTAAAAAATAAAAATATTTAAAACTCAATTAAAAGAAATAGTCTAAATTGATACTCTTATTTTTAGTGAACTTTTTATTAGATTAGAGTTGTTTGACAATTGATTATAGTGTTATAATATGAAAAATACTAAATAGCTATAAAAAATTTATTATTTTTTATTATTAATATTTAAAAATATAAACTAAAATATGTTGATAAATGATTAAATTAAAAAAATTAGATTGATAATTAACAATAATACCTAAAAATAATAAATTTTGTTACCTCTCACATTTCTCTTATAATATTAGTTGAAATTTACTCACATTCTATCAGTTGGTAGCATTACTCTGACAGATTAACGGCTTAAAAACTGAAGAAGATGGTTGAACGGCAAACATAATGAATATGTGTACACACATCAAACATCTATCTAAATTTTTTTGCATTTTCTGAAGTACAGAAGGTTGTTGGGTTGTGCTATATATGGATTCAATAGAAGTAGAGTTGAGCATTGAAAGCCAATCAGATAAAATGCAAGCAGCGGGCGTTCACAGCTACGTTGCAGAGTGGCCAATTTCCTGTCTAGCATGGTCAGTCCGCCGTGACAAAGCCCCGCGCCTGGCCATAGGCAGCTACTTGGAAGACTACACAAACAAAGTCGAACTCATTCACTTCAACTACCACACCTTCAACTTCACCACCGATCCTCGTTTGGTGCTGGACCACCCATACGCCCCAACCAACCTCATGTTCTTCCCCTCCGACAACGATACCAACCCCGACCTCCTCGCCACTTCCGGCGACAACCTCAGACTCTGGCAAATTCACCACGACCACATTCAACTCAAGTCCCTCTTAATTGGTAACAAAGTCAGTGACCACTCCGCAATAACGTCGTTTGACTGGGCAGGGTTCGATCCTCGTCTTGTGGCCACTTCTAGCGTCGACACCACGTGCACCATTTGGGACATTGAAAGGGAATCCATGAATGCGCAGCTTGTGGCGCACGATAAAGAGGTGTATGATATTTCATGGGGTGGGCTTAACGTCTTTGCTTCTGTCTCTGGTGATGGTTCTGTTAGGGTGTTTGATCTGAGAGACAAGGAGAAATCGACCATCATTTATGAGAATCCGGTTCAAGATTGTCCCTTGTTGCGTCTCGAATGGAACAAAGCGGATCCCAGGTTTATGGCGACGGTTGGAATGAACAGCAGTAAGGTGGTGGTTATGGATATTAGGCAACCAACAACGCCTTTTATGGAGTTAAGTAAGCATAGGATGAGTGTTAATGGTGTATCGTGGTCCCCGGATATCGGACGGCATTTGTGCTCTGTTGGTGATGATTCAACGGCCTTGATTTGGGAGGTGATGGAAACGGGGGTTCAAGGTGGTTGTTGTGATGTAGAGCCCTTGATGTGGTATGGATCAACGGCTGAGATCAATCACGTGTGTTGGTCTCCTATGCAGTGGGACTGGATTGCACTTACTTTCTTAAATAATTTGCAACTACTCAAGGTGTAGTTACTTCTTTTTGTAAGGTCAATGGTGGAAGGAATGTTAACAATAAGGAAAAGTATAACTTACAACATATTATTTGCCAACTTATTAATAACAATAATTAATTATTATATTTTAAATACATATATAAAAAGACACATTTAAAAATATATCTATAAAGATATTTTTATGAAACATAATCATAAAAAAAATATTTTTATTAGACACGTCCACAAAGATACTTTCATTAAAAACAGTTATAAATAAGAGTTGACAGAAGTGGACAAAAATATTATTGGTAACATAGCGAAATTGTAACAATAATAATCCAAAAATGCTACAGTTGACATATATTCATTGCTTACAAATATAAATTTTCTTGTAATTAAAGAAATTTTTTAAAAAAAATGCTCAAAGATTATTCTAATTTATTATTTTTTTATTATTATTTTTAGTTATTAATTCAATTTTTTTAGTTTAGTATTTTAACAATATATTTTTAGTCTATATTTTAAATATTAATAATTAATTATTAGTCAAAAATAATAAATTTTGTTGCACGACTCTCTAACATTCTTTATTTTTAAATTCATGAAATGTGAAGTGTTTCATAAAAAAAATACTAAAAAGGACATAGTTATGCAAGTTTGGTTACATTTCAACTTTAAAATAACTTTATTTATACATTTTAAAAACGCTAATTGATCAAGTTTTTTTTTAATAATCAAATTCCACTAAAATTTATTATGTGTCCTGTTTTTCTCTTTCTCATTCTTCTTTTAATCTTCTATTTTCCATTCTTTCTTTTATGTTTTCTATTTTTTTTGTATATTCTTTGTTTATTTGTATATTAAAGAAATACACTGAAAAACACAAATAATAAAATATGTCTGGTATATGTTTTGTAATAACACCATTTTAAGTGGTCTTCACAACCACAAAGTTACTGTTTCACTTGATTTTTGGTAATCTTGATAGGATGTCGAATTAAATTTGTATCAAGATCTCAATTTGGGGAGTAAATACGACTTCTTTACAAAAAAATAAGTCCAACCCAGGAATTATTTAGCGTAGATATCGAAATTGTGTATGTCGAAATATTTGTGATAAATTGCAAAGTAAGAAAATAAATAAAGCGAAGGAAAAGCCTAAAAATAAAATGCTTGAAAGAAAAGGATAAAAAATAAATAACGTAAAACAGAATAACAACAGCAACAACAACAAAGCCTTGTCCCACTAGGTGGAGTCGGCTACATGAATCATGTAAGACCCAGAACCTTTGAAAAGTCTTATTATGATCAAGTCTCAAATAATATAATTATTTATTGCCTTAAATTCAGAAATTATTTTATTAAAGATAATTAAGGCAAGTTTTGATTTATTGAATTTGAGATAAGTTATGATTATTATCCAATTTTACAATTATTGGATTATTTTCTATATTTGAATTATAAAGTTGATAGTTATGAAATAATAAGGATTTTATATGATTTGGATTAGATAAGTAATATTTTAAATATTAATACTGCTAATTTTGGAAAATAAAGAAATTAAGTATATTATTTCTAATTATTTGATTTGGACATTTTATTGAAAGTAATTTGTAAAAATTGATGATCAAATAGTATTTTCTATATACAATTAGTGTTAGATTTAATTTGGATTTCAATTACTATATTATTCCCAATTTTATTGGAAATTACCAAAATGTCCCTAACCATATCCCCTAAAACCCTTCTCCTCACGCTGCGCAGCCACCAATCTCTCATTCATCCTCTTTGCTGCGCAAACACACACACAGCCGCAGCAGCAGACTCTTCCCCCTTTCACCCTCAGCAAACTCACGGGCATGAAACCCTAATCCTTCCCAACCCAGCCGCCGCACTCAACCTGTTTCCCTTCCTCCTTCCATTCACACAAACACAACACAATCAGAAGCAGCAGCAACCCTGCAATGAGAAAGAAGAGAAGCTGAAAGGGAGGTCTGAGAGACGAAGGGCTTAGAGGGGAGGGAGACGCCGTCCTCCCTATCGCCGGAACCGCGAGGAGCGTCGCCGCCAAACACGTGTCGTCGTTCTTGCCCAGTCGTGGTTCTGCCATCCATCACCTCGTTCCGTCACCTGAAGCGAATCGCGATGACGAGAGAGAGAGCTCGTGCGCGATTGTTCAATTACTCTTTTACCCGCAAATGCAATGTAAGCATCGGAAACTACCAAAAAAGAAAAAAAAGAAGAAGATTTAGTTACGATTAGAAAAAAAAAACTTTCTATAGTTTTTCCCATGGACCCTTTATCCAATTTTTATGCAGTTTACCTTTTAATAACTCATAATTAGATTTCGATGAATAAAAATTGGAAACTTGACAAGTTAAATTAAATGCAATCAAAGTATAAATAAATATATGATTTAGTAAAAAAAAATAGAAAAAATTACTTGAGAGCTGCAAACAAAAATAGGAAAAAGATTCATTATTTGAAAGATGTTTTTCCTATTTTTTTTAAGGGAGCGCGAGAAGGAAGGAAGGTCACGCGAGGAGGAGCGCGAACCACCGCGAGGAGCCGCACCGCTGTGTGCTGTCGCCGTTGCGTCGGACTGCTGCCGCCGTCGAGCTTCGAGGAGAGAGAAGGAGGTTGCGTGGAAGATGAGGCGCGATGGTGGTAAGAGGTTCTGCCACCCCTCTGCTGTTGCTGAGCTGCCGCCGCCGCTGTGAAGGCTCCGCCACTGCCTTGTTGCTGCTGGGGAGAAGGAGACCGGAATGGGTAAGTAGGAGGGGTTTCTGCCACCGTTGGAGCTCAGTTGCCGTTGTTGTCATGGCAGCCGCGCCTTTGGCTGCCGGGAGCAGTATCGTGGCCGCCAGAACCAGTCTTTCTTGGTAAGCATTTTTGCTTCCGAAACCCCTTCAATTGAGTACTCTGTTATAATCCGTTAGAAATTCTAAGATGTTGGTTACATAGGGTTGAGTCCCGGTATTTGCGCGTCGGAATTAAAGATGCTGTTGGGCCACCGGAGCTTCTGGCCGCTCACGGATCTTTTGTCGGGGCAATTCGAAGTCGTAGCTGCTTCGCTTGTTAGTATAGTAAGTATTTCGCGTTTCGAAAACCCCTGCTTTAGCGTTCGGTTATGTTTGGCTAAAGACCTTGAGGCTTGGTGACGTAGGTTTGAGTTCCGGTGATTTCGTGTTGCATAAGTGTTGCGGAGGCTGCCGTGTCATTCCTTTTATTTCAGTAAGTGTTTTATCTCGGAGATCCTCACCATTTGTTTTCAGTCATGAGTTTTAAGATTTCCGCGATATTGATGTGTTAGGAAGTAGTAGCTGAGCTTATACGTGGCGCTGAGGCTGTTTCTTATATTGAGAAAAACACGCGGAACCGGGATTTCGATTGTGATTTCGAGCTAAGGCGAAAAGGACTCTGAGAGACGTTTGGGTTATGGAATTTGTGTTTTGAGGTAGGGGCGCTTTCCGAAAACTATAGTTTATTATTGGAATTATTACATATGGATACTGATGTGAGATATGGTGTATTTAGTGATTGTATCTGCCTTATGTATTATTTGATTGACTCGAATGATTATGGATGTTTGTTTGGCTAAATTGTTGTGCGGCTTTGTGAAATGTAATGTTTTGAAATGATTCTTTAAAGATTTGAAATCTGAGTTTAATCCGTTGATGATTGATTTGATTTGAGTCAATTATTTGATGATGTGAAAAGTCGAATGCACTTTTGAATTCAGTCTGGTTTACTTTAATTGACTTGATCTTGGACAAATAATTTGTTACTGAACCGTTTCTTTAAAGCTTTGGAAATGAGTTAAATCGGTTAATATTGAGTTGACTTTGAAATGGTTTTCTTGAGATATGCCACTGAGGCAACTGTTGGATTTAGCTTGCTTTGAATTGATTTCTGGTTTTGAGCTGTTGAAAAGGAATGAGAAACGGTTTAGTTGGGACCCGAACCGGGTGGCAAAAATCCAAGTTTTAGGGGAGGTGCTGCCGAAATTTCTACAAAATCCTAGTCTTGTTTAAAAAGTTATTTAAAAAGGATTGGATTTGAGAAGTTGTATTATTTGATTTATTAAGAGAATATTTATATTTTCAAGCTTAATTTATTTAGTGAACTTTATGCCTTGAGTTTGACTTATTTAGAAATGAACTATTTTTACTGTTTGAATCACTGAAGGAAAGAATGATGCTCTAATATTAATTTCAATATAAAAAGGAGCTTTTAGTGATTTCAAAGGAATCTAGACTTTTGATTGAGTAATTAAGTTTGAGGCATTTTGGAAGAGTTAGAAAAATGGATTCCAAAAAGAAACCTAAAAGTGGTTTGATTCAAATGAACCGGTTGCTTTTCAAATGAGTTGATTTTTGGACCGGGTTGGAACTTGTGATTTTGTATGGTCGGTTTCATAATAAATTCAGTTTTATTTACTTGAACCGAGAATCCATGATTTTAAGAGTTTCAATGAATTTTGAGGAATTGATATAGGTTGACCTTCCCTAAAGACTTGGGACTCTGTCGAGAAACTTTTGTTATAAAATCCCATTGTTGTATAGGTGATTTTGAATACGTTGAAATAAATCCTTAACTTGCCATGGTTTTGGAAGTTTTGGAAAGAGAATGCCGAGAGTGGCTTTGATTTAAAAAGGGAACTCACTTTGAGTAAATTTGGCTTATGAGCCTGAGATGATTTGAGAAACGAGATTTCCAAAGCCAAGGCTGAAAAGAGTTGAAACTTGATTTCAAAGTGAAGCGATTTGAGAAAAAGTGATTTATGGCTTAAATGCCGGTTTTATGAATTTGATGATGTTGGATGGTGGAAGTGCTGTTTTGTTATGGGCCGGAATGGCTGTGTATGATTATAAATATTGGCTGGTTCTGGATTGAACCGTGAGCCGGAATGGCTGTGTATGATATTGATTTATGGCTGATTGCCGAATGAGTTATGGGCCGTATGGCTGACTATGAATTATGAATTTAAGCCGGATGGCTGAGATGGATGTTGATCCATGGCTGGGACTGAATGAATATATGCTTGAGATACCTGGGTAGTAGCAAGGGTTGTGGTTCGTCCCACTTGCTCCAGGTTAGAGACTGTGACGCCTGGGTAGTAGCGGTAGTAGTGGTGATTCCACTCACTCCAGGTTGAGCTTTTAAACACCCGCCTGGGTAGTAGCCGCAGTAGTGGTTATTCCACTGGCTCTGGGTCGAGCGGGTAGTAGCAATGGGGTTGTAGCTCAAACCTACTTGCTCCGCGATGGGTGTTTCTGTCCATGGTTAGCTACCAGGACGTGTCGGGTTCACAACTAGAAAATGGATTAATACAGACAGATTTACAGACAGATTTAGTCTTTATTACAGACAGATTTTTGGTTACCGACGAAATTACTGACGGATTTTGTCCCTCTGTAAAAGCCTCGTCGGAAATTATTTACCGACGGATTTTTTTCCGTCAGAAAATTACCGACGGATTTTTTTCCGTCGGAAAATTACCGACGGATTTTTACCAGTTACCGACGGATTTTTCCTCTGTAAATTCTCCATCTATTTCCCAAAGACGACGAACTTTCCGACGGATTTTCCGTCGGTAATTACAGACGGATTCTCCGACGGATTTTCTATCGGTAATTACAGACGGATTCTCCGACGGATTTTCTGTCTGTAATTACAGACGGATTCTCCGACGGATTTTCTGTCGAAAATTGGAACCTTGAAAGCATTCCAAACTCTAAATACAGACGGAAAATCCGTCTGTAAATCCGTCTGTAAGGTAAAACAATTTTTTTAGATTTTTCTATTGCAAAATAAACCAGTTTTCATACAAAATAAATATAAATTTAATGAATACAAAATTTCATCTAATTTTTATCTAACTTGTATCCAAACATTCATAGTATTTCAAAATAACCAGTATTTGATATTAGCAATAGAACCAAACATGATGTTTAGTTTTTACAATGTATCAAGAACAAAGACAATAGTACCAAGTTAATTATCAAATTTTCATTGAAATTTTTTGGTTTTTACAATGTATCAAGAACAAAGACAATAGTGCCAACTTAATTATCAAAATTTCATTGTGAAATTTTTACATAAATACACAGAGTGATTAAAACAAGGCCAGCCATTCTTGATGATATCCCAAATATCATATCATTTCCATCATACATTTACGCCAGCGAATTCTTTGGCCATGCTAGTGGGTACGATTTTCACAGGAGACTGCATATGTAGAGGACAGAAATTAATTAAAAATATTGGATTCATCATAAATTACTACATAGTACTCGGGACAAAGGGCAAAATCAAGAGTGGTAAGTACCATATTTGTAGGAATTTGATCTATTGGTGCAGGAAGATTGAAGAAATATATCACATAAACACCAAAATGGTTCACCTGATTCCAAAGTTCAATGTGTACCATGAGTAACCAAGAAAAACAAGACACATACATTCTTGAATTACAGCAGTAGAAAATGAGAATTGGCAAAGATTTCTTGCCATAGAAAATGAGAAGAGACCAATTAGATAAGATTCGGAGTCACTAGGAGGATTGTGAGAGAGGTCTCACAAATACCCCAAGATTAAGTCTGTATCAGTATATTGTATCATCTTCTACCTCGTCTATCCACTAGTAGTTTTAGCTTCCTATATAATCCTATTTCTACTCTTTTATCACATATCAAACAAGATGACGTCACAAATACCCCAAGATTAAGTCTGTATCAGTATATTGTATCATCTTCTACCTCTTTTATCCACTAGTAGTTTTAGCTTTCTATATAATCCTATTTCTACTCTTTTATCACATATCAAACAAGATGACGTGGACTAATAATTAAGAACAAAAATGAAAGACTAACAGAAATTGGTGAAAAGAAATCTAACCAACTTAACCAGTATTTTCAGTCCCTATTTTCTCCTCTTTTCTAATTGTTATTTTTACAAGACTTACATATTAGGAAGGAAATGAACTTATACCCTTGCAATAGCTCTATCTTCTACCAAATTCAGTTTTCTGAGGCCAGCTCTTATGCTTTTTAGTTTCAATGTATCACTACCAGACCAGGTATAACATATAATCTACACAAAATGAAACATGACATCAAGGATAAATACAGAAGGAAGTAAACCAAAATAACATTAAAGGCATGCTAGGCACCTGGTTTAGAGAAATTTCAAGTGAATGAAGGGCTTCCTCAAGACAGAATAACACACTTGGATTAGCCATACATCATTCTTGCTATAAATAGCATTGTTAACAAACCAACTTGCCAGCTGGTCTTATTCACTCTGTTTTCTTCCATAAATAGAGATCATGTACTCAGCCATCTGAAATTTGATTTATAAATAGAAATGAATTAATATATAAGACACAAAAGCATTAACAGAAAAAAGTCTATACCATGTGAATAAGTTGCCTGATATTTGCTAGCTTCAAGATCAGTTAAAACTTGCTTTGTTACTTCAGCCAGAAACCTTCCTGTGAATGTGGGTACGTTTAAGCTATTGTGAAACAATAAAGCATCAACACTTTTAATACATTCGGAGTTCCTACAACTTAAAAAAGTATACAATAGGCATCTTTCATAATCTTAAACAAACCCTGGTTTCATCTTTCATAATCTTTCTAATCTTTCAGAAAGAAGTGCACCTTATCTGCCTCAGTTTGCTTCTACACCCTTCATTATCACAATTAGGAAACATAAATATGTATATATCTACTAATAGAGATCACCATGCTACGAGAGTTAAAAAGGGAAAAAATTAACACAAATTAAAACAAGCAAGTAACTTCAAATAAGAAAAGCTTACTTCTTCTCTTGTTGTCAATTTTTGTTCACTCAACTGTCAAATAAGAACACATTCAAATAATTAGAATAAAGCAACAAAATTTGGAGAGAAGAATGTTAGAGAGAAGAAAATTTAACTCAGAAGGTAAGTAATAATAATAATAATCATGATGTAGTGGAAGAAGCGGCAAATCAGAGAATGTAAACACAATGACATCAGAATAGCACACAGGCTGTCGCACTTGGAGTTGGTGGCACAAAACATGACTTATATAAGATTATAAGTCATAAATAACCTCCTGAGAATGGTTTAACAGGCTTATGATTATTTAATTACTACCATATTAATATATTATAGAAGTCTGGTTTGTATAATTTAGTTTAATGAGAGGTCAGAAATAGAATTAAGAAGCATAGATGGTGCAAGCTGGCTACAACAGTAGTCAAAGATATATCACAATTCACATAAGGATTCCTACACAAAATTGAAATGCAATTCCAAATTGAATTTAGTGAAAGAAAAAAAGTGCTAAATAAAACTAAAAGAAACCAAATTGCAAGGATGATGAACATGCCACAGCACAATAGATCCACACTTAACCATACCAACCATTTTTCTACTGTGTAATAAAAAAGAAAATCAAAAGGTAAATAGGTATTCCCAAACAGCCCCTCCCCTAACCCAAAAAAAAATTTAAAAAGAAAAAAATTTTAGAACAGCAAGCGTGCAAAGTTGAGAAATTTAAAACAAAAAAAATATATTTAAGGGAAAAAAAAAGACCAAAGCATGAGGGGTACATTCCATTAAGCACAAAGCAACAAAGGCTTTCAGGTTTGTGCAGAGAACATATAAACACAAACTCAATAAATGAACTCCTTTTCTCTCCTAACATTGTTACTATTTCTACTATTTAGTGCTAAATAAACCAAAGTGCTAAATAAACACATAAACACTGTTACTATTTAGTGCTAAATGTAAGTTTGTAAACTCTGCCTTATCACCAGAACACTTTGCCAATAGCTAAATCAGACTAGGCTTCACCTCCACTCAAGTAGAAACAGACTATACAATTCACATACTGGAAAAGAGAACAAGCTTACAACAGTGAAGATTGACCATAGAAAACTCTCATCTGGAGAAAATTATTTGGATTGGATAGTTAATCACTTTCATCAGTACCATGAACACCACATATTTAAGTTCCGGAAATTAGAAAATATAATAACAGCATGAGCAAACACATAAACCAATAATAACATTCATAGCCTAGCATCTGAAATAAAGTAAAATCCTTCTAAGCACAGAGGACAGAGATAGTGTTGGGCACATGAACCTGTTATGGATGAAAGCATGTCACCGCAGCTTAGACGCGTATCACACAAGGAAACCAAGAGATTGGTTCCCCACTCACTGAAAATGAGTATGGAAAATAGAAAAGTTAAACATTTACTGAACTAGAAATACACTCAAGAAATGTAGGCAAAAGGTCATATTATATCACTCCCACAAGCAAGGATAATTTCATTAGGGACTTTGATATAAAGCCTAATGTCATATTATATCACTCCCACAAGAAGAAGCAAAAGCACAATTTGGTTATTGCACTACATGAATTAGAAAGGAAGTAAAGAGACAAGCATAAAGGTTCATGAAGCCTTCTGTTCATGAATCCTTCTATTTCCAATCAAGCAAATTCTAAAATCAAAGAAAGAAACAGTATCCTTCTTACAGAAGTAAAATAGTATCATGTTTCAATTTGACATTCAGAGCTTAATCAGAACAAAACAGAGAAAGGAAAAGGAAAGCAAAGAGAACAAGGAAAGGGGATGCAATGAGAAAAGTGAATGGAATTGAATATCGACTAGCGAATTACCTGCATGCGCGAACAACTACCCATATGGGATTTGTCATAGCACATTATCACACCTACAAGAGGAATGAATTGAGCAATTTGAGGTATTACATAATCTGTTATTCCATTTGACCAATTTTCATAGGAGATCTTTTAGCAAAGTAAATTAAAATTACCCGAAGAAAGCAGCAACAATAAGTGAGGAGAACATCCCAACTGATCCATCGCCAATGCCTAGCCTTTTCTGTTCTAGTGCAGCCACTTCGACTTTGTTCCTGAATATTTGATAGAAATAATAATAAACACCCTGTATTGATCCTAGTAACTGCACTACATTATTTTTTTAGTTAAAACTTAATTCATCCATCCTAAATTCCTAATTATACTTTCTTCGTAAGCGTGAGTTTGTTTTTTTTAGACTTGACAAGAAAGAAAGCAAGTATTAAGTATACTATGCACATTCTCTTCATGTCTCAGCTTTCTCTTCAATTTATCAACCTGTCAAGTTTGAAAACATTAATTTACTCTATGTACTGAAAATTTATTTCACTAATAAATTATCACATACATCTTGTATCAAAGCCATTTTCCTTTCTCGATTCGATCGACGCCCATTTTTCTGTGCAGCCATTGCTTTGCTCCCTCTACTTTCCATCCTGTCCTGCTTTGCACATTCAGAGATAGAATCTTTGAAAAGCAGCAAAAAGAAAGAACTAGCTTGAGTCTCTGATATGTTTCTTATGACAAGTAAAAGAACCAAGCTTCCACTTTCCAGATTCGGATAATATTCAAAAGAGGAAGAGAAATTATATTTGCCTACCATAGTTAAAGCAGTTTAAGCATTGAAATCAAAACTCTTTTAGTGTATAGTGGATAACTGATTCTATCTTACAAATTGCCTAAACAATAGAACAATGGGAGCATCAGGACCAACAAGCATGGCAATAGTTGGAACCATTAAACCATTGAACCACAAAAGCAGAGTATGATAAACCTAGCTAAAACTGGCGTAGAAAAATTGAGCCCTAAGGTTTATCGGCATAATTTAAACAATGCATACCTGAATCGGCGTAATTTAAACAACTGCTGGTAGATGCTCTGGTTCTCTTTGGAGCAGGAACCGATTGGGATCGGGTCGAATTCCATCGATTCGCTTGCGACAGAGCGCGATAGAGCAACGACAGTGACAGAGCAGTGACGGAAACAGAGCAGCGGCGACAGAAACAGAGCGCAACGACCTTGAGTCTGAAACGCCCGCTAGAGAAGCGATATACCAGAGAGATAAAGAGAGGTGGACGGCGAGACCAGCCGTGAGAGGTGAGACTCAGTGAGCTTGAGGGTGAGAGTGGCGAGAGAAGAGCGAAGAAACTCAAAGGAGGGTTAGGGGTTCTTCGTCGCGGTTAGGGGTTCTTCAACGGAGGCATTGCGAGCGCCGGCGACCGGCGACGTTCTTCGCAGAGTGCTGTTAGGGGCTCATCGTCGTGGTTCGGGGTTCTTCGTGAGGCACAATGAAGACAAGTTAGGGTTAGCTAGGTTATTCATCTTCGTGAGGCACATTGAAGACGGTGTTCATCCTCTTGGAGTGCTTTGTAAAATGAGTCCTGAGTTATTTGTGAATGGAGCTCGGGAAAGAGAGGGGGTAGATTAAGTATAAGGTTTTTTTTCGGCGGAAAATTTTAAATTACAGACGGATTTTCCGTCTGTAATAATTTAATAAAATGTAGTGTTTTTGTCTATTTAATTACAGACGGATTTTCCGTCTGTAATTATTTCCCACGAAAAAAATTGATTTTTTCGACAGAATTATAGATGGATTTTTTTTTCCGTCTGTAATTTATGCTAATTCATTTTTTTGTTTTCCGACAAAAAAATCCCTCTGAAATTCTGTCTGTATTTCTGTGGGATAAAATCCGTCGGAAATATCCGTCTGTAATAACTAATTTTCTAGTAGTGGTTGGCTATATAACCGACAAATGATATCATCAGCCACTAGGGACAGGCATGCATCATACGCATCTATGTGACATTGTTTGGGTGTGCATATTATACTTGGTTTGCCTATGTGATTAATTGCTAATTGTTCTACTTGCAATAACTGTTTGTTTGTGCTTGCATCTTCCTATTTGTGTTTGTTACTGGGACTCTGTTGGACTGTGGTGATTGGTTGATGGTTGGATTGTTTGGGCCTAGGGCCGTGGTTGAAATGAGATGGACCGATGGTTGGTTTCGGTTTTGTGTGTTTATGGTTTGGAAAAATATGAAAGGCTATTTTGGTTCCGCATAGATAAACCGTTTTGAAAGGCTTTTGAGTTTTTGAAAATTGAACGGTTCTTCTTTCAGAAAATATTTCCGACTTTACTTTTATTGTAAATCGTTGTTTTTGAAAAGAGGCATAAGACTGTTATTAATCACTGGTGCGATTATCTTCACGTATCCTATTACAGTAATTCCCAAAAACCCTCTACTGAGAACCCTTTCGAGGATGATGTTCTCACCCCCCTACATTTTTTCCCTTTCAGGGCATGGGCGCAGAAGTTACGAAAATTTTATTTAGTTGTTGTTGAGATGCTCTGTCTTGTTTTAGTTATGGTTTATTGAACCCTCGCCATTATCTTGATATATTCTGTAAGAGGGATAGGAATTGTATTGGTTAATGCTTGTAAAGTTATATATATATATATATATATATATATATATATATATATATATATATATATATATGGATGTACGTTATCGAACGAATGTATTTTTGGGAGCGGTATTACGGTTTAAAGTTTTAAATAGGCTCATATTTTAGTATTAAATAGTATAAGTGTCGTCGTAATGTCTGAGCTATCAGAGTCGCGCAGCCGGAAGCGTGAGCTTTGGTAGTTAGGTTGTTACATTATGGTATCAGAGCAGTCCTTCCTGTAGAGCCTGAGGAATGGACTGACTATGCTTCAATTGCATACTCTGAGCGTTTGTCATGTACTAAGTCTTGTCGAATGACGAGGATTAGAGCTTTATGCACATGACGGTCTATTGATTAACGTTGTTAGTCTTGCATTGCATAATTCCTGATATTAAGTTTGGCCGACTTAATACTAGTGAATTATGTATACGAAAGCACTAATGGGTTATCATAGATGATATACGAGTTTCAAGTAAAGCGAATCGCGGGTTTTGGGAACGTGGGAAACTATTTCTCGAGGCTATTCAGTTGTGTGTCTTGAAATTCTATTCGAGTCGACCTGTTCTTTTATACCCTAACTTGAAGTTCTTGTTTGCTAATCCTTTTGAAAAGCAGCTTGATTTTTCAACTCTATTCCTCTATTCATATGCATTCCTGTTTGATCTTGAGTGCATATGCTTGTTTGAAATCCTTGTTACATCTATCTTCCTCTATTTGAGTTTTTCTTGATTCATGTATTCTTTGATATAGCTCTGAGCTTGTCCTATTGCGCTGTGCATTTTAACTCCTGATTCCGAGTCCATTATTAGAAAAATTGTTGATTCAGTTTTTCTCTTATTTGACAGTGATTACAGCCAATTTTGAGATTTTTATGAAAATTGCTGTTAAAAAGATATATACTTATCTATATGGGCAATTTTGAAGATTTCTTATACAATTTAACAACTATTTATTTCTAATACCTCGTCTGTGCTTTTACTGTGTTATGGAACTGCCCTTTCTTAAAATACAATTTGACTTTCTAGCGATTTTACTATAGTTCCAATGTACATCTTTATGTGATTATGTATTCGGGTATTTTTCAAAATTTTGGAAAGGAAGGATTTCTCGCTTTTATCCCGGTTGAGTTCCGTTTGATAAAACTTCACTTAACTTATTTTGAATTGAGTTTGGCTTAGCATACTACATGGTTTATGCCATTGTTGTTCTTTTGAAAATGTTGGACTCATAGCTTTCTTCCTATGAACGGAGTAAATTCTCTATTAAACCTTCCATCTCTATGAATGTCAGATTTGACTTTGTTTTTAACTAACCTCTTACATTTTATGAACATTACTATTGATCTTTGTTTTTCCTCTCTTGTGGAACTCGTTTTTATATGAGTCAATTTGATTCGTTTCAAAATAGTGCATCGTTTATCCTCTCATTGTCTTTACAAAAGTTTTTAGTCAAAGATTTATCATTGGGAAAATTACTAATGATTGGGTTGTCTTTTCCTATGACTTTTGTATTCTCTTGAATCAATTGAAAGCTTGTTTGATGTCTCATGCCTAGTGGATCTTGTTCGAACTACTTTGGTTTAAGATCCTTTCTTGTATGGCTTGACTTCTTTTTTTAGCACGTCCTAATCTTTTTGAATATCCTTTGGAGATGGTGATTTCAAGTACACTTTTGAAGTCTTGTTTCAAGCTTTGTTTAAAGAAGTTTTGAATTCTCTTGTAAGAAATTCTAAACGGAATCTATTTCATGTTACTTGATTGAGAGTGAAACCATTATTCGATTTTGACAAAATTGTTCTTAAAGTTGGCATGCGCTATTTTAAATGAAGTTTTGAAAAGCTTCCTTGTTTAGTGGAAATCGGTTCGTTTGTAACGCACTACTTATTTCCTTTACCAAATTGTAAGTAAATTTTTACTTCGGAGTTTCTTTTCTAAAAAGAGTTTAACTTCCTCTTTCGTACTTGCTATAAATGTTACACACGCTTGTTTAAATATGAAATTTTGAGAATTTTGAACAAACATTTGATTACTTCCGAGTTTTTATGAACTGCTTTTGGTTAAGTTGTGCATCTAATTATCTTTCTAAAATATTTGAGGAAATATTTTAGCTCTTAGCCAAAGTTGTGTGCATTTGTTTTTGGAACTCTACAAAATCTACTTCAACATGAAATTGTATTGAAGTAAAGCCACATTTATGCTTTTGCTACTCTCTTGAAGAATGTTTGTTGCTTAACTTTTCTTCTAGACTGCAAAGTGGTTTTTCTGCAAGTTTTCGACTCTTTCATGAACAATGTATCCGAAAGTATTTGTAATCGTACTCTTGAGTTCTGTGACCTTTGTCGTGGGTTCGAGATATTCTTTCCTGTAAACCTCCTACTTCTTCGACTCAATTTGAATTTGTTTCGAACTAAGGCGCTGGTTCTCTTCTTATTGGTCCTATTGAATTTCTTGGATCCAAAGGTTATCTTTGAAGTTGTCAATTGATTTATTTCTAGCAAACTTCATTGCTTGAGCGTCTTTGTTTATCTGGGAATTGGATACATTCTCTTAGATCTATGAGCATTATCCTTGATATTGTTTCTCCGTTCTAAATCTTGTATCCTTCTGAGTAGACTCGAGAATTGTTTGATATCACGTGCGACTTGTAGACGTAGTGATGCGATGCGTTAGTTCTTTAAGGCGTGATATGTGTATACGAAAGTTGAAGCGGTAGGTGTGCAACGTTATGATTGTGGTGTTTTATTCCTTGTGAACGGGTTTGCGATCGTTAGGCTTATGATCGGATATGGAGATTATAAAGTGCTTGATGGAGTTGAAACTTTGAGGTTGATATGAGATTAGTGTGTGGATATTGAGCACATCGTATTAACCCCATCCTGTTTTATAGCCTTCGACGCCTTGCCTTGCTATCACACGTTTGAACCGTGTCATCTTTTGCGTTGAGCCTATCTTGCAATGTTGCTTTGCAATCACACTCCTACCTTTGTACCCTCATGCATACGACCGTCCAAGTATTTGAAAATCGTATATATGTTTACATGATGAGGTATTTTTGCTTCTTCCTTAAATGTGTTCAAGGGTGAACTGTTATGAGATTTTTTTCGTTTTGTATCAATTTTTGAGGACGAAAATTTTTATAAGGTGGGTAGAATGTAAGACTCAGAACCTTTGAAAAGTCTTATTATGATCAAGTCTCAAATAATATAATTATTTATTGCCTTAAATTCAGAAATTATTTTATTAAAGATAATTAAGGCAAGTTTTGATTTATTGAATTTGAGATAAGTTATGATTATTATCCAATTTTACAATTATTGGATTATTTTCTATATTTGAATTATAAAGTTGATAGTTATGAAATAATAAAGATTTTATATGATTTGGATTAGATAAGTAATATTTTAAATATTAATACAGCTAATTTTGGAAAATGAAGAAATTAAGTATATTATTTCTAATTATTTGATTTGGGCATTTTATTGAAAGTAATTTGTAAAAATTGATGATCAAATAGTATTTTCTATATACAATTAGTGTTGGATTTAATTTGGATTTCAATTACTATATTATTCCCAATTTTATTGGAAATTACCAAAATATCCCTAACCCTAATTTGGATACACCATCCCCTAAAATCCTTCTCCTCACGCTGCGCAGCCACCAGTCTCTCATTCATCCTCTTTGCTGTGCAAACACACACAGCCGCAGCAGTAGACTCTTCCCCCTTTCACCCTCAGCAAACTCACGAGCATGAAACCCTAATCCTTCCCAATCCAGCCGCCGCACTCAACCTGTTTCCCTTCCTCCTTCCATTCACACAAACGCAACACAATCAGAAGCAGCAGCAACACTGCAATGAGAAAAAAGAGAAGCTGAAAGGGAGGTCTGAGAGACGAAGGGCTTAGAGGGGAGGGAGACGCCGTCCTCCCTGTCGCCGGAACCGCGAGGAGCGTCGCCGCCAAAGACGTGTCGTCGTTTCTGCCCAGTCGTGGTTCTGCCATCCATCACCTCGTTCCGTCACCTGAAGCGAATCGCAACGACGAGAGGGAGAGCTCGTGCGCGAAGGGAGCGCGAGAAGGAAGGAAGGTCACGCGAACCACAGCGCGGAGCCGCGCTGCTGTGCGCTGTCGCCGTTGCGTCGGACTGCTGCCGCCGTCGAGCTTCGAGGAGAGAGAAGGAGGTTGCGTGGAAGATGAGGCGCGATGGTGGTAAGAGGTTCTGCCACCCCTCTGCTGTTGCTGAGCTGCCGCCGCCGCTATGAAGGCTCCGCCACTGCCTTGTTGCTGCTGGGGAGAAGGAGACCAGAATGGGTAAGTAGGAGGGGTTTCTGCCACCGTTGGAGCTCAGTTGCCGTTGTTGTCATGGCCGCCGCGCCTTTGGCTGCTGGGAGCAGTATCGTGGCCGCCAGAACCAGTCTTTCTTGGTAAGCATTTTTGCTTCCGAAACCCCTTCAATTGTGTACTCTGTTATAATCCGTTAGAAAATCTGAGACGTTGGTTACACAGGGTTGAGTCCCGGTATTTGTGCGTCGGAATTAAAGATGCTGTTGGGCCACCGGAGCTTCTGGCCGCTCACGGATCTTTTGTCGGGCAATTCGAAGTCGTAGCTGCTTCGCTTGTTAGTATAGTAAGTATTTCGCGTTTCGAAAACCCCTGCTTTAGCATTCGGTTATGTTTGGCTAAAGACCTTGAGGCTTGGTGACGTAGGTTTGAGTTCCGGTGATTTCGTGTCGCATAAGTGTTGCGGAGGCTGCCGTGTCATTCCTTTTATTTCAGTAAGTGTTTTATCTCGGAGATCCTCGCCATTTGTTTTCAGTCATGAGTTTTAAGATTTCCGCGATATTGATGTGTTAGGAAGTAGTAGCTGAGCTTATATGTGGCGCTGAGGCTGTTTCTTATATTGAGAAAAACACGCGGAGCCGGGATTTTGATTGTGATTTCGAGCTGAGGCGAAAAGGACTCTGAGAGACGTTTGGGTTATGGAATTTGCGTTTTGAGGTAGGGGTACTTTCCGAAAACTATAATTTATTATTGGAATTATTACATATGGATACTGATGTGAGATATGGTGTATTTTGTGATTGTATTTGCCTTATGTATTATTTGATTGACTCGAATGATTATGGATGTTTGTTTGGCTGAATTGTTGTGCAGCTTTGTGAAATGTAATGTTTTGAAGTGATTCTTTAAAGATTTGAAATCTGAGTTTAATCCGTTGAGGATTGATTTGATTTGTGTCAATTATTTGATGATGTGAAAAGTTGAATGCACTTTTGAATTCAGCCTGGTTTACTTTAATTGACTTGATCTTGGACAAATGATTTGTTACTGAACCGTTTCTTTAAAGCTTTGGAAATGAGTTAAATCGGTTGATATTGAGTTGACTTTGAAATGGTTTTCTTGAGATATGCCACTGAGGCGACTGTTGGATTTAGCTTGCTTTGAATTGATTTCTGGTTTTGAGCTGTTGAAAAGGAATGAGAAACGGTTTAGTTGGGACCCAAACTGGGTGGCAAAAGTCCAAGTTTTAGGGAAGGTGCTGCCGAAATTTCTACAAAATCCTAGTCTTGTTTAAAAAGTTATTTAAAAAGGATTGGATTTGAGAAGTTGTATTATTTGATTTATTAAGAGAATATTTATATTTTCAAGCTTAATTTATTTAGTGAACTTTATGCCTTGAGTTTGACTTATTTAGAAATGAACTATTTTTACTGTTTGAATCACTGAAGGAAAGAATGATGCTCTAATATTGATTTCAATATAAAAAGGAGCTTTTAGTGATTTCAAAGGAATCTAGACTTTTGATTGAGTAATTAAGTTTGAGCCATTTTGGAAGAGTTAGAAAAATGGATTCCAAAAAGAAACCTAAAAGTGGTTTGATTCAAATGAACCGGTTGCTTTTCAAATGAGTTGATTTTTGGACCGGGTTGGAACTTGTGATTTTGTATGGTCGGTTTCATAATAAATTTAGTTTTATTTACTTGAACCGAGAATCCATGATTTTAAGAGTTTCAATGAATTTTGAGGAATTGATATTGGTTGACCTTCCCTAAAGACTTGGGACTCTGCCGAGAAACTTTTGTTATAAAATCCCATTGTTGTATGGGTGATTTTGAATACTTTGAAATAAATCCTTAACTTGCCATGGTTTTGGAAGTTTTGGAAAGAGAATGCCGAGAGTGGCTTTGTTTTAAAAAGGGAACTCACTTTGAGTAAATTTGGCTTATGAGCCTGAGATGATTTAAGAAACGAGATTTCCAAAGCCAAGGCTGAAAAGAGTTAAAACCTGATTTCAAAGTGAAGCGATTTGAGAAAAAGTGATTTATGGCTTAAATGCCGGTTTGATGAATTTGATGATGTTGGATGGTGGAAGTGCTGTTTTGTTATGGGCCGGAATGGCTGTGTATGATTATGAATATTGGCTAGTTCTGGATTGAACCGTGAGCCGGAATGGCTGTGTATGATATTGATTTATGGCTGATTGCCGAATGAGTTATGGGCCGTATGGCTGACTACGAATTATAAACTTAAGCCGGATGGCTGAGATGGATGTTGATCCATGGCTGGGACTGAATGAATATATGCTTGAGATACCTGAGTAGTAGCAAGGGTTGTGGTTCGTCCCACTTGCTCCAGGTTAGAGACTGTGATGCCTGGGTAGTAGCAGTAGTAGTGGTGATTCCACTCGCTCCAGGTTGAGCTTTTAAACACCCGACTGGGTAGTAGCCGCAGTAGTGGTTATTCCACTGGCTCTGGGTCGAGCGGGTAGTAGCAATGGGGTTGTAGCTCAAACCTACTTGCTCCGCGATGGGTGTTTCTGTCCATGGTTAGCTACCAGGACGTGTCGGGTTGGCTATATAACCGACAGATGATATCATCAGCCACTAGGGACATGCATGCATCATACGCATCTATGTGACATTGTTTGGGTGTGCATATTATACTTGGTTTGCCTATGTGATTAATTGCTAATTGTTCTACTTGCAATAACTGTTTGTTTGTGCTTGCATCTTCCTATTTGTGTTTGTTACTGGGACTCTGTTGGACTGTGGTGATTGATTGATGGTTGGATTGTTTGGGCCTAGGGCCGTAGTTGAAATGAGATGGACCGATGGTTGGTTTCGGTTTTGTGTGTTTATGGTTTGGAAAAATATGAAAAGCTATTTTGGTTCCGCATAGATAAACCGTTTTGAAAGGCTTTTGAGTTTTTGAAAATTGAACGGTTCTTCTTTCAGAAAAGATTTCCGACTTTACTTTTATTGTAAACCGTTGTTTTTGAAAAGAGGCATAAGATGGTTATTAATCACTGGTGCGGTTATCTTCACGTATCCTATTACAGTAATTCCCAAAAACCCTCTACTGAGAACCCTTTCGAGGATGATGTTCTCACCCCCCTACATTTTTCCCCTTTCAGGACATGGGCACAGAAGTTATGAAGATTTTATTTAGTTATTGTTGAGATGCTCTGTCTTGTTTTAGTTATGGTTTATTGAACCCTCGCCATTATCTTGATATATTCTGTAAGAGGGATAGGAATTATATTGGTTAATGCTTGTAAAGTTATTTATATATATATATATATATATATATATATATATAATATATGGATGTAGGTTATCGAACAAATGTATTTTTGGGAGCGGTATTACGGTTTAAAGTTTTAAACAGGCTCATATTTTAGTATTAAATAGTATAAGTGTCGTCGTAATGTCTGAGCTATCAGAGTCGCGCAGCCGAAAGCGTGAGCTTTGGTAGTTAGGTCGTTACAAATCAAACGACGCCATAGAGCTCTATCTTGTATCATGTCTACAGCGAGACCATTTACATGTAGATCTCGTTTGACCACCTCATGGATGGTCTTCTTAGGTCTTCCTCTGTCTTTCACCCCTTGTACATCCTCCATCTCATCCACCCTCCTGAATGGGTGCTCTGTTAGTCTTCTTCTCACATGTCCAAACCACTTGAGACATGATTCTACCATCTTTTTCACAATGGGTGCTACTCCAACTCTCTCCCTTATATCTTCGTTCCTTATTTTATCCAATCGCGTATAACCGCTCATCCATCTCAACATCTTCATCTCTGCCACACTTAGCTTATGTTCATGCTCTCCTGTTGCCGCCCAACACTCTGTACCATAAAGCATAGTCGGTCTTATAGCAGTGCGATAGAATTTACCTTTAAGTTTTAAAGGCACTTTTTTTGTCACATATAAAACCAGATGCACTCCGCCATTTTGACTAACCTGCTTGGATCCTATGATTTACATCCTTTTCAATCTCTCCATTATCTTGTATGATGCACCCAAGATACTTAAAACTTTTAACTTTTCGTAGGATATTTTCTCCAATCTTCACCTCTATATTAGGATTTTTCCTTCGCAGACCGAACTTATATTCCAAATATTCTGTCTTGCTACGGCTTATGTGCAGATCATAAACTTTCAGAGCTTCTCTCCATAAGTCCAACTTCACATTTAGGTCTTCCCTTGACTCTCCCATAAAGACGATATAAGAAATGTAACTAAAATAGCAAGAAAATTGAAGTTTAAAATAAATGAACAAAATAAATTAAAAGGGAATTAAAACCGATAAAATGAAATAAAAAAGAAAGTTAAAATAATGAAGACAAAATGAACAAAAGAAAATTGACTCCAGATGCTCACATGCACATGCACTCCATAAATCTCCTTGCCGTTAGCGTGGCTATGGATTTTGTAGAGTTTTCTGTGATGTTATAGAGTTCCAAATTGAAGTTCCCTTTTTAGTTATGCCTTTCTTCTATTTATAGACCCCAAGGATAGATTTGCAGTGTTTTTCTCTTTCCACGATTTAGCTTCCTCCTATTTTTCAGGCAACGATATTGCCTTGACTATCAAGAATTTTGACTCTCAAGTTTGACATCCCACGTCTTCTCTTACCTTGGTCTTCAAGCCTTACATTCCATAAAGTGCTTCTAGATGAGGCCTTTGTGCAATTATCTTATTTCAAATTTTAGAAGTCACCGACTCGACTCCTTCTAGAATAAGTCAAACCCTTGTGCTAACACTCTTATGGAACAACTCATGTTGTGATACTTTGACCTACATTCTTGTGGAACAAGCCACATGCTATGACATCTTGACTTACATATTGTCAACTCACCTTTAGGTCAAACGATCATGGTCGAGCTATTTGAACTGTTGAATTTTTGTGCTAACAGCTACAACATTATGAAAAATCCTTAGCACACTACTGAAAATACAAAGAACGATTCATGTACCATTCAGTAAACCATTCCAACAAATTTTTATAGTTAGTTTTCATTATAATCTCTACTTAATGCTGATGTACACAATGGTTAAGGGCTGGATTACTTAATGGCTTAAGTAGTTAAGCCAGTACTTAAACTCTTACATGGTAAACAAACCCTTATTTCTGTAGGTTACAACAATTGGTTTGTGAATTGTATTGTAAGATTCAAAGACATAACGAAAATACATTTTGTATATAACATAACATAATTAATCAGTCAATATCTTATATTCTATAAGTCAATCAAGAATCAAAATTCAGGACATGTAGTAGCTAACCCTAACAGTTCAAAGGGTGCTTTACAGATCCAAATGAAGCATGGATTTCATAAGTGAACCACCTATAGAGCACACTATTTCACATTATTAACACCTTTAAGAAGTATTTTTCTACTATTATTGATGGGGGCTGAATGTCGGTTACAAATTTCTTAGGAATAAAAATGGCGTTGCAAGTATAGTCCAAAATCGACAATTGACCCCGAATCGAAGTTTAGAGTAAGGAGTGTCACAATTCAATTCAATTAATCGGGAGTTTTACTTCCCGAGTCGTCTTTCAACGGAGCTAGCAATTACGAGTGCATAAGTTTGGTTGTGAAGTTGGGGGTTCCAAGCATAGAGCAGAAATTAAAGGAATTAAAGAATCAACAACTTAAACAATGAATTCATAGGAATCAAAACTAACAAGAAAGCAAGGGAATAATAGTAACTAAGTAATAATATTGCAAATAATAAACCAATAATGAATCAAAGAACAATTAATGCTAAATAGGAGAGAAAAAGGTCAAAACTAGTGAAAATGTGGTTCAAAGCATAAGGGAACCTTGGCTTGGGGTTGGGGATTAAGGAATTCTTTCCTTGTCATAACTACAACTATGGCAATTACAATGAGTTAATCCCACTTAGTCAACTCTTAACATCGAGAGTAAGTCAAGTGAACATAATTGTCCTTAATCCACAAATCCTAGCTAACTTACTAATTAACTTAGTAAAAAGCTAGCGTTAGTGGAAACAAGAGCAACTAACAACCCAAATCACCACTAAATGTTGGATATTATGACTCCAGTATCCTATGTATCCATTTTCCCAAGCCAAGGAGTGAAAATCTACTCCATATTCAAAATTGACATTTTCACAAACACTTGGTGGGCATAATGACCAAACATAGTGATATTACAAAAATACTTGAAATTATGACCAATCAATGAGTAAAATCAACAATGGCAATGTTCACGAAAAATTACTGTATGATTACAATACCCTTTCGACAAGTATACCGAATTATCGTCAAGTAAAAACTCACAATGAGTGAGGTCGAATCCCACAGGGATTGATTGATTGAACAATTTTAGTCAACAGGGTAGTTTAGTTAAGCTAATCATAGATGAGTGTGGAGTGAAAAAAATTAAATGACAGAATTGTAAACGACTTGAAGATAAAGAAAGCAGTAAAGTACTAGAATGTAAAGAGCATAAAGATAAAATGCTGAAATGTAAATGACAGAAATGTAAATAACTCAATTGTAAAGGGGAATGGGTTGATGAACGTAAATTAAACAAAGCTATAAAGAATAGGGAAAATTCATTGGGGTTAGGAGATGTTGCATTCTCCGGATTAATTTTAGATTATCTCTTCTTTAATCATGCAACTCATTGACCTCTTGGCAATCATGATTGATTGAATCCCAATTCCTTGGTAATTCAATCTCTCAAATCTTGATCAACAGCCAATTTCTTGGTCTAATTGCTCATGAAGAGAGATAAACTTCGTCCCTGATTATACCACACATCCTCATAGATCCAAGTAGTGGGTAGATCTAGCGTCACATTTATCTAATCCCAAAACCCAGATCTACTCAATGTGAGAAGGGATTTCAAGATTGATTTTATGTTTCCTCTTCCAAGGTTCCCATAAAACCCAATTACATTCAACCTCTTTTCCAAGATAATTGAATGCTAAGCATGAAGAAAGAAATTCCTTCTAGTGAATTAAAGAGAGATGAAGAGAAGAAGAAACTTAAATTAGTATTAATCCATCAAGTACAACAGAACTCTCTCCCCCAATGAGAGGGAGTTTAGCTACTCATAGCTTAAAGAATGTACAAGAAATGGAGGAAAGTGCAGTAAAAGTGAAGTGAAGTAAAAGTTCCAAGTCCCCAAAAATAAAAGTCCCTAATTCAGTACCCTTGAAGGGTATTTATACTACTCCTAATACAGAAATTAAAATGACAAAAAGGAACTAGGAATTAAAAAATACCCTAACTAACTAAGCTTGAAGTCTCTCTATAAATGTTGGCGTGTAAGATGGTGTGCCACTTGGATGATCTGGCGTGCCACGCCCTTAGTGAGGGTTGAGCTGGCGTGCCACACCCTTGATGATGTCTTCTATCCCCTTCTCTAAGAAAATGAACTGGCGTGCCACGCCCTTGCTGGTGCAGCAAACCTTCCTTTCTGGTCAAGTGAACTGGCGTGCCACGCCCATGGTGCGAACAGAGCTGGCGTGCCACGCCCTCAATTTGGCATGCAGCACCCACTTTGAAGGATAGAACTGGCGTGCAGAGCCCACTTTGAGCCTTGAGCAGACGTCTCTGGAAACTATGCCTGGCGTGCCACACCCATAGTGAAATGTTGTGGGTCCTTCTCTGGAAGTTAGAATTGGCGTGCCATGCCCATAGTGAATTATTGAGCAACCCTCTCTGGAAACAAGAACTGGCGTGCCATGCCCATAATGAATTGTTGAGCAACCCTCTCTGGATAATATGCTGGCGTGCCACGCCTGGCTTTGGCGTGCCACACCCATCGTGTACTATGAACAACCTCCTCTGGAAACTGGACTTGGCGTGCCACGCCTAGTGTAAATCTTCAAGAACTCCTTTCTGGGTACTATGCCTGGCGCGCCACGCCTAGCAGTGGTGTGCCACGCCCATTATAAAGCTCCAAAAACTCTTCTCTGAATTAGATAACTGGCGTGCCACGCCTGGCCTTGGCGTACCATGCCCATAGTGAACTTCAAGGGCTCTCCTCTGAAAGGTATAACTGTCGTGCCATGCTTAGCCTTGGTGTGCCACACCCATAGTGGAAACGTAGAAAACTCTTATCTGAAAAACATAACTGGCGTACCACGCCCAGTAGTGGCGTGCCACGCCCATTGTGAAGCTTGGACATCCTTCTCTGGAGAATAAGCCTGGCGTGCCACGCCCAGGCACGCCAGCTTTAAGATCCTGGCGCTTGCTTGAAGTGGCACGCCCACACAAGCGCCCAGTCACTGATGAATTTGATTTTTGATGGTTTAGAATTTCACAAATGAATTCTCGTTGTAAAGTATAGTTTCTAAACCAATCACTAATCCTTTCATACAAAAAGTTGTTTGTCACAAGTACAAACCCCTAAAATTTATAAACCGAAGTATTCAAACCTCGGGTCGTTCTCCCTAGGACTTACAATGAAGTGTCTTGTTATTGGTAATGAGTTATTTTGGGGTTTTGGATAAGAAGCATGAAAAGTAAATGGCAATGAAAATAAACTAACAACTATAAAAGGCTCTTGGCAAGGTGTGAGAGCTAGAAGTCCTATCCTAGTTATCCTTCTCAATTGTAATGAGAATTGTTCATTGCTACCACTTAGTTAACCCTTACTAATTAAAGGAAAGTCAAGTGGATGAATTGACTTGAGCCACAAGTCCTAGCCAACTCCCAAGGAAAGACTAGCTTTAGTGCACTCCAAACCAATTAGCAATCTCTCCAATTATCAATCAACAAAGGAATTAGATAACTCAAGTGTCACTAATTACTCTACCTAAGCCAAGAGGATCAAAATCTACACTAAAATCTAACCAAGCATTTCTTCAAACACTTGGAAGGCACAAAAGAAAAACATAGTAAATCAATCACAAGAATTAATTCTAACTACAATCAAATGTAAAGAATTAACAACAACAATTAAAGGAAACAAGATCTACATGAATTACCTCTTATTGAATTGAAAGAAAATGGAATGAACAATAGTAGGTCTACAACAAAACATAAGAACAACATAAAGGAAATTGCAATGTAACAACAAAGAATTGAAAGGTAGAAGTAGAAGAAAGCAAAGATTAAAACCTAGATCTAAGATTATTGAACTAAACCTAATCCTAATTCTAGAGAGAAGGGAGAGCTTCTCTCTCTAGAAACTAACTACAAAGCTAAACTAAGCTAAAACTAAACTAATGGTAACTAACTTCTAAAGTGATCAATGATCCTAAGTCATCCCTCTCTCCCTCCTCCCTTAATCCTTCATCCTTTTATTCCTCTCCTTTAGCAATTTGGCGCCAAAATGGGTTCAGAAAACCTCTCAAAATCGCCAGGCACGTGTTGCATTAATGAGGTCATGTGCCTTCATCGGCGCGTGCGCGCATGGTACGCGTGCGCGTCCCTGGTCGGTTCTGCAATGTGCGCGCGAGCGCCTTGTGCGCGTGCGCGTGCATGGCTGACTTTGCTTCTTTGACTTTTTTTTTATGCTTCTCTCCACTTGTATGCTTCCTTCCTTGCTTCCTTTGATCCATGCCTAGTTTCAACCTGAGGTTACTAGCAAACACATCAAGGCATCATATGGAATCAAACAGAAACTAGAATTCACCAAGACAAGGCTTAAAAAGCATGTTTTTACACTTAAGCACAATCATGGAAGAGATAACAAAACCATGCTAATTCTTAGGCTAAATGTGACAAAGGTTATCAAAATGTTCTAAATTCAAGGCAAAACAAACCGTCAAATTGGGGTTTGTCAACTTCCCCACACTTAAGCCTTAGCATGTCCTCATGCTAAAATAAGAAGGAACTAAGGGGTATGGCATTTATTGAATGCAACTAAACTATATGAGTCCTATCTAAATGCAACTATCTAAGGCAATTGGAAATGCTTAGTTCAAACAAATCAATTCCCAAGAGAGCATGTGTAAGTACAAGAGCCAAGTAATAAGGACCAAGTCCAAACCACAATTGTATTGAATTATTAAAAGGAGTTCAAACTTGCAAGAATATAGATAATATAGGTGAAATGCATGTAATTGAACTTTTGAACCCTCACAGGATGTGTATCCGCTCTATTCACTCAAGTGTTTAAGGGTTAATCCACTCAATTCTCTTCTAATCATGTTTTCCAAGATTTGATTTTCTTCTAACAATCAACATTTATTCAATGCGCGCATACATTCATCATGAGGTCTTTCATTTAGGTTGTAATGGGGTTAGGGTCAAGGTAGGATCATTTATGGTCAAGTGGGCTAGGATTTGAGTCTTTGATTAGCATAGACTTTCCCACCTAACCTAATTAATGACCTATACAAATGCGAGCTATTCTAACTACCCATTCTTCACTTTTTCTTACATACTTCATGCATTCTCTTTTCATTTCACACACTTATGCATTGATTCCTTTTTATTGACTTCACTTTGAGGCATTTTGTCCCCTTTATTGCTTTTCTTCTTTTTTTTTTACATACATTTTTTTTTTCTTTTCTTTTCATCATTCATTTTTTTTGTTTTTTTTTTCTTCTTATATATATTTTTTTCTTTTTCTTCTTTCAAACTAAATACAAGAACATCAATGCATAAGGTCTCTATATTTGATTAATACATGAGTATGTGCCCAATTCCTAAACATACAAGTGTATTGCCCCTTTTTATCCCGTCCAATGTTTCCAAGCCTCACCAACTTGAATAATACACACTCTCACTAGCCTAAACTAATCAAAGATCCAAACAGGGACTTTTCATTGGTTTTCCGCCTTAGGCTTGTAATGTGCTAAAATAAGAATAAGTTGGTTAAGCATAGGCTCAAAATTGGCTAGCAATGGAGAGTAAAAGGTTGGCTATTTGGGTAAGTGGCAAATGAAATAATGGCCTCAATCATATAAATGCACAAACACAAGAAATAAACGGATATATAGAATCAAGCAAATTAAGGATCACAATCATGGAAAGAGAACAATTTCACACAAGAATGGAGAATAAGTGGTTATAAAATGTAACCACATCAATAGGCTCAAGTCTCACAAGCTTGTGTTCTCAATTCAATACATGCTTCAAAAGGTATGAATTTCAAGCAAGTTTCAAAAATTTTCTTTCAATCAATTGGGTTAATACCCTATAATTAAACTTTCTTGAAAAACCTCAATGTTTGACTAAGCATTGTTGTGATTGAAAAATTCAAAAATTTTCCTTAGTTCACCCTTTTCTTTTTTTCACTCAAAACCAATTTCTTATGCAAAAAGGGTGACTAAGTTTTACTTAAAACATGATTTCTAATCACAACCACAAACTAAAAGGAGAATATACAAAAGGAGATATGCAAAAATGTATAAGGGAAAATCAAACTAAAATATGGAATCTATCATCCAAAATATCTAAAAGTATCCAAAAGCATCAAAATATCTAAAATCCAAAATAAGCAATAAAAGTATCCAAAGCAAACTAGAAATGCATCAAAATATATACAAAAATGTGCAAAATGAGATAACTAGGCCGAAAAAGAGTTCACCGGTTCCCAAATAATGCTACCGGTGCCCTCCCCACACTTAAAATCAAGCATCGTCCTCGATGCTAAACCGGAGGATCAGTGGGAGGTGCAACGATAGGCTCTAGCTCTGTCTGTGGCTGTGGGACCGGCTGAGGAACAGGCTGAGGAATAGGCTCCTCCTGAGTCTGAGGTGGTGCCTCCATATGTGCCGGCTCCGTAGTGTCAGGGGCATCCTGCTGAGCTGGTGCCTCCGCGTCCTCCTCCTGATGATCCTGCTCATCGGAGGCCGGAGAATCAGGAAGCGGAGGTAGCTCAGCGCCTAGAGAGATAAGCGCCTGGTCCATCCGATCCAAACGGCGTCTGACATGGCGTCGCTCTCACTCGAGGAACCGGAAGAGACGCTGGACCAGGAGATATATAGGCTCAGGTGCTGCTGGAGGGTCTGTAGATGGTGTAGGAGCTGTGGCTGTAGAAGATGATGGGCCAGGTGCAGGGGCTGGTGGTGAAGGTGTCCCTATGACAGCCCTAGCCCGAGAGCGGCGGCTAGCAGGTGGCCGCTCGTGCACCCAAACACCCCAGGGGATAGTAATCTCCCTGTCGTCGGCATCAGCTGGTGGCGGTCGCACATCATCATCCGACCATGGGACATCAGCCAGGGCTGCCATACTCGTGACCAATGTAGGAAACGGAAGTAGGCCACGAATATGCGCCCGCCACATGCACTGTCGGATAAGTCTAGGGAAGGAGACATCCTTCCCCTCCATAACACACCCTATCAGCAAAAGCATCTCCATGGGGACCTCAGAAAAGTGGGTGGTAGGCAGGACGTAGTGGGCGAAGATCATCTGCCAAGTCTTGGCCTCCCTGGTCAAATGAGTGAATAACATCCCCTTCGGCTTGGTGTTGCCCGCATCCATAACCCAAGAAGCCTCAGGTATCCCAATCACGCGCCGAAGCGCCTCATAATCAAAAGTCATGGTGTGGATGGCTATCTCAGCCTGATGATGGGCACACTGGTCATGTGGAATGTGGCGGCAATGAAGTGCCTCCCCAATGGCGGCCTCGGTGAGCAGAATCTCTCTACCTCGCACCTGAATCGAATCCAAGGTCGGACGGAAGAAGTTGCAGTAGAATTCCTTCACCCAAGAGATATTGATGTCACCCAAGTCCCGGTCAACAAAATCAATACCTAACTCAAGGATCCGGCCATTAATGCTTCGTCTTACATCATTAGGTAGGAGCAACTTCTTCTCAACATTCAGCTTCGTGGTCCGATATCTAGAGAACCGAAGCTCACAGTAGAGATTGGGGAATTTGCCCGGGTTGGTAGAAGGTAACAGCTGATTCTCCTTATCCTCGTCCTGTAATGGATTCCTAGCATAGTTCTTGTAGATGGAAGGAGTGGAGGGGGTAGAGTGTTTTCTCTTTTTAGAGGTGGTGGCTACGGCTTTGCCTTTATCCGACATCCTGAAAAGAATATGATAGAATATATGAAACATTTAGCATGTAACAAAGAAGACATGTTCAGGATACCATTATCAAAGAGCAATCATGATGTTGCACTGAATATGTAAAATTGAACAAGTAAGCATAAGTGACCGAACCAAAACCATAAGGTAACACCTCATATGCAAAAGGCACCAATATCATCATATTCATGAAAGAATTGTTAAAGAGGGTTAAAAGTGAGTGGAAGTAAAATGGTGAAAGAAATTAGTGAGTTAGAAAAGTGGATTAGCGATATGATGATATATAGGCTCAATTGAACGAGAAATTGTGGTGCATGGTCACAATGATTGTGCAAATCTGGGAAGTCAAAAAGGAAACGGAAAGTTGCCCAAAACTGAAATAAAGATTAAAAGAAAACTAATTTCCTTGAAAATCGGGCAGCATTCCGGCTTAAAATTGGACGTTCCCGGATAACAGAATAGCACAAACAGTAAGAAAGCAGCATCAATTAAGCACAGCAGCAGTGGTATAGCCTTCAGGCAACAAGAAGTGCATAAAAGGTAGACCAAAAGCAGCATACAGCATTCAAACAGATACACAGCAAGTAAGCACATACGGAGCACTTATCAGGCCTAGAATCCTCTATCCAGCCCTAGCTACCTAACCGCAAGTATTTCTAACTAATCCTAACATACAACGGTTCAATGCTAACTGATCATGCAATTCTAGGAATTAACAAAAAAATGAAAAAAGGGAAAATAGAAACAGAGATAGCAGAAATGGAGCAGGAACCTGGGAGCCGGGAAAACTGAAAATGGAAATGGGGGGGATAAGGCAGCAGAAACAGAGTGGCACCGCCGTGAACGGTGGCGCGGTGGGGGTTCGGGAACTGAAGGGCGGAGGGTCGGCGGTGGTGAGTCGGGCAGAGGGGGATGAGAAAAGGGAAGAGAGAGAGAGAGGAAGGCAGTGATGGCGGCGCGGTGGCGCGGTGGTGGCGCGGTGGGGGTTCGGGAAACTGAAGGGCGGAGGGAGAGAAGAGTGAGAGAGAGAATGGGTGGCGGTGAGAGGGGGATGAGAAGGCGATGATGAGGGAGGGCAAGTCGCCGGCGGTGAGGGAGGCGCGGCGGCGGCTGGTGTTGCTGCTGCGATGATAGAAGGGGCGAGGAGAAGAAGAAGATGGGGGTGGAGGCTGGGGTGCGCGACTGCGCAGTGTGCCTCGCGAGCTAGGGTTATCCCAAATTTTGAATTGGCGCGCGCGCGCACATCGCGCATCCGCGTCCATTGAAAAAAAAAGGGGTCTTACGCGGGCGCGTACAACGCGCTTAGGCGAGGGTGAGCGAAATAGGGAAAGGCGCGTGCGCGTACCGTGCGCGCACGCGTGCATGGAGTTGGGCCAGGGGCTTAGAGTTGGGCCAACCCAGGCCTAACTCTCTGGAGAATGGCCTGGAAGTCGCGCCACGAGATTTGCGCGCACGCGGCAAGTGCGCGTCCGCGTGCAATTGACAGTTTATTGTAGGACGCGCAAGCGCGATGCGTGCACTCGCGTCTTTTCAGCTTCTGGCATATATGCGCGCACGCGGCCTGTGCGCGTCCGCGCGAGGTGAGTTGAGTTGGGGGCTTAAAGTTGGCCCAAATTTAGCGCAACTCTCTGGATATTGGCCCAGAAGTTGCATCAGCGAATCGACGCGGACGCGGCAAGTGCGCGTACGCGTGTAGTTCCCCATAGCTGTATGTGCGCGTACGCACGTAGCGCGCGTCAGTGTGGAATGAGTTGGGCCGGAGGCACAACGCTGGCCCAGGAGAGGCCCAACTCTCTGGAATGTGGCTTATGGTGCATGCGCGTTAGGACGCGTACGCGCACGTTGCGCGCGCGCGTCCATGCCCATTTCTTCATCTCTATCTCTTTTTTTTTTTTTTTTTTTGAAAGAAAAACTTGCTGGGTGCTCCCCTTAGTGTTCACAACTCTTATTCACTCAACCATCACACAATTCACAAAAATGTAATTTTTGATATTATTCATCTACTACTAAACACAACATGCATGTGACTAAGCTAACAATTAAATTGTACAAACAAATTTGTATGAAACATCTACCTACAATGGTAACTCAAATCACTTATTAGGCAAATTTAAAAAGGGAATGAAAAGAGTTTACCATGGTGGGGTGTCTCCCACCTAGCACTTTTAGTTTAAGTCCTTAAGTTGGACATTTTGAGGGGCTCATTGTCATGGTGGCTTATGTTTGTACTCATCCCTGAATCTCCAAGGATCTTTGCTTCTCAATTGGTTGACAGAATTTCCAACCATATTCACCAAACTTGGGCAAAGTTCTACCCAAGACACGAGTCCCCATAGTTGGTCTTCATTTAGCGAACCGGGATCCCATATCTTGTCTTCACACCCATCCGTTAGTTGAGTTTCATGGTTTTGTCGGATGAGCGGTTGACATAGAGGGGATTGACTCATAGAATTCTCTTTACTCCACCAATGCTTCCTCCTAGATCCATATAAAGTAATTCTTGTCCCACCATCATCCCTATACCTTGAAGCTTTGACCTCAATGAGCCTAATTCTTAACTTGCAACCACTACACAACTCATTCTTACTTTTAATTCCACAAAGAGCTCTAAGTTGTCCATCCGTTTCAATCAAACCATATTCAAGCGAGGAAGTAAAGCTTATGGATAAGAATGTTACCCACTTGAATGTTGTGTTGGATGGTGACTTGGGAAGAGGGTCTTCCCCACACTTAGACAATGCAAGGTCTACTTCCTTCTGCTCTTCTTTGTGTATTTCCACCTCTTCACAATTCTTCTCACTTTCAGCCGCATCCTCTTTGTTACGTGGCTTGGTGTTATCTTCAAGAACTTCATCTTGTTTAATGAGAGGCGATTCAATTTTGGATAGAAATTCATTGATGAACGAGGTCATCTCTTGATCAACCTCTTCATATTCTTCAATTTCAATATACACCATGCCAACGTTCTCCTCTTGGTAGCTTTCTTTCTCATTGCTCACCAAGGGTATGGGAGGTTGTGCACACTCTTTTATACTTTCAACTCCATGTCCAATGGGAGAGGATTCCATTGTAGAGAGAAATTCATCCATGATTGAATCCATCTCTTGATAAGCCTCTTCCAAGTCTCCAACGATGATATGCCTTGGAGGTTGCGCACCCTCTTCAACATCAATATCAAGCTTCTTGGAAGAGTGCTCCATGATGCTACATTCCCTTGGACTTTCAACATCTCCTAAATCTTCGACCACTTCCTCCTTTTCGTCAATGATCATAGGCTCCTCTAGTTGCTCCAACACAAAACTTGACTTCTCCTTTTTCACCGAATTTTCCAATTTCACCTTCATACTTTGTTCATCTTTTGACTTTGCACATGTGGTCACGGAAGTACCTTGAGTATTCAAGCATTGGTGGGCTAAAGTGTGCACCACCTTGGTCAAATTGGTCACAAACTCAAGTGTATCCCGCTTCATGGCTTCTTGTCCTTGAAGTAACAAGATGAGGGGCTCGTCTATTGGGGCTTGGGGTGAATAGGAAGGTTCATTATTTTGGAGAGAGGGTTCATGGTAGGAAGGTGGTTCTTCTTGGTAAAGGTATGGAGATGATGAGTATTGAGGTGGTTCTTGGGAGTAATCTTCATATGGTTGTGGTGATTCCAGAGGTTCTTGCTCATAATGACCATAAAAATATGGTGTGGATGATTGGTCATATGATGGATATGGATCATAGGGTGGTGCTTGGTGATGAAAGGCTTGTGAGAATGGTTGAGGTTCATGTTGAGGATGAGATTCATAGGCATATGATGGTGGTTGTTGAGTGTCACAAAAAGAATCATCATAGCCGCTAAGTTGGCATGCATTAGGATGGAAATTATACCTATAAGTATCCGGAGGTTGTTGCCAATAGGAGTGATCAATTCCTTGAGGCTCTTCCCATCTTTGTTGGTTCCATCCATGGTACATGTTACCATTAAAGTCCACATTTCCTACAACACACTTAGAACCAAACTCAAAGCCAAAGTGGTGAGAATTCATAATGAGAGAACAAAATAAAACTAACAAAAATAAAGAAACAACAAAAGATAAACCTATTCACAATATTCACATATGTACAATAACCAATAACACAACACCATTGCAAATCCCCGGCAACGGCGCCATTTTGATGAATTTGATTTTTGATGGTTTAGAATTTCACAAATGAATTCTCGTTGTAAAGTATAGTTTCTAAACCAATCACTAATCCTTTCATACAAAAAGTTGTTTGTCACAAGTACAAACCCCTAAAATTTATAAACCGAAGTATTCAAACCTCGGGTCGTTCTCCCTAGGACTTACAATGAAGTGTCTTGTTATTGGTTATGAGTTATTTTGGGGTTTTGGATAAGAAGCATGAAAAGTAAATGGCAATGAAAATAAACTAACAACTATAAAAGGCTCTTGGCAAGGTGTGAGAGCTAGAAGTCCTATCCTAGTTATCCTTCTCAATTGTAATGAGAATTGTTCATTGCTACCACTTAGTTAACCCTTACTAATTAAAGGAAAGTCAAGTGGATGAATTGACTTGAGCCACAAGTCCTAGCCAACTCCCAAGGAAAGACTAGCTTTAGTGCACTCCAAACCAATTAGCAATCTCTCCAATTATCAATCAACAAAGGAATTAGATAACTCAAGTGTCACTAATTACTCTACTTAAGCCAAGAGGATCAAAATCTACACTAAAATCCAACCAAGCATTTCATCAAACACTTGGAAGGCACAAAAGAAAAACATAGTAAATCAATCACAAGAATTAATTCTAACTACAATCAAATGTAAAGAATTAACAACAACAATTAAAGGAAACAAGATCTACATGAATTACCTCTTATTGAATTGAAAGAAAATGGAATGAACAATAGTAGGTCTACAACAAAACATAAGAACAACATAAAGGAAATTGCAATGTAACAACAAAGAATTGAAAGGTAGAAGTAGAAGAAAGCAAAGATTAAAACCTAGATCTAAGATTATTGAACTAAACCTAATCCTAATTCTAGAGAGAAGGGAGAGCTTCTCTCTCTAGAAACTAACTACAAAGCTAAACTAAGCTAAAACTAAACTAATGGTAACTAACTTCTAAAGTGATCAATGATCCTAAGTCATCCCTCTCTCCCTCCTCCCTTAATCCTTCATCCTTTTATTCTTCTCCTTTAGCAATTTGGCGCCAAAATGGGTTCAGAAAACCTCTCAAAATCGCCAGGCACGTGTTGCATTAATGAGGTCATGTGCCTTCATCGGCGCGTGCGCGCATGGTACGCGTGCGCGTCCCTGGTCGGTTCTGCAATGTGCGCGCGAGCGCCTTGTGCGCGTGTGCGTGCATGGCTGACTTTGCTTCTTTGACTTTTTTTTTTATGCTTCTCTCCACTTGTATGCTTCCTTCCTTGCTTCCTTTGATCCATGCCTAGTTTCAACCTGAGGTTACTAGCAAACACATCAAGGCATCGTATGGAATCAAACAGAAACTAGAATTCACTTAAAAAGCATGTTTTTACACTTAAGCACAATCATGGAAGAGATAACAAAACCATGCTAATTCTTAGGCTAAATGTGACAAAGGTTATCAAAATGTTCTAAATTCAAGGCAAAACAAACCGTCAAATTGGGGTTTGTCAGTCACCTTTGCTTGTTTTCTTCCTCTTTTCACCTGAAATGCAAGCAAGAACTCATTTCAAAGCAATGTCCTATAAATTCATTATATAGCTTTTATCAATGCATTAAATCAACGAGAATTTATCACTTCTATGGCCTTTTTTTATGAGAAAAAGAGGTAGATGATGCAAGTCATCAGGCAACTCAATCAAACATGTAATAACCAACAAATATCAAATTAATCACCAAGAACTCAGATTCAAAAGTATATATATATATATAGTATAAATTTAACTATAAGAAAGTGTGACAAAAGTGGTATAATCAAAGAGAAAATTGAGTATTACTTACAATGATGTTAAGTTAGAATCCAAGATAAAAAATAGAAATTGTAGACTTCTAACATAAACCCTAATTAAACCCTAAGAGAGTTGAGAGAAAATCCTAAGAAAAACTAATACTAAAGCTCCCTAAAACTTTCTAAAATGTTGTATGAATGATATGGTATGTTGCCCCCCTTCCTAGCCTTTCCATTTTAGCTTCAGACTATGCAGAATTGGGCAAAAAATCCCCCAAAATCACGAGCCACGTGACTTTTTAATGAAGTCACGTGTCAGGACTTGTGCGTATGCATAGGGTTGTGTGCGTACGCACACTGGCTAATCTCGTCTTGTGCGTACGCATAGAAGGTTGTGTGTACGCACACCTTGGAGTGCTCTTCTCCTTTGTTTCTCCATGTGTTCTCCCAATTGCATGCTTTCCTTCTACTTTTCCCAAGCCATTCCTGCCTATTTGACCTGAAATCACTCAACAAAATATATTAACGCATCGAATGGAATAAAAATAGAATTAAATTGATCAACTAAGGCATTAAAAAGCATGTTTTTACAATTAGGCATAATTTAGAGAGAAATCACAAAAGTATGCTATTTAAGTGAATAAATGTGGGTTTATATGATGAAATCTACTCAATTTAAGCTAAAATTTATCATTAAATACGAACTCATCAATTTTTCCATACTTAAACAATAGCATGTCCTCATGCTAATCACAATCAAAGGAGAAGGATATAAGGGTAGGCAACTTATGGAATGAAACTACCTACAAGAATGCAACTATGCTAAATGCTAGCTACTTTCTATCTATACTACGATTTCCTATTGATTTGGCAAAACAAGAAAACAATTTCCAATCAAACTAAATAGAGAATTAGGGCTAAAACAAAGAAATAGTACAATGTGATCAAAATCCAAAGAATTGATTCGAATTTCAAAATTAAGCAACTTGCAAGCAAACACCAAACAAGAGGTGGAGACATAGAATTGAGCAATCGAATCCCTCGCTGGATGTGTTTACACTCTAATCGCTCAATGTTTAGGGTTTAATCACTCAATTCTCCTCTAATCATGATTTTTAGGATTTACTCTTCATCTAACAATCAACAAGTACTTGATGCATGTATACAAATATCATGAGGTCTTTAGAGGGTTGTAATGGAGTTAGGGTTAACGTAGGATGAATATGGTCAAGTGGACTAAGAGATTGAATCTTTGATTAGCTTAGTTATCCACCTATCTTATTTCAACCTAATCACTAAAATGCAATTCTAACTTCCCACTACTCTTTTTATACATACATTCGTGCATTGGTTCTCTTTTTATTCAATTTTTCTTTTCTTTGGGATAACCTTTATCTCTTTTTTGTTATATTTTCATTTCATTTTTTTCTTTTCTTTTTTTTCCATATATATTTTCTTTTTGGAATTAACACACACACATATATATATATATACACAAAACAAATGCATATGGTTTAAGCAATAGACGCATGAATGTGCACCTATTTTCCAAAATTTTTAATGAATAACCAAAATAACTTTTTTATTCTCTACCAATGTTTACCAAAATTTTTCCACACTTAAATGACACACATACCTCAACCTAAGCTAATCAAAGATGCAAATCAAGGTAATTCATGGTTTTTCGCTTATGATTAGTGATGTGGTAACAATTAGAACCAAAGGGAATTAAAAGGCTCAAAAGTGGTTCACAAAGCTAGATATACGGGTATGGCTATATGGGTGAGTAAGCTTAACTTCAAAAATAGCCTCAATCATACTAGATACATTCAAACATCAAATATCAGAAATAAAGAATTAATCAAACCCAGAATTACATTCATAGAAGGAGCATATCACACAATGAACAAAATTTGTAGTTAGAATCCACAACCACACATTAAAAGCCCAACAACTCACAAGGTTTTTTGTTCTATCTCTTTTCTATGCTCCACAAAATAATTCGAGCAAGTTTAAAAAATAATTTCTGAATCAATTTAATGGAATGCCCTAAAAGAGATTTCTTAGAAATTTTTGTTGTTTTTACCAAATTTATTATCTATGTAAATATGCATGATGTGTTGGATGAACTTCAAAACTTCTAGCTCATTTCCTAATTTCACTATCCAAAGAAATCATCAAGAATATTTAGGAAAAATATAAACTAGATACTATCTACTATTCACAATATCCAATCACATTTACCATCTATAACATATATACTAAGCAAAATGCACATGCAATAATTACAATAAGACTAGAAATAGAGTACGGTGTTGAAAGAGTGAAACTATCGGCTTAGAAATTTCTTCTCGGTAAAAGAGAAATAAACTCGTTGCAAGTATAGTTCCAAACCGACAGATAACACTCAATCAAAGTTTAATTTTGGTTGTCACAAGTTCAACCCAATAAAAATAACCGAGAGTATTAGTTCCGGGTCGTTCTCCCTAGGAATTACAATCGAGTGCTCAATTATTGGTTATGAAGTTCAAAGGGGGTTGGGTTGATAAAATAAGAAATTAAAAAGGCAAGAATTTAAATGACAAGAAAGTAAGAAAAACAACTAAAGATAGCAAATACTAAAGAGAGGCATTCATGGCAAGGATTGAGAACTAATGCTTTCTATCTTAGTCATTAATTATCATACAATAGTTAACAAGAACTAATTCTATTTCGTCATCTCCAACATCAGAAGAAGGTATAATATTATCTTCACATTGAGAGAAAGTCAAATAAGACTAGTTAATCCCAATCCATAAGTAATGTTAATGGATACAAGACTAACTAATCACTCTAGATCACCAATCTAAATTGGGTATTAATGACTCAAGATTGCCCAATTTCTCTTTCCAAGCCAAGAATGCACAAAATCTACTCTAAACCTAAGCCAAGCATTTTGTCAAACACTTGGAAGGCACAAAAGGAAAGCATGGTAAAATTGCAAGAAATGTAAATCTACAACTACCCAACGCAAGAAAATGATAATAACAAGTCAATTAAGCAATAATAAACAAAGAAACATTAAAATTGCATTAAAGAAAATCCAAATCCAACAAGAGTTCATAAACATAGAAGTGGTATAAAAAGGGAAATTAACAAGAGAAATTAAGAAGATTGAAGAAAATCAACAAGGAAAAGTAAAGGAAACTAAATCAAAACAAGTAATTAAACATAAATCTAAGAGTAAACTTAAACTACAAACCCTAATTTCTAGATAGAAAAGGGAGCTTCTCTCTCTAGAACTAACCTAAGGCATGTTTCCTACACTATCTAATTGCTCCCCCCTTGTTTCCTCTTGAATTCTGCATCAAATAGCCTTAGAAATGAGTTGGATTTGGGCCTGGATGGCTCAGAAATCACCCCAGCCTGTTGCCTTTAATGAGGTCATGTGACACGGGTCACGCGTGCGCGTAGGTGATGCGTGTGCGTCGCTGGCAGATTTCCTCCTCATGCGTACGTGTGGGTGACGCGTGCGCGTGGCCTTGAATTCTCCAAATGCTCATTTCTTCATAAATTCTCCACTTTGCATGCTTTTCTCTTCACCTCTTCCATCCAATCCTTGCCTTATAAGCCTAAAATCACTCAACAAACATATCAAGGCAACAAATGGAATTAAAGTGAATTAAATTAGCAATTTAAAGGCCCAAAAAATACGTTTTTGACTCTTAAGCGCAAATTAGGGAGAATTACAAAACCATGCTATTTCATTGAATAAATGTGAGATAAGTTGATAAAATTTCCTAAATTCAACACAAGATAAACCACAAAATTGGGGTTTATCAAACCTCCCCACACTTAAACTAAGCATGTCCTTATGCTAAACCAAGAAAGATACAAGAGGTATCAACATTTATTCAATGCAAACTATCTATATGCACCCTATATAAATGCAATCTATCTAAATGAATGCAACTACTTGATCAAAATAAATCATTCCCCAAGAAAGCATATATGAACATGAGGGTTAAAGGTATTAACAACAAAGTCAAATTCACAATTGAATTGAGTTATTAAAAAGATTTTACAAACTTGCAAGATAAGAGATGATCATAGGTGAAAATATGTAATTGAGCAATCGAACCCTCACCGGATGTGTATCCACTCTAGTCGCTCAAGTGTATAGGGTTGATTCACTCAATTCTCCTATAATCATGCTTTCCAAGATTTTTTTTCATCTAACAATCAACAATTATTCAATGCATGCATACAAATATCATGAGGACTTTTCATAAGGTTGTAATGGGGCTAGGGTCAAGGTAAGATTGTATTTGGTCAAGTGAGCTTTATTTTTGAATCTTTGATTAACTTAAGCTCTCATGTAACACATATAACAACCTATACAATTCTAGTACAATACCTAGCTACCCATTCTTTACCTTTTCACACACTCATGTATTCTTTTCAATTCACGTTCCATATGCATTAATTATTATTGCTTTACTTTGGGCATTTTGTCCCCTTTTTGTTGCTTTTCTTTTTTTCTTTTCTTTTTCTATATTTTTTTCTTTTTATTTTTCTACATTATTTTATTTTATTTTTCTTTTGTTTTCTCTTTTTCTTTTGATGAATTATATACAAAGGTACTAATGCATATGGTTTAAACATTTAATGCATGAGTATGTACCCAATTTCCAATATTTTCAATGAACTCTCAAAATACACTTTTATCCCAATAATGTTCCCAAATTTCCCTTACTTAAATGATACACACTCTCACTAGCCTAAGCTAATCAAGATCCAAATTAAGGATATTTATTGTTTTTCACTTTAAGGCTAGTAATGTGCTAATATTAAGAACAAAAGGGAGTTAAAATAGGCTCAAAGTTGGTTAACAATAGTAGACAAAAGGTAGGCTATTTGGGTAAGTGAGCTAAATGAAACCATGGCCTCAATCATATAAATGTATTCATACACAAAATAATGGACATAAAGAATCAAACAAATCAAAGATTAGAATCATAGAAAGAGAATAATACATACAAGAATGAAAATAGTGGTTATATGATGTAACTGATAAACCACTATTTTATGGTTTATCTTGTACTCAATTGAGTAGTTTTTATCAAGTCTCTGCACACTTATTCAAACTAATTCAATGGTTTTACAATTTCCTTCCTGATTTTGTGCTATGATTGAAAACATGTTTCTTTGGTCTTAATTTAGCTAATCTTAATCCTCTCTTATTACCATTTGATGCCATGATATGTGCGTTAAGTGTTTTCAGAGATTATAGGGCAAGAATGACTTAGAGGATGGAAAGGAAGCATGCAAAAGTGGAAAGAATACAAGAAACTAAAGGAACTGCTAAAGCTGTCTAGCCTGACCTTCTGGTACTAAATCGACCATAACTTGAGCTACAGAGATCCAAATGTGGTGGTTTCAATTACGTTGAAAAGATAACATCCGGGGCTTTGCAACAATATATAATTTGCCATATCTGCCCCGAAGCCAGACGACGCAAACGCGTGACCTGGCAAAAACGTAATCCACGCTAACACGTAGACGACGCTTCCGCGTGACTTTGCCGCGATCTGTACGTAGGCGATTTCTGGGCTGTTTTTGACCCATTTTTTGGCCCAGAAAAACATAGATTAGAGGCTATAAAGTGGGGGAATACATCCATTCATGAACACAACAATACACAACTTCATTATTCACAATTTTAGGTTTTAGATGTAGTTTTCTAGAGAGAGAGAGGCTCTCTCCTCTCTCTTAGGATTTAGAATTTAGGATTTCTCTTAATTTTAGGATTTTCTCTTCATTCCAGGTTCAATATTTCTTTAATTTATGTTTCTCTTTTACTTTTATATACTCTAATGCTTTTACTTGTTAATTACTTATGTTGCCAAATTGGCTTATGAACCCTTCATGTTAGGATTTTCTTAATTAATAATTTGAGGTATTTCAGATTTATGATTGTTTTACTCTATTTATAATAACTTCAATTTAATTTAGATTTTTATTCCCTTTTTGCTTTGGTTAAGTAATTGGTAACACTTGAGTTATCAGACTCAACAGTTGACTGAAACTTGGGATTGCTGATTAATTTGGATCGCTCTAAAGCTAGTCTTTCCACAGGAGTTGACTAGGACTTGAGGATCAAATTGATTGGTCTACTTGACTTTCCTTTATTTAGTAAGGGTTAACTAAGTAGGAGCAAAATCCAATTCTCATCACACCTGATAAGGATAACTGGGATAGGATTTCCAGTTCTTATACCTTGCCAAGAGGTTTTATAATTATTAATTTATTTTTCTTGCCATTTAAATTACTTGTTCCCTATTTCAAAAACCCAAAATTCTACCTTTTCCTTAACCAATAATAAATACACCTCCCTGCAATTCCTTGAGAAGACGACCCGAGGTTTAAATACTTCGGTTATAAATTTATTGGGTTTTGTTACTTGTGACAACCAAATTTTTGTATGAAAGGATTCTCTGTTGGTTTAGAAACTATATTTACAATGCGATTATATTTTTATAAAAATTCTTTACTAGCAGTTAATCAGATCGTCAAAATGGCGCCGTTGTTAGGGAATTGCAAACGTGTGCCTTATTATTGATTATTGTAAATACTTGCTTTTTGATTTGTTTTTATTTTTGTTTTTATTTTTGCTTTTTCGTAAATTAAGAGGTTATTGGTTTTTATTTAGTTATAAAAAAATTTTTTTCAGATTTTTATTTTAAAATTTTTTTATCTTATCTTATCTTAGTTTTAAATTTCAAAATTCAAATCTTTTTTTTCAAAAATCATATCTTTTTCAAAATCTTATCTTATCTTATTTCAAATTCAAATTTCAAATTTCAATTAAATTCCAAAATTCAAAATTCATATTTCAAAATTTAAATTTAAAATTTTAAAAATCAAACCTTTTCAAAATTTAAATCTTTTTCAAATCTTTATCTTATATTGTTGACTTTTTCAAAATTCAAAATTCAAAATTTAAAATTCAAAAATTAAAATTCAATTTTCAAATTCAAAAATTTAAATTTCAATAACCTTTTAATTTAAATTTATTTTTATTTTATTTTTTAATTTTTATTTGCTATTATGAGTTCTCACCCCCATCGCTTTAAGTTTGGTTCCAATGTTGTTGTAAGGAATGGAAACTATAATGAAAATAGGCATCAAGGTTGGAAGAATCAAAGATGGGAGGAGCCACAAGGATTTGATCAACCCTCTTGGCAACAACCCCCTCCAATGCACTATAACCAACAACCATTCTGTGATGCATACCAAAATGATGACTATGGTGGACCCCTTGTAGTTACCAACAAGCCCCGCCATATGCTTATGAACCATCTCCTCAACACAACTTTGAACCACCATACTCACAAGCCCCTTACCACCAAAAACCACCATATGACCCTAACCTGTATCCACCACACCAACCACCATATAAACCACACCCAGAACCACCACATTAATATTCAGCATCTCCATATCCTTATCAAGAAGAACCACCTTCCTATTATGAACCCTTTCTCCAAAATAATGAACCCTCATATCCACTCCAATCTCCAATAGATGACATCCTTCGTGGTCTTCTTCAAGGGCAAGCGAAGATGAAAAGGAATGTACTGGAATTAGTGACTGCCTTAACCGAGGTAGTAAATCAATTAGTTTCCCAACATCTGAACACTCAAGGAACCCCCACGGTTTCATGTGGAGAATCTACTAAAGAACGTAGCATGAAGGAGACACTAGAAACTTTGGTGGACAGTGAGCAGCACGACTTTGTATTGGAACAATTGGAGGAAGCCGTGATCATTGAAGAGGAAGAAGTAGTTGAAGACTTGGGAGATGCGGAACCTCCATGGGAAACTCAAGTCATAGAGCCCCCTTCTAAGGAGTTTGAAATTGATGTTGAGGAGGGTGTACAACCTCCAAAGCATATCATGGTTGAAGACTTTAAAGGGGATGATCAAGAGATGGATTCAATAATTAATGAATTCTTATCTATAATTGAATCCTCTCCCATTGGACTTGAGATGGAGATTCAAGAAGAAGAAGCACAACCTCCTATGCCCTTGGTAAGTAATGAAGAAGAGATTGAATTGGAAGAAATCTACCAAGAGGAAGAGGTTAAAATTGAAGAAGCTTGCAAAGAGGTGGAAGTTGTCAAAGAAGAGCCCAAGGGAATGGAGCTGAAAATCACCTTGCCAAGGTTGCTGGAGACCTCTTCCCCAAAGCCATCACCATCCATCCCTTCATTCAAGTGGGTAAATCTCTCATCTCTAAGCTTAATTAGCTCACTTGAATATGATTTGCTTGAAACAGATGGTCAACTTAGAGCTCTTTGTGGCTTTAAGAGTAAGAGGGAGATGGTTAGTGGTAGGAGTCGTCAGGCAAGATTCAATATGCTGGAAAGCTCAAAGTTTAAATGCAAAGGTTGGTGTAAAGCTCAACTGAATGGGTCTAGGAAGTTGTTCGGCCGCTTTAGTGAGAATTTAGATTGCCTACCACCCGGTTGGAACACTAATGATCAACAAGAAGACGGGTGCAAAAGCAAGGTTTGGGACCCCGGAATTCAGTCTAGAAATCAACACTCTTGGGACCTTGTCACTTGCTTTAACCTGCTTGAAGGCTTTCTGCACCTAGTTTGGGACCCCGGAGGCCATTGGAATCACAAACATTGGTGAGATTCCTGGATGAGTTTAAGCACAAGCCACCATAACAAAGGACTCTCCAAATGTCCAACTTAAGGACAATAACTAAAAGTGCTAGGTGGGAGACAACCCACCATGGTATGATCTTTCATTTTTATTCTTAGTTTTATTTTATTTTATTTTCATTTTTATTAGTTGTCATTCATAAATTTTGCATAAGCATCTACATTCTGCATTCTGCATTTTTTACTTGTTAAAAAAAAAAACACGCACGCGACGCGTAAGCGTCGCTGACGCGTCCGCGTCACAGGTGCATTAGGAAGAAAAGAAAAGTGAATAGAGAGTCACGCGAAAGCGTGGCTGGAGGCGTGCCTTAGGCACAAATATGATCACACAACCGCATCGCTGACGCGTTCGCGTCGTTTTCAAAATAGCCTCCCACGCGTCTACGTCACCCACGCAAATATGTGGCTCTGTAAAATCGATGTAAAGGGGTGTATGGCAGTATGTTGGGCTGGAATGGGGCTGGAATTGTGCTGGAAGCCCAAGCCCTCCCACGCGAATGCGTTTCCCACACGGCCGCGTCGTTTTTCGAAAATGGCCATCCACGCGATCGCATCAACCACGCAACCGCGCACCCAAAAATTTGCCAAAAAGAGTTTCGAACAGAGAGTTGCGCGAACGCGAGGCTGCACTCGCGCCAATCGCACAAATCAGGCCACGCGATCGCGTGACCCACGCGTCCGTGTCACCTGACCTTATCGCACACCACGCGACCGCGTCACTCACGCGTCCGCGTCGCCTGCGTTGCACAACTTATCCAAATCAGCGCCAATTATCTTATCTTTCCTTCTTTCTTCTTTCTTTCTTACTTTATCTCTTTCACTTCTCATTCTTTTTCACCTTCATTCTATTTTTACTTAATTTGTATACTTTCATTCATTACATTTTAATTTTGTGCATATTTTTATTTTCTTTTCTAAATTTATTATTTTTCCGTTGGTGTTAAATTTTCTTATTTAACTGTTGCATCTTCTCTTGTATTATTTTGGGTGCTTCATGACTTGTTTTATTCTGATTGGGTAATATTATTTAAATCAATGCTAATCTTTTATGAGACTTATACTCCTTTTGCATTGATATGAACTTATATTGTCTCTCATTACCCACACTCCTCCCCTTTGTTGTAATTTTTGCACTATTGATATGCCATTTGCTTCTATTGTTTTCTCACTTGCATGTTGTAGCTACCATGTAATTGAGACCCTTATTATTTAGCATTAACCCAACCATATTTTATTTGTTTCCTATCTTTGTTCTTGGGTTACTTTTCTTCTTTTTCTCTTCTTTCAGGCTGGCCACCGAAAAAGGAAAAAGGAAAAGCTTCTTAATGGGGAGACAAACAAGTCCATCTACACAATCCTTGGAGAAAACTGTTAGTTGTAGCAACCCGTCTACTTGCACATCTCATCATGCACTAAGGACGGTGCAATCTTTAAGTGTGGGGAGGTCGATACCAATCTCCATGGGTTAGTTACTCTTCTATCTTAACACCAATGGTTTATTTTCCTTGTTAGTTGTTGCATTTGCATGTTTTATTGCATATTTGTTTGATTTTGTGCATATTCTACCACTGCTTGGTTGAAGTAACGAATTTCTTTTTCAAGAAACTTTTTATAGCATTTCACTAATTTGAATTAAACTTTTTGAAAAACTTGTTTGAAGGAATATTATACTAAAACATGGTTTTTAGCTCGAACACACAAAACCTGTGAGATTTTTGAGCTTATTTGAATTGGTTGCATCTTATCAACCAATATTTTATTTTTTTGGTGTGTGTTTTTCTCTCTAAAATTGTGATCTTTGTCTTGCTTAATTCTATATTTCTATTGTTTGATGTATGCATGCACTTATATGATTGATGCCTTATTTCACTTAGCTTACATACCCATATGGCCTTAACCTTTCATTATCCTTTGCAAACCAATTTGAGCCTATTTTACCCCTTTTATTTTTTACTTTAGCATATCATTAACTTTAAGCGGAAAACAATAATGTCCTTAATTTGAATCCTTGGTTAGCTTAGACTAGTGACAGTGCTCACGAATTAAGTATGGAGAAATTGGGTTTGGAAACATTTGGTTTGAGAATTGAGTATGTTAGAATTTTCTGAAAATGTGAAAGAAATGTTTAGGACATGTTCATGCATTCAATAATTTAATCATATGCATTGAGAAAAACAAAAGAAAAAAATATATAGATATAAAAAAAGAAAAAAATTATAAAAAAAAGAGAAAAAGAAAAGAAAAAGAGAAAATAAGTAAAAAGGGACAAAATGCCCCAAAGTAAAAGGTGAAAGCAATGCATATGTACTGTACTCGAAATTAGGATGCATGAATATGTGGAAAACATAGGTAATGGATAGTTAGGTTTTGTATTTTGATTACATGAATTGACCTAAGTTAGGTGGAAAGTTTAAGTTAATTAAGGATTCAGATTTTAGTCCACTTGGCCAAATACAATCCTACCTTGACCCTAACCCCATTACAACCCTTAAAAGACCTCTTGATATGTGTATCTGTGCATTAAATTTATGTTGATTGTTAGATGAAGAGCAAGCCTTAGAAAGCAAGATTAGTAGAGAATTGAGAGATCGAACCTAAAATACCTAAGCGATTAGAGTGCATACACTTCCAGTGAGGGTTCGATGCTCGATTCTTTGTTCCCGGCTTTCATGAGCTATTTTCTTCTGCAAGTCTATTTGTACTTCATTTTTATGATTTGAATTAGTGAAATCCAGTTTATGTTTGTCTTGAAGAGCTTATTTACTTTTAACCATGTAGGTAGAAACATCTTAGCATGTAGTTGCATTCATATAGATAAGTTGCATTTCATACATTTTATCATTCCCCTTCGCTCTCTTATAGCTTCTCTTGAGCTTAGCATGAGGACATGCTAATGTTTAAGTGTGGGGAGGTTGATAAACCACTATTTTATGGTTTATCTTGTACTCAATTGAGTGGTTTTTATCAAGTCTCTGCACACTTATTCATACTAATTGCATGGTTTTACAATTTCCTTCCTGATTTTATGCTATGATTGAAAACATGTTTCTTTGGTCTTAATTTAGCTAATCTTAATCCTCTCTTATTACCATTCGATACCATGATATGTGTGTTAAGTGTTTTCATAGATTATAGGTCAGGAATGACTTAGAGGATGGAAAGGAAGCATGCAAAAGTGGAAGGAATACAAGAAACTGAAGGAACTGCTAAAGCTGTCCAGCCTGACCTTCTGGTACTAAATTGACCATAACTTGAGCTACAGAGGTTCAAATGAGGTGGTTTTAATTGCGTTAGAAAGCTAACATCTGGAGCTTCGCAACGATATATAATTTGCCATAGCTGCCCTGAAGCCAGGCGACGCAAGCGCGTGGATCACGCAGACGCGTGACATGGCAAAAACGCAATCCACGCTAACACGTGGACGACGCTTCCGCGTGACTTTGCCGCGACCTGTACGTACCAGAAATCGCTGGGGGCGATTTCTGGGCTGTTTTTGACCCATTTTTTGGCCCAGAAAAACATAGAATAGAGGCTATAAAGTGGGAGAATGTATCCATTCATGAACACAACAATACACAACTTTATTATTCACAATTTTCGGTTTTAGATGTAGTTTTCTAGAGAGAGAGGCTCTCTCCTCTCTCTTAGGATTTAGGATTTCTCTTAATTTTAGGATTTTCTCTTCATTCCCGGTTCAATATTCCTTTAATTTATGTTTCTCTTTTACTTTTATATACTCTAATGCTTTTACTTGTTAATTACTTATGTTGTCAAATTGGCTTATGAAGCCTTCATGTTAGGATTTTCTTAATTAATAATTTGAGGTATTTCAGATTTATGATTATTTTACTCTATTTATAATAACTTCAATTTAATTTAGATTTTTATTCCCTTTTTGATTTGGTTAAGTAATTGGTAACACTTGAGTTATCAGACTCAGCAGTTGACTGAAAATTGGGATTGCTGATTGATTTGGATCGCTCTAAAGCTAGTCTTTCCACAGGAGTTGACTAGGACTTGAGGATCAAATTGATTGGTCCACTTGACTTTCCTTTATTTAGTAAGGGTTAACTAAGTGGGAGCAAAATCCAATTCTCATCACACCTGATAAGGATAACTGGGATAGGATTTCCAGTTCTTATACCTTGCCAAGAGATTTTATAATTATTAATTTATTTTTCTTGCCATTTAAATTACTTGTTCCCTATTTCAAAAACCCAAAATTCTACCTTTTCCATAACCAATAATAAATACACCTCCCTGCAATTCCTTGAGAAGACGACCCGAGGTTTAAATACTTCGGTTATAAATTTATTGGGTTTTGTTACTTGTGACAACCAAATTTTTGTACGAAAGGATTCTCTGTTGGTTTAGAAACTATACTTACAATGCGATTATATTTTTATAAAAATTCTTTACTAGCAGTTAATCAGATCGTCAGTAACCACACAATTAGGCTCAAAACTCATATGCTTATATGTTCTTAGCTCAAAACATGTTCCACAATATATAGTTCAAGCAAGTTTCATGAAAGAAAAGTTTTTTTCTCAAATCAATTGGGGTGCCCTATACAAAAGGAATTTCTTGAAAAATTTCATCATTTTGACTAAGCTTATTATATATATGCAAACTAAGAAAATGCAGCTAAAAAATATAAAAGACCTAAAAATAACAGAAAAATGAAATACGAAAGTGTTGGGATTAGAAATTTGTCACCCAAAAATAGCCGATTGGTCGGATGACCTCTCCACACTTAAAAGTTTGCACTGTCCTCGGTTCATTCAAAGATGAGCAAGGGGGTACGGCGACTATACGGATTGCCACCTTCATCTGGTGGATCAACCGGCTGCTGCATGTTCTTTCTCCCACTTTCGTTTTTGCTTATGATGAATCACCCATGAAAGATAGAAAATAGCACAGTAGGATGAGAAAATGCAAAATCAAGGAAGCGTAAATTGTTGGAATGAGGTAAGAATCACTAGAATAAAGTGAGTGAATTAGTGTGACATCGATGAAATATGGTGTGTGAGTTCTAAGTTGCATGCGGTTTAGAACACACCCTAGCATAGAAAGCTATGTCACAATTACTCAAAAGAAGTAAGCACTTCACTCATTCTAGTGTTCTTGAAATACTTTAAAAAAAACTTGTAGATTAAGATAACAAACAAGTCATAAAGAAGCATGAAAGCATTCAAGTAGGAATCAAGCGTTTGTGAAGTAGATGATAAATGGACATTGATTGATGTGCAAGAGAATTTAATGAACCAAAGAAAATATGAAACTTACACATCAATCAATGACACACTTTGAATTTTGGCTTACATCACCTAGTGGACATAAAATGGGAAACATGGTTGCTATGCAATGTAGTTAGAGGTGAAAATCAATCACATAGTAAGCATGGTCCATGTAGCTTGAGAATTACAAAAGGATGTCCCTAGGTGAGCTTACAATCCAATTTCACAAACAAGGCATTATGCCAAAATGTCACGACCCAAAACGAGTCATGACCGGCGCTCAGGAAAATAATCCTATAGCAAGCCTAACATACTCAAATATAAGTTGAATAAGCAAGTTACAAATATTTTACCAGTTCTAAAATAAATAGTTATATATTTTTAACAAAAAAATTTTAAAATAACTAAGAATGGTTGGATCCTGCCTGTGACATATGGAGCATATACTTCTAGGAATTCGACAAAGAATAAATACTCATTGCAGACCGTTACTCTTGAATAGAAAGTCTCACATAGTCAAATATTTGTTCCTGAAAAATATTTTAGAAAACGAGGTGAGTTTTACAACTCAGTGACTAGACAATACATCTATAATCCACATGAGACTGTACAAACATTATCATCAAAGTAATTTTAATTAGAAAATAATAGTTGATAATAATAAGTGAATCAATAAGGGAGTTCTCATACAGAAATCAAATCAAAAGTCTACACTGGGCGGTTCTACCTCTATGGGTAGCCCTTTCCTCTTGTGTGTCCTAACAGAAAAATAGATCTAACGTATGGCCTACACGTTAGGCTAGCAATACCCCTGCTAGCTGGAGTCTGAGTTAGATGCATCTAAGTTAACGTCATAACCGCCGTTAACTACGGTTTTCTAATACATCATAACCCCTTATAGTTTTGAATATAATCAATTCTTCAGTCTTTCAAACATACGAGATATCAAATCAAATTAAATCAAATAATACTTTCTCATCTAATCCTTTCCAATCATATTTTCTCAATTTTTAAGCATTTCAAATATATTTCACAATTCCAAAATAAGTGAGTACCAACAAAATTTCAATGCTTCAAAAATACATATTCGAGTAAAATCAAATTCTTTAAAATAATGTAAAACTTCTTCAAACATACATATAGTTTCATAAAAATATATAGTCTCATGTGCATATTAAAATGAGTTTAACAAGGATAAATATTTAGTTCTAATAAATCAATTAGTAAAACCAATTTAAAATCTTTTGATAATAATCTTTGTAAGTATAACTAAGTTGAAAGCACCGTATATCAAAATAATTATAGGCATAAAGCCAAACAATTATAAATGTAAAGCCTACTCACAATGTGGTCCCAAGGGACCGAAGATATCAAACCCGGAGTGCCAAATTCAAAGTGAGGAGGATTGAAGTACAATAAAAAGAATGAGCGCAGAATTTAGACCAGAGTAGCGACAAGATGGAGCTGGAGATAGTTCTGAGAATCGGGATAATGACAGGAACGGTTCAGCTCCTGTAGCACCAACAACTCCGGCAGCAAGGACAATGGCTTGGTTCAGGTACATCCGAACGGTGACAGGAATAGCGCAGCAGCGGACGGTCCATCCTCCTTGATGTTTCTTTCTCTCTCCGGGAGCTCCTCTCTCTTCGAAGCTCCAAATCTGCAACTATGACAATGATGGTGAGGTTGGCTTCGACGGCGGTGGCTAGGTATTTCTTGGCGGCAGAGGCGCGGCGGTTATGGTGGCAGCAGCAACAGAGTTCCAACAGCAACGAAACCTCCCTGTGACCCCTTCTCTCTCCACACACGTTCTGTTTCTCTCCAAGCGATGGCGACAGATCTGGCGGTGCGAAACGGAGGCACGAACGACGACGATGGTGGCTGGGCTTGACGACGATGTTCCTTCCCGCGGTGGCTCGGGTAGAACGGCACGTCTTCCCTTTGTTCGCGAACACCATGGACGGCGACGCGGGCTCCACGGAACGGTGACACCTCCTTCTCCTCGCGCGGCTCTCTCTCCTCAGTTTTGGCCTTCCCTGTGATGACATGACGGTGGCGACGGTGGCAGTGATACCCACCGGCACTACCTCCCTTCCTTCCTCTTCTCTTCCCTCTCTGGTTCTCCCCCTCCTCTCTTTTCCCTTTCTGTTCTTTTATTCTGCTGTTAGGTAAGGGGTAAGGGAGGCTAGGGTTTTGGTGAGTGTGTGTGAGGGGTGTGTTATGTCAAAATTAGGGTTAGAATTTTGGTTTGGAAAAGAAAAAAGATAAGGGTATTTTAGGGATTTACATTCTATCCTCCTTACAAAAATTTTCGCCCTCGAAAATTGATATAACCTGCAAAACTTTACTGGGTTTTAGCACTTTATCAAACATGAGAAAGAAGTATAACGAGGTGCAAACGTTACAAGATAGGTTTCTGTTAAAACGATGCGATTGGCATTCACCTACTCTCGCTCCCTTAACAACTTAGATATACGTAGCACTTTTCACTTAGTTTGTCAATCTCCTCAAAATACACTTTTACTTCATAATCTCTTGGTTCTGTTGTACGTCTCCTTGGTAGTAACCAGACTCATGACAAGCCTTAGAATTACAATTTCTTAAACTTCAATATCGATAAGTTGTATTCTAATAAACTGACGTATCGTTTGCTATCTGAGAATTGCACGTGACACCGAAATAAGCACGAATTTACTCAAAAGGATTTGAAACCTAGGAAGAGAAGAGCAAACATCACATATGGTGTTCACATGAACGTAAAAGGATGCATTAAGATTGCAATTAAACAATGATATACAGAAATAATAAAGTGTGCTAGAAAGAGTCAATTGAATCCTAACGAGAAAATCTGAATCAAAAAATTTTGATAAAACAATAAAAGAAAAGATCGTGCATTAGGTCAAAACAAGTTTAAGTGGAATCAAGAAGTATAAAGTTCACCAAAAGAAGGTAACCAAAGTCAATGGAAATTTTTTTTTTTTACAAAGATTTAAGTGGATCATTAAGGACATGATAAGGCAAGAAAAGAATCAAATCAAAACTTTTTCAAAGAAGATCTGGAAGAAGAATTCGAGGAGAATACTAGAAGATATGATGTATCATAATAAAGCAAGTTCAAATTACATCAAGGAGTTTCATAATTCGCGTAAAGGAATGCAACGTCAACACCTATGTTGTCGAGAATGTATGGGATAGCCAAAAGTACGATAAAATCGAGATATGCATAAGATGTAAGACATGAAACCAAATAATCAAATTTCATTTTAACAAGAATTAAAACAAGGAACTCTCGATATGAAACATAGCGGAATGAATGATACATCAAATTACACGGCACGATTATAATGCATATTTCAACACAAACCATCCCAAGAAGAACACCTAGTGTTCTCAAACTTAACGATTACCATTACTTAAATAAAAAAATGAAAGAATTTAGAAGAACTATTTCTTGCAGGTTATAATTTCTAGCTCTCCGTATGCACCATGCTCAACAATCATACCACAAGATGTGACAACGCTAGATAAAATATAGATTTTTCTTTTTTTAACAAAACTAGAAAGCGAACAAAACAAAATAAAGTCCAGCAGAACAATATCATCATAGCATAAGAGGCTTTAGGGCATAAGTAAATGTTGAAATTATTGAAAAAAACTTCATCATATTCCTTATTCCATAACCATTCCTCATCAATATCATCATCCAGACTCTAAAAAGGCCAAAAATAATGAGAGTATTGCAAATAATTGAGAGAGTAAATTAGAAAAAAGACATAGATGTTGCATTCAAAATTAAAAGCTAGCATATAGTATTACTTGAAAATTTCTACTTCTAAACATCAACAACCATAACAAAATGAAATATTCAAACACAATCAATCAAAGCATACTGATAAAGGAAAGATTCAAAACAAGAAAATGCAACATATGATAAAATCTGAAATAAATGAACCAATTAAAAATAGAAAACTCATGAAAAGAAAGAAAATTAAAAATGATCAATTTTACATCTTCAAGATCAAACTATGATCAATCCATACCTATTATTTCCTAGGTTAACAAGCTATGATGGAACAACTCAAGATCAAACCCAATGACTCGAAAAGAACTCATGGTATAAAAATTCATTCATCAATTTATTTAGAGTTTAGACATTTCCAATTTTCATACATTGCAAATAAGAAATTTTCTAACCTCCATCACCCATAATTTTAGTGCAAGGTGTCAAATACAAATGGGCTGGCAATTTAAAATATTTTCGACATAATTCTATAAATATAAAAGAAAATATATGTAACATATAAGAGTTTATGCCTCAATACAGTATTTGTTGTACAAGCACATGATATCTTAAAAGCAAAATATCTAAAGGAAAAATTCTTCCTTGATATCTTAAAAGCAAAATATCTAAAGGAAATAGCATAAACTAATCCAGAGCCATCACTATATCATAAAGCTAATGACGTATAGGTTGAGCAATTATAACTTATTTCTTTCACTCTTTGTTCATGGAAGGATAACAACAAAAATAAATAAATAAATAATCGCATAAGTATGAAAGTCAATTTTAAACCATAAACACTTTATGAATAAGATAAGACATGAGAACCTCCTAGCTCACTATTAACTGATTTTAGTAATTCTCAACTAAGATTCATCAAGTTACAACCACATCAACCGCTAATTCAGCAACAATTACATATTATTAAACTACTTTACAGTAGAAACCAATAACCTCATGCATTTCTCAAAAGAAATTAATCCATATTACTTATTTGTTATGTTCGTTACTGTAATAATCACTAATCAAGCAACATATATCAGCAAGAAACTATTTAAATTAGTGGCTAACACTCACATGCAAGCTACAATTTAACAAATTCAAGATAATCATCATATGCTTTATAATGATTAGTTGAATATAACAAGAAAAAAAAAACTTGTATATAAAATTTGTTCAGCTTTCAGTATTTAGATATCTAGTCTTTTCTGTTGAAAATCAATAGAAATTCCTTTCAATATGTAAAATCTATAATCCCAATCTCACAAGGCATTACAAACTAAGAAAACTAATCTCTCTAAACCTCTGAGAATAAAAACTAGTTGAGAGTAGGAAAATTCTAAAAAAAGCTAAGGTTGAGAGAATTCTCATATTTTAAATCTTAGCCAAGAGCAAAATTCAACATCTAATCACCAACAAAAAGCGAGCATACATAATCTAAATATCACCTGGACAATCAAAAAAATAGTTCCGTAATAGAAAAGCTATATTTGACAATATAGCACCATAATAGAACCAGATTAACAAATTAGAGAAGCTCAACCGAACTTCTAAATTGAAAAACATATTCAATCTAGCTAGGTAATCACCCAAATAATTTACTACACCTAAACAGAGAAAATCATCAATCTAACAAATAACAATAACACTTCATTCGTATGTTTATCGCATAATTCTTCTCTTTGAGCAATTGAATAACAATTTTCAAAATTATTAATTCAAAAGAAAGACAGAACCACAAACAAATCAAACCTCTTAACTTTAAAGATTATTAATATAAGAAGAATAAACTCCAATATCCAGAGCAAAGTATCTCGATCAACAACTAAATAAATTTATGCAATCCGTAATTTCAAATAAAGTTCTATATAGGAATTAGATAATGATGCACATCAAACACCAATCGAATCTTCTAAATAATGCATAAATCCTTGTCATCAGGAATTGTACGGAACACGAAGACGAAGAAAATTAAAACATGCATTTACAAAAACGAAAAAGATTAGAACTAACTACGAGAGAAATTGCAAACCGGAGCCGAAACTGAAGCCATTGAAAAAAAACACGTTCAAGAAACCTAATAAAGGATAACCGAATATTGGGTAGAAGAAAAAGATAGGAGTAGCAAAAGCGGCAAAGGACACAGGATCACAATAATCAGAAGACAACAATGACACAGAGGACAATGATGACATTTCTATAGGCCTCTGATAGTGCCACAATTTGTGCAAATAGGCGCGCTTCTATTTATACAATTGTGATCCTACCACAGGACACTTGCTCCATACTACACTGATTAAACCTAAGCTCTAATACCACTTTGTCATGACCCAAAATGAGTCATGACCGGCGCTCAGAAAAATAATCCTATAGCAAGCCTAACATACTTAAATATAAGTTGAATAAGCAAGTTACAAATATTTTACCAATTCTAAAATAAATAGTTATATACTTTTAACAAAAAAATTTTAAAATAACTAAGAATGGTTGGATCCTGCCTGTGACATATGGAGCATATACATCTAGGAATTTGACAAAGAATAGATACTCATTGCAGACCATTACACTTGAATAGAAAGTCTCACATAGTCAAATATTTGTTCCTAAAAAATATTTTAGAAAACGGGGTAAGTTTTACAACTCAGTGACTAGACAATACATCTATAATCGACATGAGACTATACAAACATTATCATCAAAATAATTTTAATTAGAAAATAATAGTTGATAATAATAAGTGAATCAATAAGGGAGTTCTCATACAAAAATCAAATCAAAAGTCCACACCTGGGCGGCTCCACCTCTATGGGTAGCCCTTTCTTCTTGTGTGTCCTAAAAGAATAACAGATCTAATGTGTGGCCTACACGTTAGGCTAGCAACACCCCTGCTAGCTGGAGTCTAAGTTAGATGCATCTAAGTTAACGTCATAACTGCCGTTAACTACGGTTTTCTAATACGAGTCTCCCAAACCAATTCAATACATACAGTTTTGAATATAATCAATTCTTCAGTCTTTCAAACATACGAGATATCAAATCAAATTAAATCAAATAATACTTTCTCATCTAATCCTTTCCAATCATATTTTCTCAATTTTTAAGCATTTCAAATATATTTCACAATTCCAAAATAAGTGAGTACCAACAAAATTTCAATGCTTCAAAAATACATATTCGAGTAAAATCAAATGCTTTAAAATAATGTAAAACTTCTTCAAACATACATATAGTTTCATAAAAATATATAGTCTCATGTGCATATTAAAATGAGTTTAACAAGGATAAATATTTAGTTCTAATAAATCAATTACTAAAACTAATTTAAAATCTTTTGATAATAATCTTTGTAAGTATAACTAAGTTGAAAGCACCGTATATCAAAATAATTTTAGACATAAAGCCAAACAATTATAAATGTAAAGCCTACTCACAATGTGGTCCCAAGGGACTGAAGATACCAAACTCGGAGAGCCAAATTCAAGGTGAGAAGGATTAAAGCACAATAAAATGAATGAGCGCAGAATTTAGAGCAGAGTAGCGACAAGATGGAGCTGGAGATAGTTCTGAGAATCGGGATAATGACAGGAACAGTTCAGCTCCTGCAGCACCAACAACTCCAGCAGCAAGGACAATGGCTTGGTTCAGGTACATCGAACGGCGACAGGAACAGCACAGCAGCGGACGGTCCCTCCTCCTTGGTGTTTCTCTCTCTCCGGGAGCTCCTCTCTCTTCAAAGCTCCAAATCTGCAACTATGACAACGACGGCTAGGGTTTTGGTGAGTATGTGTGAGGGGTGTGTTGTGTCAAAATTAGGGTTAGGATTTTGGTTTGAAAAAAAAACATAAAGAGAATGGTATTTTAGGAATTTTACACAAAATGACTACTTTCACGTATGTGTGGAGCACATAGTTAAACAATTAAGGTCAACATATCATTAAGGCATAAGCACAAAATATGGATGCATATGATCAAGAAACACAATGCATTAAGATGAATGCACAGCATCCAACATCAAAAATTGCCTAGTCAAAGTAAAGAATTCAAATCACATGGTGGCCACATCATGCAATTCAAAAGATTTAGAAAGCTTTGAAGGTAATGTCACATGTACTTGGTATTCATAAATGTTAAGCATGAAAAATTCAAAATCAAGTAACAAATTGTAACCTCAATAAAAGAAATCCAACAATGAATAAATTCAGCATCAACCCGGCAAACCAAATTAATAATTCAACACTTACTACCTAAGAAAAAAATTAAGCTAACTAACTAACTAATTAACCAATTAACTAAAGAAAATAATGGTTAATGGTGGTGGTAGATGATGGTTGAAGGATGGAAAGGAAAGAAGAGAAGAGAGAAGAAGGAAAGAAATGAAAAGAAGAGAAGAAAAGAAGTATGTGAAACGGGACAGAGGGTCACGCGTATGCATCAGGTCACGCGTATGCGTTAGTGGCAGAAATGGGGTGTGACATGTACGCATCGTCGACGCACACGCATGATAAGAAAGAAAAGAAGATGATGTGTACGCGTGAAGCACGCGTACGCGCGGGGTAAAATTATGCTAAACGCACAATTCCAGCACCCTTTTCGCACAAGTCTCTGGTTTTTGTACTGCACCTGGAAATTTTGGGGGTCACGCATACGGGTGGGCAAGGCGTACGCGTGAGGGGTTGGAAACTTGGGGGTCACGTGTACGCATGGGTCATGCGTACGCGTGGCTGGGTGCTATGTTTTTCAAAATTTTCCAAGTTCTAGCACCAAACCAAGCATTCCAAACATCCAAACAGCTACCAAAACACCATCAAACCTTATTTAACATACTAGACTCCTAAATAAACTCAATAAACTAAACTAAACATGAAATTAAACTAATTTACCAATATGTATAAAAGAGAAAAATGAAAAGAGTTTACCATGGTGGGGTGTCTCTCACCTAGCACTTTTATTTATTGTCCTTAAGTTGGACAATTGATGGGGTCCTTGCTATGGTGGCTTATGCTTGAACTCTTCCTAGAATCTCCACCAATGCTTGCATATCCAATGTCCACCGGGATCCCAAATTAGGCGCACAAAGCCTTCAAGAAAGTTTAAACAAGTGACAAGGCCCCAAAGTTGTTGATTGTCGAAGTGAATTCCGGGTCGCAAACCTTGTTTTTGCACCAGTCTTCTTGTTGACTACCATAGTTCAATCCGGATGACAAGACTTGTGAATTCTCATTTAGGCACCAAACTCTCCTAGATCCTCTCAATTGAATGCTACACCATCCCTTGCACTTAGACTTTGATAACTCAACCATAGTGAACCTTGAATTGTGGTTTGATTCCACCAAGAGGTTTGATTAAAGCTTTACTAGAACTATTTGGGGAGGTTTGATTCCACCAAGAGTCAAGTTTTTTGTTTGGTTTGCTTTGATAGTCAGAGTGAATACCAAGGAAGCAAGCTAGGACTTGTTCATCAGGGAGATAATGTCTGTGTATTATGTAAAAAAGATGTTAAATATATTAACCACTTGTTTTTTTACTGTGAATTTACTTGGCAAGCATGGTGCACATAGTTATCTAATTTTGGCAGGCTCTGGTCCTTTTTCCGAACGTTAAAGGAACTTTTTGAAAGTTAGACATAAGCTCTTGCTAAGAAAGGAGGAGCAAAAAAAATGTTTGATGTATTTCTTTGCGATTATTTGGAATGTCTAGGTGGAAAGGAATGGAAGGATATTTCAGAACAACGAAACAAGTATAGAGAAAATTATTAACAAATCTTTTTTAGCTACAAGAAATAAAGTGGTGTGAATCTCTTTAATTGCTGGCAATGCCATAAATGACTTTGGGATAAACCTTTATTTCATCTGTTTTCATTTTGTATGTTTTTTTTTTTCGATTCATCTTTTGTTCCACTTTAATGTGTTGAGTTCCTTTATTCAAAAGAATATATATATATATATGAAGTTTAATTTTAATGCAATAACGGTGTAATTTATATAGTCATTAAATCACGTTCGATTATTTAAATGACCATTTATATGTTGTTTGTTAAAAGTAGTTATTGTTACTAAAATTATGATTAAATATTTGTTAAAAAAATTTTACAAAATATATCAAAATTAAATTTTAAAATCTATTATGTGTATCCTATATACTATTTATAAGCTAGCTTGTGACTTTTTTTCTGAGCTCACCTATAAATCCCTGATTAAAAAATTTATCTCCCTTGTGCATTTGACAGTTGTTGAGTAGCTGTCTAGCTGGCTACTTTGATTGGCTGAATAGTAATTTACTTGTTTCCTTTTTCCCATTCGTTGGAATAGATATTGAATAGAATAATGTTACACATCTAAATCTTTTTGTTAATTAAATTCAATTAAATTGATCTAACATAACAAAAATTAATTATAATAAGTATTATTTTGATCTCTAACATTAGGGGTCAGAATCGAAATTGTCCCCAATGTAATTTCTACTTTAAAATCATCCTTAATGTTTTTTTTTTGTATTTAAATCGTTCTTTTTAATAAAATTTTTAATTTTATTACTAAAATACCCCTACTTTAATAAAAAAATTATAATTTTTTTTTAAAAAAGAAAAGAACGCATTTGGGGGGGGGGAGGAAACGCGAAGGGGGGAGGGGAGCGGAGGGAGAGGGGAAAGGGGAAAAGAAGAGGGGGAAGGGGAAGGGGAAGGTGGGGAGGGGACGGCGCCGGCGAAGCTTAGAGCTGCCGTCGTCGTCGCCGAAAGAAAGAAGAAAGGAGAGGGGCTGCGACGGGGGAGAAGAGAAGAGGGGAAAGAGAGAGAGGGCGCCGGTGGAGGGGAGGACCGTTCATGCATGCTTCTTCCGCCGTGGAGTGTGTCGCCGGGAAGAGGAGCCCGACGCGAAGAGGGCAGCGCGCGAAGGAGAGAGAGAGGGATCCGAGGCTAAGCTGGTCCGCGCACGCTCCGTTGCCGGTCCGCGCACGCTCCGTTGCCGGTCCGCAGGTGACGGGTGGCCGACGAGAGAGGGGGATCCGAGGGTGGAGTGCATCGCCGGTCCTTGTACGCTCCGTTGCGGTCGCTGGTGATGGGTGGTCAAGCGCCGGTGGTTCTGCATCTGCTTCTTCTTCTGAATCTACTCCTTCTTCTGCTTCTTCTGCTTCGACTTTTGCATCTGCTTCTTCTTCTTCTGCATCTGCTTCTGCTTGAGTTTCTGCTTCTGCTTCTGTGACTGTCTCTGCTTGAGTTTCTGCTTCTGATTTTGATTTGTTGTTTTCTAATTTTATTGTTGTTGTATGTTGATTTGGTTGTTGAATTTGTTGAATTTGTGTTGATTTGTTGAATTTCTGATTTCTGGATTTATTGAATTTGTATTGAATTTCTGCTTCTGTGTTGAATTTAGTGGTGGAGATAAAGGTGCTGGTGGTGGTGGTGGAGGTAAAGGTGCTGGTGGTGGTGGAGGATATTTTTGTCCAGAAAAAGTTAAAAGGACGATTTTAATACGAAAAAAAACGTTAAGGATGATTCTAAAGCAGAAATTACGTTGGGGACGGTTTCGATTCTAACCCCAATGTTAGGGGCCAAAACAATACTTATCCCTTAATATTATTTCAAGTCTTATTGTTTAATTTAGTTAAAATTCATTTATAACTCTATTCAATATTCCTCTGCTTTAGAAGCTGTAGAGCATGAGGCTATTTGTATTGGCATATTCAGCTACATCAGAAACGATAAAACATTTCACATCTTTGATGGTGCCACTATATGAATAAGGTTTAACGTTCACCAGATTTTGTGACGTATAATTTATGCTCGAGTGACATGCCAAATTTTGTATCACAGCTCTATTCTCGATCAATAATCTACTATAAAGTTAATAAAAAAATGGGCTATGTTACACATTTAAATATTTTTTCATCCAAGTTTTATTCAAATAAGTCCAACACCAACAAAAACCACTCTTATTAAAAGAGCGTCATTACACGTACTTTATCTTCTTCTTCTTCTTCTTCTCCCCGACGCTTCTTCTTCTTTCAAATACACACATACGTCATCTTCTTCTTTCAAATTCACGTATACCTCCTCTTCCTCATTCTTCTCCTTCTTCGCGCACGCAGATTCTTCTCCTCCTCTTTCATTATCGTCATCACCAACAACACCAACATTTTGCTAATGGATTATTTTTTCAATCGAATTGAATGAAATGCAATTACTTAATTGAATTGAATGGACGACAGGGGTTCTGAATCTGAATTGATAATCTCTAAATTGTAGACAGAGGTGTTTCGAATTTTATTTTATAAAATGGATTATGTTTCGTTCATTCAGTACTATACAATTGTTTCACCATGAGTACGTGTTTGGTTCATTATGCAGAAAGCTGTTTAAATTTGATTTTATATAATGGATTATGTTTCGACTATGTTTCGTTCATTTAGTACTATACAATTATTTTACCATGAATACGTGTTCAGTTCATTATGCAGAAAGCTGTTCAAATTTGAATTAATATAATGGATAATGTTCTATTCATTCAGTACTATACAATTGTTTCACTATAATAACATGTTCGGTTCATTTCTGTTCTGCACAATTCAAAATTCTTCCTCCTCACCTTCTACTGCTTCTTCATCAGGAGGAAAAGACAAAAAGAATACAACAATAACAAAAAAATGACGATAAGAAGAAAACACGTGTAGAAGAAAGAATGTGAAAAAAAGGAGAAGAATGAGGAAGAAAAAAAACGCGAAGAAAAAGACAAACAAAGAAGAAAAAGACAAACAAGAAGATGCTCCATGCGTAAACGAGCGTGAAAAGAAGAAAAAGAAGCACAGGAGAGAAGAGAAAAAAAAAAAAAGAGAAGCGCTTAACCTAAAATTGCTTGGGTAAACTTGTATGCCAAAATTGCTTAAATGTGAAGTTCCTCATAAAAAATCAGATAAACAAAAAACTACTGTCAAGCCAATTTTTTCATTGGAATTTAGATCCTCTAAACTAAAAAATTAGTAAAATAATAAAATAAAGTTAATCATCATTGATTTTATAATTTCCATATATGTCTAACTATCTTAATTTAAAAAAAGATCTTTTTTCGAGTTATCTTTTTTTAAAAGATCTTATAGAGAAGTAAAAGTAATTTTATGTTTGGATATCTCATGTAAAAAGGTCTTTTTATCAATCAATTATGTTTGGGTATAACAATATAAAAGTACTTTTTTGTTTATTTATTACATGAAAAACATCTTTTTTTTAAGGAAAAAAGATCTTTTAAAAAAAGATGTAAATTACAGCTTCTCAAAAAAGATCTTTTTTTGATTTTACTAGTGCTTTTACTTTTACTACTAGAAATTTGCCAAACACGTTAAAAAATAAAAAAAGATCTTTTTTCATTGAAAAAAGATCTTTTTTTAACAAAATAATGGCGCCCAAACATGCACTAAAAGTAATCAACTCTTCACTTTATTACTTTACCAACTTCTTTACTTTAGAAAATCTTAATCCTTTCCATTGATGCTACATTCTGCATTATAGTCGAATCTCTAAATATTCTTGCAATACAACAGTCTACAGGTCAAAGCAGGCACTACGGATAAATCTTAGTGCTTAATATAGGAGAATTTCAAGTCACAACTGTTTGCTGCGAACTGGTGATAGAACCACAATTAACGACGTCATAGATATACATCTCAATCCTTGACTGATGTCCGTAATATCTTCACGTCATGGATGGGCCTGAATAAGTATAAGATCAAAATTAGAATTGAAGAAGTTCTTAAGGAATTTCTATAAAATACTTCATTTCAATCATTGATGCAGCTGATAATTTTTGGTGTATCAAGAACCAAATTCAATTTGGTTTATCATAGACCCTGAGTGTTCATTGGCCAAAGCCGAAAAGCTTTCTCTTTGATCATGTATTCACAAAAATAACATGAAAACAAAATGATGATGAATGGATCAGTTCATGGCTATGTTCCACATATGATAAAAGGAAAAAAGGATATAACATAGGTCGTGGAATTCTAGAACACTGAACACCCAGCAAAAAGGCGAGCTCAATATCTGTAGAAGCTTTGTAATTCATATAACCAGTTTTATTCAGAGGTTTGCTAATAATTTTAGGATGTGTTTGGTTTGTGTTTTCATTTTTTGTTCCATTTTTTGTATTTTCTGTTTCTAGATTTTGTGAAGAAAAAAGTGAAAACAGTGAAAACAATAAAATCTTATTTTCAGTTTTCACCTCCGGCTTTCACTTTCCTTCACAAAATCCAAAAAATAAAAAACACTGAGAATGAAAACCGAAAATGAAAATGCAAACCAAACGCAGTCATATTCTTTGATTGTTGGTTTATGTATAGCATATGTTACTTTAAATAGCTATGTTTGACATACCTATCATTGTTATCTGTTTGGACACTGCCAAGTCTTTTGATAATTTCCATCCCACGACATACTCTCCCAAATATTGTGTGTTTTCCTGGTTGAAACAGAAACAGCAATTAAGAATATCAGTAGGTATTCTAAATTTTTCATGAAAATTGAAACAATTAATCATAAAATGACCAAGAAAATCTCGGGGTCTATGCCTGAAAACGTGTCAACCTTTAAAACAAAGATATATCAGAGAACTCACAAGCTGCTCTTAAAAGAGAAAAGAAATATTTAGTTGGATGAGGAAACATACTAAGCTATGCATGCATTTGTATCCACCAAGAAATGATAACATTTAAGAAACATAAGCAAGAAGCTGCATCCTAATCCATAGCTTTGTTGACACAATCATTAAAACACACAAGAAGAGAGATTCTAATCCATCTTAAATCCTCCACATTTGGACAGGACCACATGTTGTGATATAACTTCACTAGTTGCTCGTATGCTTGGAATACATCTATACCTTTGGCCTCCAGTGACCTTAGGGCTTAGAGAGACTACACCGGATCATGATATAAGTAGTCATACAACAGCATATTGTAAGGTGAATTATGTCGATCTACCTCTCACCTAAAAGCTGAAACGGAAAAAGGGAACATGAACGGAACAGAGTTGCAAAACCAATTTTCTTTCCATGACTCTACTATGGGAAAGAGATTACATTTCATCATTATCTGAGTTTCGTGCACAAGACAGTTTGCGTTCACAATGTGTGTGCCATTGTGTCAACAATCCAGCAATTGTGCATGCCTCTCACTGAACCAAACTACTCATGGTACATGGACAATTTTCAAGTTACCATATTGGTGGGGAAAAAACATTCAAATTAAAGCACAGAATCCTCACAGTGCAATAGGTATAGTAAATTATAAATATTGGAAAAACAAAAACAAATTTAATCATAAACTTCAGAAGTAGTGCCTTACAATTTCCAAATTCTAAAGGTAAATATACAGAAAAAAGGAAAACATTACCATCAAGAGAAGGGCATGGTGCTAGAGTAATAAAGAATTGACTGCCATTAGTATTTGGGCCAGCATTTGCCATGGATAAGATACCAGCTCCAGTGTGCTTCAACTCTTGTCTAATCTCGTCTTCAAATTTCGGTCTGCGACAAAGAACAAGCCAAAGAATGCAATAAATCATCAATGAAGAGTGCATTACAATCAACATGAAAAAATAAAACAAAATATAATCACTAAAAATAAAAAAAGACATACCCATATATAGACTCTCCTCCCCTTCCAGTCCCAGTGGGATCCCCTCCTTGTACAATGAAGTCCTACTCAACAATTAAACCAAATGAATCCATGTATCAACATTAGAAAAAAAGGGCTCATACTCATACACAGAGGGAGAAAAATTGAAGTACCTTGATGATTCTGTGGAACTTAACATTGTTGTAATAACCTCTGCGAGACAATTCAATGAAGTTCCTGCAAGTCCTTGGTGCGTGCTTGTAGTACAGCTGAGCCCAACATTGAAAAAATAAATTAAAATAAAAGAATTGTTGCCATTGGCAAAAAAAAAAAAAGGAAAATTAACAAAAATTGGAAAAAAGACAAGTACTTCAACAGTGAAAGAACCCATGGAAGTTTCTAGAGTAACCTCCGGAGCACCACCTTCTGCGTTTGCCCACATTTTTCTTTTATTTTCGCTGCCTCAGTCACACAAAGCAAAAGCTAATAATAAGTTGATTCCGTTTCTCTCTCTCAGCCGAAGAAAGAAAAGGCGTCAAGAGAGTGAAAGACTCTCCGTGACTTTACAATTTGCCAATGTTTTATAATGGGCGGGGCCTTTTATGGGCCTAGGCCCATATATCGCCTGGCCCATTTTGATTTTTCTTCCATCTGAATAGCTCCAAACTGTGGTTTTTCCATTTGAATATTGGAATCGTGGCGATGAGACCCATCAACCTTCCCGAACCGCCGAACCATTTCTTCAGCTTGCCGAAGTTCTTCGACGGCGCCGTCCGGCGAGCCGTCGTCATCGGTAACGGCTTCGCCGGCGCCGAGAACCAGTGCATCGGGTTGGTCCGTGCTCTCGGTCTCTCCAATCGTCACTCCCTATACGTAAGCTCTGGAACTAAGCTGAATTGTATCACTGGATTGTGTTTGGTTGCTGAGAAAAATTGATTTGTTATTTTTTTTTTTATGTGCAGCGCGTGACGAGGCCCCATGGAGGAATCAATAGGTGGCTTCATTGGCTTCCGGTTTCGGTTCATAAGATGTTGGATTCTGTTATCAGAAGGCTCTGTGGGAATTCGCGGTTTCAAGCTTCGAAGATTGGTATGCCAATCATATTTTCCTAACTTTTATTTTGTTCATGTGATTGTTGTTTGTGCTGATTCGTGTGCTAAGTTGTATTTGAAAATGATGGTTGCTTAGTTCAGGCATATCAAGCGTTTTAGAAGCTGATGCTTACCATATTGCAACAATGGCGCGTGAAACGTTCCACAAGTAGGTTGTTGTAGTCTTATTGTGCTTTCTGAAAGTGAAATTCAGAGGTGTGATGAATTTGTACTAGAAAGACTAATGAATTGCGGTTGTATTTTATTCATAGGGATGGTCCCTTGTTGGTGGTTGCATCTGGGAGAGACACTATTCATGTCGCAAGCTACATTAAACGGTTAGCCCCAGAAAATGTTTTTGTTGTTCAGGTTATGCTTTGTACTTATTCTATTTTTGTAACTTGACGCATAAGTTCATTTCATGATTGAATGCGATCATAGTACATATATATCTGTTGTATGTTTGAGTGAAATTATAATCTTTTTGCTATCGGTTGAGATTGAGTGGAAATTGAATTAGACTTGTTTCTTGGTAAATAGTAATATTTAAAGAGAATGGATATTGTTTGCATTTTTGAGAAATTGCCTGGACATATTATTTCTATGATACCTGTTGGGGTCATAAGTTCCAAATGATTCACATGCTGTGATGCCTATTTCAGATACAACATCCGAGAGTGCGCCTGAATCGATTTGATCTTGTTATCACTCCACGCCATGATTATTATCCGCTGACTCTGGAAGGCCGGCGGCAAATTCCATGGTTTCTTCGGAAGTGGGTCACTCCATGGGAACCTCCTGGCAGCAATGTGGTAGGTACTGTGGTTGTGTGATGTTTGTTGCTTTAGTATTTGTCTCTTCCCTGTGATGTTGTCATCTTTAAGTTTCTACATTATACACCTTTTCCCATCTTTCAAGTCCCTGATTTTACATTATAATAGTTCCTCACTGTGGGAGCGCTTCATCTAGCTGATTCCACTACTCTTAGGGCTGCTGCTTCTGCTTGGCATGATGAGTTAGCAGCTCTGCCCAAGCCTTTGCTTATTGTTAATGTTGGGGGTCCTACAGGTATTTTATTTTGCACTGAGGAACTTAAGATGCTTTGCCTGTTGGACGTTTTAAAAAGTATCATATGTTCATATTAATATTTGCTTTTCGTATGTAAGAAATCAATCAATTTTTAGATGTTCTCTTGCACCTTGTAATTGTTTGACATTTGTAGTAAAATTCTTCTTGTTGGTGTTTTAGTGTTTATCATTATTGAGATTGTTGTCATTGTCTGTAGAAATCTGGTTAAGAATCTTTCATTTGTGTGTTAGTATGAATTTTGTGTGTTATTCCTACTGAATTGATGATCATCCCTTGCATATTGGTGACTCTCTTAAATGACACCATAGCCTAGTTTTTGTTTACAGGATTGATTGCATTACTAACTGGCAAATGTTTGCATTGGATTGATTGCATTACTAACTGTCAAATGTTTGCATTGTATACTGCATAGTTGGAAATTTACTGAAGTTGACTAGGCCAATTTTGCATACATTACGGTTTGTTTGATTAAAGCCTCAAAGATTCTGAGCTTAAAATTTGAAACTTTTTAATATTTTTATGGCCTAACCCCTATGTTTCTTGATTATAATATCTATTTTACAGTTAACACATAACCGGTGGTTATATCTATGTTATGTGTTAGAGTAGAATTTACTTTTTCTAGTCCTACTTTTGCTGTGCCCTGTATTGCTCTTGTTTTTGTTTTTATTATTATTATTATTATTATTATTATTATTATTATTATTATTATTATTATTATTATTATTATTAAATTTTGATAACTTTTTATCAGGAAATTGTTGCTATGGTGTGGATCTCGCAAAGCAGTTGGTGGTAATGCTTCAAAATGTGTTATGGAGTTGTGGAACTATCCGAATATCTTTCTCTAGAAGAACGCCTGCAAAGGTATAAAAGATTACACAATTAGTAAGAATATTTTTTTATTCAATAGGTTGTGATTATAATAAGCTTTGGCTTCTACCATGAGCATGCTTCTGGTTGGTGGGTTTGTTTGTAAGCCTTGAAAGCTGGCATTCACGACATACAGATGATGTTGCCATAAGGGATGGAGGCCCCATTCATTTTTATACTTTGATATATTTTGATCTGTTCAACAAATTCAGTTTTGCCATCCTTATTGCAGATCTCCAACATTTTGGTCAAAGAATTTGCCACAAATCCTAAGGTCCATATCTGGGATGGTGAAGGTACTTATACCTGTAATGTTCATAGCCATAAAACCATGTCCCAGCATTGAAGATCGCATTATGTGATGTATTTTATTACATTCAGGTCCAAATCCGCATATGGGACATCTGGCTTGGGCTGATGCCTTTGTTATCACAGCTGATTCCATTAGTATGTTAAGTGAGGCCTGCAGTACCGGGTACGTAAGATATTATAAGATCACCTGATGATTAGCATCTACCATTAAAGAGGAAAAAAGAAACCTCATTTCATCATTCACTTCTTAAAGGGATATCTATAGTTCCATGACTGTGTATATTGTGCTACAGGAAGCCTGTGTATGTAATCGGAGTGGAACTCTGTACATGGAAATTTGCGGACTTCCAAAATTCTTTGCAGAAGCAAGGAGTCACTCGACCCTTCACTGGGCAAGAAAATGTGAGTAGGCAGCTGTCCTATGATATTCTCTTTCTTTTTTAGTTGCAATTAGTTCTCATCATTAGATTGCAAAGTTAGATATGGAAATTGGGATTTTATTTCGTGATACATTTCCTATATATAACTTTCGAAGTTGCCTTATGAGAAATAATGTAGACTGGTTTTAGATGGGAACGGCCTCTTATGTGCTGTCATCTTCAGTTCTTGGTGATATTTTTTTTTTTTTTTTGTTGAACAGGCATTGCATTTTACTTATTTGTGTTTTGGATTATACAGATGAGTGAAAGTTGGAGTTATCCTCCACTAAATGACACTGCAGAAGCCGCCAATCAAGTTATTGCCGCACTTGCTCAGCGTGGATGGACTATTCATACCTAATGGTTTTCTAAATGAATTAAGCTTCCTTTGGAACTCATGGAATTTATAAATGAGGTGGTGCCTGAAGAGGAAATACTTTCCAATTCCCACTGGGCACTAGCTTATGTATATGTATATTTATATAGCTTTGGAGTGCTCAATGTCTGGGAATTTCCTGTTAAGAAAGGTCACTAGAAATAGTTATAATGACATGCTTTTTTTTTTTTTCCTTTTTAATAGGTGGTGCGGCCAATGAGTGATCTCACCAATTTTCGCTTGTAATAGAAATTTGAAGCAATAATTTTGGATCTAATCTAGCTCCTTTCCTTTCTTCTTTTTTGGTGATAGTTTTATATTTTTTGGTGAGTTGTAATGATATAAGCTATACAGCACTTTAGGATGTAAGACTCAGTCACAAATCCCCCGGGATGTAACACTTAATCACAAATCCCCGTTTCTTTGAAGTCAGTCTATTATTTTTTTAAGGAAAAAACTCAACCTAGGAACTGTACTATAACGAAAAGGAAAATTCTATCGTGCTTATTTCATTTGTCAGCATTGTATGTTGTTATTTCGTGTCACAAATAGCGAACGACGCGTGGAGGGGCAGGTAACGTTTGTGCATACAGTGCAATAAGTCCCGTTCGGTTTACCAGCTTGATTAGGGTCAAATTTTGACTAATGAAGTATCTTAATGTAGGTAGAAAAGTTGGCCGTATTTGTATGGGCTCGTAATACTTTAATAATTGCGATGTGAATGGAGGCCCAGAGCGATTGGATAATACACGCCGAAAATAAAGAAGTTATAAGGGTGACATTCGTTTTTATAGAGATGGGTCACAAAATATGTGAAGTTTGTAGGATTAGGATTATGTAAATATCTTTAGGGAATAGGAAATGATTTAAATATCTTTAGGAATTAGGATTATAACGAGCTGTTTTTTTTTTTTTTTTTCTAAGTTAGGGATAAGATTCCCACTCAAAATTTGTAAGAAAGGGAGACTGTCATTTGAACTATAACGAGTTTTTTTTTTTTTTTAGGAGTGAAACTCGAACCCAAGAGTTAAATAACGTACAATTTAGTAGGGGTGGCGAAGTGGGTCGGCTTACTCTAACCCGGCCCGCTCCCGCCTAGGTCCGACCCGCCTCGCCAACTAAAGTGGGTTTAAAATACTAGCCTACCCTTCTTTATGGTGGATTGGCGGGTCGGCGGGCTAGTCCGCTTGATTCTTTTTTTTTTTTTTGAAAAATAAAATTAATTAAAATTAACCAAAAAATAATAATTAAAAAATTAAATACAAATAAAAAATAGTTAAATTATAATATAAGTTTTTTATTTTCTTTTTTTTTATTTTTAACTTTAATAAAATTATTTAAAATAATATTTGTCAATAGAACCATCTTTATTTTAAAAAATAAGTCACATAATTTGAGTATATATATGAAATTGTAAAATAAAATAAATAACTAAAAGAAGAATAAAAACAAAAACTGAAAAAAAGTGTTTGAAAATTATATAATTATTAATTTTGTTGTAATAATTTTTTTTGTTTACCCAAATAGTATCCCCCAACCCGACAGGTTAAGGACTAATCCGTCACGGATCTGAGCTCCATTTAAGGGTCTGCGCTGGCCAATGAGTTACTACATGCACAAGGTGGGGTTCGAACTCCTGACACTTACTTAAGCGGACGAGTGAGCTGACTACTCGACCAACCCAAGTTGGTTTAATAATTATTATTTTATTTAATAAAAAAAAGAAAAAAATCTTTGGCCCGACAAGCCGGTCCGCCCAGCCCCACCAAAATCCGCAAATTTGGCGGTGTGGGTTTGGCGAATTTTTTTAATTTGACAGGTTCCAAATCCTAGCTCGACCTGCCTTTTTTAACGGATTCGGCGGGTCGGACGGATGAATTTTCGACCCGTTTTGCCACCCCTACACTTTAGTCTATTTGACTACAATAATTTTAATAATTATTATTATAATTATATATTAGTAATAAAAATATAATATATATATATTATTAATATAATAAATAGAATTTATTTTAAATATTTTAAATTGTTTCAAAAACTTTAAATTTAATTTTTTTTATATATTTCATGATTAATGATAAAATAAAAAAAATAAATAGAATATATAATAATAAATGTATTTCATATTATTAATTTTACTACTATAATAATATTAATAATACAAAATATATATTACTATTGACGAAAGAAATTTTAATTATTTTTAATATTTTTATAACAAGTTAAAATATTAAAGATAAATAAAAATTATTATTTATATTTTTGAAACATTAATATAATTATGGCTAATTTATATGTAAAATAATTATAAATAAATGTTTTAATCAAATAGACTAAAAGTGAATGTTATTTAACTTTTGTAATTGAAAAAAATGTAAGTTTTATAAATAGAAAAAAGAATCATTTTTCTCTTTTTGGACTTTTAAGAGAGCTTTCTTTTTTGTAATTATTTGTTGAGGAAAAAAAAAACAGGTTTATTCATGCACTTTAGTTTTTAACTAGCTACTTTAGTAGATTTTTTGGGGGCAATTTTTAATTTTTCATTACCCTTGGCCAACTTCACATGGACCACCAACTTTCAGTCCATTATCCAACAATTCATAATTTATGATTGACGGTTAATTAATCATTCTCCATCAAACAATCAATACGGAAGCAACGAAACCACAACACGAATCTATTACCTCCCATTTAACCTCAGTTTGTACGTAGGGGTGTCCATAGATCGGATCCGATCCGCATATCTGTGGTATTTATCCGAATCCAATCTGAAAATTGCGGATATAGATCCGATCCGCAAGGCTTTTGGATCGGATCGGATCGGATCCGCACACTAATTGGATCGGATTGCGGATTTTGTGTTGATATCCGCATATCCGCGTATCCGCAAAATTAAAGAAATAAATAAGTAAATATTCTTTTTATGTTTTATTTCAATTAATAATTATCATATATGTTATATTATTTTAATTTATTATTTAAGAAAAGTATGTTTAATATTATTTTAAGAGTAAACATATTTAAAAGAATAGAAAAAATGAATTTTATTGATATTTTTTTTAATAAAAATAAGCTTTTAAAAATATTTTTGTGTTTTGCGGATATATCTGATATCCGATCCGATCCGATCCGATAATTTTAATGCAGATCGGATCGAATTTTTGGCCATATCCGATCCGATCCGATCCGCGGACACCCCTATATTGTACGTGTCACTCTCTTATCCTTACACCACATGAAAATATGGGTAGGGGTCGTGTCAGTTTGGTTCGGGTTTATGGTAAAATTAGAAGCGAACCGATCAAAATACAATTGGTTCAGTTTGGTTTGGATTTACATTTTTTTTGTACATGTACCCGAATCAAACAAAACCGATTAAGAACGAATTGGTTCGGTTCGGGTAATTGGGTACCCGATGACTTTAAAATTTATTAAAAAAAATCAAATTTTTATTTTAAAAATTCAACAAGTACAATAAATATGTAACATCAATAGAAATAATCCAAACATGTTAAACACCAAATATATTAAAAACTAAACTCATTAAAATCTAAACATATTAATAATGAATAATCATTGTACGATTCTAATCCATATATTTTTTTTTATTTTTTTTATTTAATTAATATATGATCAGGTTTGCGAGTTGGTTTGGATTCCACACCCCCCAAAACCGATACACGAAACCAATTACTAACAAAAACCATCGATTTAGTGCGGATTAGACCCGATTACCTGTTTATTTCAGAACCAATTTAATTAATTTGATTAGAATTTGGACGGATAATCAAGTACCCGCTATCCGTGCTCACCCCTAAGCATGGGATGCTGACAATCACGATCAGCATCATAGAATCTCCCGCCAATTCTATATTTATATCCACATTTTTTGGCTTATTCAATTTTGGAAAACTGATTTCTTTTCCTTTGCTCAAACTTCCAACTGGCATAAAATTGACTAATAAGCAAACAATTTATAAAAACAAACACAGAACATGAACAAAGTAGAAATCACAACATATAGTAAATATATTGGCTATGAAAAATCAGGTAACACTGTTTCATACCATCTTCTGAATTATCAACATCGGGAGGTGTTGTCTTGAAAATTGTTGCCAATGGTCCTGCTTGTAACTTTTCGAAGCCTTTACAAAGACCCTTCCCAGGACCACCATCAGGACCAATTATTCCAAATCGATGTAGGAGGACTTCAGCATAGCTCATTCCCCCACCAAGACGAATACCAGATATAGAAGCTGAGCCGTTCAAACAATGAGACTCTGTATCTTGTTCCCCCAATGGTATGACATGCACCATGTTTACATCCAGAAAAGGGATTGAAGGAGCATTTCAGTTCAATAGATGGTTCCTCTTGTTATGTACCCAGAATACAGTTCTCAATTGACGGTTTCCAATATATCACTGCTTGAAGGAATATTCTCTCCAGAACTTAAGAATGAGCCATTCTCTCCTGCTATGTGCTTCTCAGCATCCACGCAATCTATCTGAACACCCTCCCAGCGTGAGGTGGACGAAATAACAATAACACCACCAAAGGTTCTATGAGTGGCACTAATGAACAAATCATTTCCAACAAACTACACTAGAGGCATTCCCTCGACATTCAATGGTGAAGACTCAGAAATCGAAGTTGAAGGTCTTTAACTGCCAAACTTACAGCACTGTCACTAGGAGTTATGTCCATTAACTTTTCACTAGAAGATTTGTTTTTAATGCCCTCCAATTGTTTACTTTTTCCGGCCACTGCTATTTTCTCACTAACTCTCCCAAAATACATGTAAAGAACTAAGACAAAAAATAATTGTTCAACAAAACAATTGGACAGAAACTGTTCACAAGAAACATCAACTCTCACAATACCTCCTAGAGGAGGAACCTTTAACAATGGACTGCCATTGCCAGTTGCCATTGCTACTTCAATCCAAGCACCTTTTAGAACAACACATCTCCATAGTCCTGGGTCCATCCAAGAGAATCGTAACGTGCAGGTGGGACAGTACATGCTTCCAGAGATAAAAGTAATCTGGGCTGCTCTGGCACTCCAGTTTCTCTGGATAGCATCAATTGGTTGACCTTCCCAAAGACTGAAACAAGCAGGATCCTTATCCAGTTTTCAGTATTCTTAGTTTCATTGAGGGTGAATCTATATATGAGAAGTCTTCAATATGAAGCCTTGCACCAGCAAAGGAGGTTTGAATTACATTATCTGTGTTGCTTTTAGAAATATCCAACTGGGCCTTGTCCAAAAGAACCATAAGATCCAGTCCACTGACACTGAGAGTGAAGAAAAGAGAGTTTACTGAGGAATCTGGTAAAATATCACCAGAATTGACAACAATTCTATTAGCTAAGAAAGAAGATACTCTAAGGCAAGCTTCTTCCTGAAGATGAATTTGGAAAATAATGAAAGATCAATAAAGAACATAATCTATTACCGTAGCAAATATATAGGCATAGCAGGCAAGTTACTTGTTGAAATAAATTGCAATACCATAAGAGGCGGACAGTCAATAACGGTTTGGCAAGCAAAAAATGGTGGAAGTGCAGAAGGCACAATCTGAAGGGAACGGAGGCAGATTAGAGGAATTCCCTCAATCAATTGCCACTGCTGTTCTCCAAGTGGATATATTGGAGGGCAAAAGCTCTAGCTGCAGGAGGGAGAAAATGGGATTGAATAAATTTAATCAAGCAAGGAATATATGGCTGAGTTCAGGCATCATTCGTGACAGGCACAATGGTGTCATTTGATCCTTGTAATAATTCCCATTTAGTAAGACAAGGGTTTGTTGTTGTTATTGTTGTTGTTGTTGTTATCGTTAATGTGAAGGTATGTAATATTAAATAAATGTTATGCCATCATTGTCTTACTTTTTCAATAAATTTACAACACATTACTGCACAACACCGAAACAAAATTATCCTTATCAGTATTGCAAAATTAAATTAATAAAGCATTACCAAATTCTGGCACATGAAAAGACTCTCTTTTAACAGAATGTATAGATGGCTGCACTAACAAACATGGCGGGTGTGAAAACTTGTCACTGCATTTTCAAGAAACATATACAATTTAGTAATAGTGAAAACTATTTCAACAGTCAGCATGGAAAAAAGAAACCATCATTATGACTATAGCAAACTGAAACAACTAAGTAGGGCACATTGCTAATAGTTTGCTTTCTTATTTCCCATTCTGGATGAAATTATTTGCTCAAGAGCCAACCAAATATATCTAACAACAAAAGTTATAGGTGCTAATATATCCATTCCCAATATTTTTCACATTCACTAATATGTTTTTCCTTTTCTTTTTCATTTATTTCCTTGTTAAAGGAAGAAATATTAATGTTAGGGAGCAGGATAATGCAAACAAGGTGGAGGACAGGAGATCCTCAATACAAAGATTAGCATGACAATATTCATTAGAACAATAAAAGCTTTCCAAACTCTCCAAGATGCACCAAGTAGAAGCAAAACACCCAACCCTGTCCCAGATGGCTTAAAGATATTTTTAATATCTATAAGTCATTTTTGGTCTTTGTCCCTCAACCTTTTCTTTCTTTGGATCTGAGTTTTGTTCCAACATTATGTTTTTGGTCTCTATTATTAGACCAGCACTATTAAGTGGTGATATTATAAAATCCAGAAGAAGGTTTATAAAATATTTACAAGGACCAAAAAAGAAACTTCCAATATATGTAAGGACTAAATATTGGAGTTTACAACATTCCATATATATTAACTGTTTAGACAGACAGATAATCCTGTCATAAAGCGGAGAAGTGTACGAAGTCCTGCACACATGATATTAACTTCATACATCATCTATGCCACTTGTATCGATTCAATGTGGACACATGTAAAAAGTTTCCTTTTAATTACCTGGCTCACTTAATACAGGGCAAAGAGCTTCTGTGATGTGCAACTAAACCTCAAGCCCAAGTGGATAGTTGGAGACTGTTCTCTGAATTGTGATCTGGCAAATAGCAAGCACAGTAACATTTCATGAGTCAGGAATCTTGGCCATTTAGAAGAAAGTAGATTACTATGATTAGAGGAATTGTACATATGCTTCTCCCCATATTCCTTCTAGAAAACACTCCCCTCAAAAGAATACTCGTTTTGCACCATCATCGTCTCTCATGTTTGCTCGCTCTTGAGAGCGGCCTAAAGTTCATCCCTCAACATGTCAGGATGAGGAAAAAGATCAATAGACAGATTCCCACACCAGTTTCTGAAGAGAAAGAGGTGGGGATAAGAATTTATATATAGTGAGTGTTAGAGAATCATTAGCATCAATTTAGACCAATTAGTATCGTCTATATTTATATAGTATATCTGTATATTAATTATAGGATTCTATGCCTTTATTACTCTGATTCATTTAGCACCTATAAATACCCCTTGTATATTGTACCTTTCATCACACTGAATAATACACTTTTCAGATTACTCTCTCAGTCTCTTGTTTCTAACAATGGGAAATACCAATGAATGGATAAAGATGATATAGAATATCAATATTTAGATGGTAAGTTATCCCAATATCGGTCATACACACATAAGATATAAAATGAAAGGCATAATGCAGTACTTTGAATACATATATATATATATACTTCGTATTACTTGAGAACTCCCTTGCCTCCTTAAGATTTACAACCTGATAATGCAAACGGAAAAAAATCTTCAACAATATTTATACCAAGTGTCCCAAATTAATTGTAAGCACGAGCCGAAACATAATTACATCCCAGCTTTCATTTGTGGTATACAGCAACAAATTGGGTATGGTGACAGATGCCATAGGCGGTGCCCTACAGCCAGAGATATATGGATAATTATGGATAAGTTTTGGATAAATTTATAACATAGTTTTTTGGTCAAAGAGGACAAACAATCCATCAGGTTTATCTGTAAAGCTACCCCATAAAAACGTGCACTGTTATTAAACTCTATTGCAATGAATGCAGACCAAATACTGCACTAATGATCAAATTCAGCAAAAAAGATATAAATATTGATTTCAATTCAATTTATTGATACATAACAACGACTGCAGAGCATAAATAAACTAAAGTAGATAACCAATTCAGAATACTAGTAAGAAGAACTTACCATGCTGCTCCCCTTGGGGACGAGCACCCCCATGAGTTTCAAGTAATAAATTAACTGTTTGAATTTGTATAGTCATTCCATCGGATATCTGATGGAAGTCCACAGTCAGTAGCAATGAGGAACATTCAAATTGAACATGCGCATCAGACAAATGATTTCTATTTGCAACACACTATTAATCCATATCCTAAACTAGTATCTCTTCATAGATCTTTATTTTTATGCTGCATAAGGATCTCTCAACAATCAACAGCAACAACGTTAAAGTTGAAAGGACGGAGAAAGATAGAAAAATGTGGAGTCCAGCTAAGGCATGAAGTGAATCAATTCAAATCTCCCAACTCTGTTAAACAATAGTTTTTTGTCTTCATTTCCATTTTCAATTGTGTACATCCATTGTAAAGTTTAACAACTACAAGCATCACACAACTAGTAAAATACACATTGTAGATGTTACTCAGCCACACATTACAACATAATCTTAGTAGTGATAGTGTCAAACCTTATCAGCAAAACCATAACCACTACCATTTGAAGAGGCACTTGATGGCGTGATGCTGCAGACAATAGTATAAAAATTACTAGCTAAAGAGAAAAAACTATCACCCTACAACAAGATTTTTCAGACACTTTCAGCAAGATAAAAATTTTCACTACCTAAGTACCTAGCATTATTCTCGGGCGGCCTTTCATAATCAGAATTCTCCTTTAGAACCAAATTCAGCCTATCAATTTGCACAAAAATGGGCTCTATTTGCACACTGCTCACTGACTGTAGCTAGAAAACTCACGCATTGAATTTAAATGCTTGATTGGACTTGGATAAAAAACATGCTTGAATATGTAGTTTGGTTGATAAATAAAATCGAACAATACTTTTGTCTTTTGAGTTCTTGGATCTTATTTGGTAAAAAAAAAATAGACCCTTATTTTAAATTAAATTTGTTAATTAGTATATATTAAAAAACTTATCTTTTTCTTTGTTTCACAATTTAAATGATGGCGTCAAAGTAATACACTTTAAAAATTAGAAGAAACCATGCATGAATCTTTTGGAATAAAATTAAATCTTTATTTTAACTTAAATTTAATAAATGGAATAATAATCAGTCAAATATTTTCACACAATTATTTTTAATAATAGAATAGATCAAATAATTATATTTGTATTAAATTAAATCAAAACAAATCAAATTTAGTAACTATAAAATCTAAAAAAATCAGTTTGCAATTAATAAATTTAAATATTTAATATTGTCATTGTTCACATTAAACAATTGACCTTGGTGCAATGTAATATACATTACATTAGTTTTTATTTTTGGAACTATTTTTATCCTAATTGACTCTAGTTAAGTTGACCATTAATTGATCTCCTAGACTTTCCCTAAATGAATATAACTTTCTACGCGCATAGCAAATTCCTAAACAAGAACTAGTAGAACGGTAGAAGGCAGCACTTAAAGAAACCAAAGCAACATAAAATCAGAAACTTAATACTCCTCCCGTGGACCCTAAACATTCCCGCACCAGATGTCGCACCACACCTGCATAAAAGGTTCGGACTAGCTGTTCTTCTTTGCTCCTTCTCCTGGTTCCAGTTTTAAGCACAAATAGGAAACAACTATATCAAGTTTCATTCTTTCTTCATCAAACAATAACATTGTTGAAAATCATCTCATTCCTACCCTTCCACACAAAACACATCACCGCAAAAAACTCATTTTCTTCCTCATACCCCTATTCATCCAAGTCTCAGCATTTCTTAGAGGAACCAGGCCAAAGAAAAGATAGTGCACATTTCCAGCTCACCCATATACAACACACAATTTGCATTCCTTTGTTCTATCATTTTCTTCAATTTCTAAGAATTTGAAAGAGCATGACTACCATATATACAAGAATGACAAGAGATGATGAACGAGAATGACTACAACAACGACCGAGAGTTTGTCTGATGCCACTGTAAGAACTGAGACTAATTAATCGTCTAAGTAAATAATTAATATTACCCAAAATAGGATCCGAAAATTTAGAATGAGAATTTGAGGATTTAAATATGATTTTTGGACTCAATAGATTTTTCTGAGTCAGAAAATGTATTTTCTGCGAAAAATTGAGTAAAACCGCGAATCAGCAACTGAACCGATCAAATTGGTTTAAGTCTGTCCGGTACTATACGAAAAAAATTAAAAACAGTTGAAAATCTTAGAGTAATATTATAAATTGAAAACCGGACATTAATTTTAAAGGTTTGGCACAAAGTTTGGCCAAACGAGCTAAAAACGCTAACGGATTGGACCGGGCCTAAGTTGGGCCCAAGCCCAACATATATATACTCTCATTAAAGGCCAATTCAGCACACAACACTCTCATAAACACAACACACACCAGCTGAAAGAAAAGAGGGAGAAGAGGCACTATTCATCATCATCTTTCCAAGCTCATAACTTGAGCTACGAAGCTTCGATCGCCGCACCGTTTGCGGCCACGCGATCCTCGCGGAGAGCTCTACAAAATCACCCAAGAAACTGGTAAGGAAATCACAAAATTCCTCTTATTTCTTCCTTCCAAAATTTCGAATTTTTAGCATTTTGTATTGAATGAAATTTTGTGATTTTGGGTGTATAGGTACACTCTAACACTTGATTACTATTGGGTTTTGTCTCAATCATCATTGGATAAGGTGAGCAATTCAAATCTCTTGTAGTTTTGTAGATTTGATGAACCCTAGGTTGAATTGTTGTAAATTATGTGTATATAGATTGAGATTATGATTATTGGCATTTGATTGGAGCTTTGGAGTGATTGTTGATGCTTGTTGGAGTGGGTTGGTAACTTGGTTGTGGTTGGAAGCTTGATTTGCACTCAATTTGGGTTTTTATGCATATTAAAAATCGGTCAATGTATGGTTTCGGTTTCTTCTATGTAATATATAATATTTCTGGACACTTAGGCTAGTGACCCAGAGGATATGATGTATGATGAATGATGTATGATGAATTGATGAATTGATGTATAGATTGGATTTTATTGGTTGTTGATTTGTTGAGATATGATGTATGATGAATTGATGAGTTTTTGCTATTTTGATGAATTGTGATGTTAATGTAGATAAAATTATGTTGAAGAGTGAGATTGAGGTTGAATGAGTTAAATCATGATGATTGTTAGTGATATGATGATGATGGATGATTGTGTGGATTGAAAAATGGTTTTAGTGTGAGATATTCGATGTTTGGGGTTGATGATATTGTAAAGTGATTGAAAAATTGGTATAAAGGGTGAATTATGACATAAAAGGGTAGATTTTGATGTAACTTGGAGTTTAGAATGGTTTGATTTGGTTTTGGCCATATATTTCAAGGAATTGAGAAATTTGTGCATTGTGGTAAAAATAAATTTTTGGTGAACTTTGACGGATCATAACTTGAGTCTCAGTTATCAAAATTTGTTGAAATTTGCTTTAAATTAAAGTTCACTGAAAAATCTTTAAATGGATATAAAATTTGTAGGAAATGAATTTTTGTAGAGGAAGTTATGATCATTCAAAGTTTGGTGTCAAAATCTGAATTTTGTGAATGCTGCAGAATTTGTGATTTCTGGTTTGTGTGCGCACGCACACCTCGTGAATTTTTGAACCTGTGCGCACGCACACACGGGGACATGGCTACTGATGGGAGTGCTAGCACGCTCTGTGCGCGCACATAACCAACAAAGTTCTGCAAGCTGTGTGCACGCACAGCCCTGTGCGCACGCACACGGTAGAAGGTGCATTCTGTTGGGGGCGTTCGCACGCCTTGTGCGAGCGAACAGAATTGAAAAATTTTACACTTGTACGTACACACACCTCTATGCGTACGCACACATTTGAAAATCCTTCTGGCCGTGCACACGCACACCCCTGTGCGTACGCACATTCCCTGTTTTTCAACTAAATTCTTGTTTTTGACTGTTTCACCTTCCCAACAAGCTTGTAACCTTCTGTGACACCTATTTAAAACTCTTTGACTTATTTTCGGGTATCAAAATATGGGAAAAGGTCCTAGAAGATTTAATTTGGTTGTACCTTGAAAAGTTAGAGAACGAAGGCTTAGGTTTCTGGTGTACTGAGGATGGGTTTGGTGGTGTGAGAAGGGAGAAAGATATATGAATTGAGAATTGATGAACTAATGAGTTCGGAAAGAAAATTGTGAATTGATAGTGGTTGAGATGAGTCGAAGACTCGGAGTTTGAAATGATGAATTATTGATATAATGAAATAATAATTTTTTTTTTCAAAACCACCGATGTAACTTTTTTAAATTGAGATTGTTGAGATGCTATGCGCCCGGTAAGGACGGTGGTTGGATCCCGCCTGTCGAGGTAGCGGCGGCAGCATAAGGGCGGTGGTTCGTCCCGCTTGCGTTGAGATGTGAGGTCCGTGGCAAGAGTATCCCGCTCGCATCCCTTCAGATCACTAGATTGTGCAGGCACAAAATCCTGGACGGTGTTCCGAGCACCATATCTCAGGGGTTCCCATTATGATTCCGAAGGGCGACATCTCCATGGAGATGTGTCGGGTTGGCAGTTGAACCGACAATGTGATATCACAGCCAGCAGGACAGGCATTCATCATGTGCATCTTCTATCTGTTTGTTTGCTTTGCGGACTTGAAATTGCTTGCCTATTTGTATAACATGCCTAATTGCCTATTTGACTTACTTGATATATATGCCTATACTTGTGTTTTACTTGCATTGTATTAATTGTGTATTCTACTGGGATTGATGAGGTTTGGAAGGCGGTGGCGATGGGATCGCATGGAGGATAGGTTGGTGAAGGCTGTGGGACAGCGGAGAACTGTTAGATTAGAAAATCCTCTAAGTTAGAATACCCTTTTATTATGTTAAGGCTTTAAGTTATGCTTTACTGTTTTAGTTATACTTTAAGATGAATCTTGTGATAGATATGAAGTTCTAGGATTGCCTCTAGCGTCCCGAAGTCTTATATCTTACATTACTGGGCAGTGTTACCATACTGAGAACCTCCGGTTCTCATACCATATTCTGTTGTTGTTTTTCAGATGCAGGTCGCAACCCACCTCGGTGAATTACTTCGATGGTGACAGAGCAGAGGATCCTGGATATATTTTGGAGTCTTTTTGATTATTTTGTTTATATCTCTCACTTTTGTATTTACTTTTCCCTAGAGGCTTACTTTGAGAGAAAAACTTGTATAAGCTGTTTTTAACTTTCAGAATTCTATATTGTCTGTATATAACTAGCCGGCTTAATCTCTGCGAGCCGTAGCTAGATCTTTATACTATTATACTCTTCTATTTTGTTATATTACAACTATATCTTGTGCGTTGAGTTTGTAGCTTCGTGTGTACGTTGTGCGCCTTTCAAATCCTATTTTTGAGCTGTATCCTTCATCGGGCTTCTCGAATATATTACTTCTTCTATATATAAATATGTATAAGCTTTAGAATTGTTGTAACCTTTGATTAACATTTGCTTTACGACTCGAGGTAAGGCTTAGGGTAATTAAGGTGTTACATTTAGTGGTATCAGAGTGGTTCGTCCTCGTGAGCCTGAGGGATGGACCGATTGTGCTTCAATGTACACTCTATGTCTTTTTCTTTGATTCTATTAGGTTATTTGTTTGATATATGCATAGCATGCTTGTTTGTGAGTGCCTTTTGGGATAATTGAAGCACTAGGCTTTTGATATTGAAGCTGATCACCTTGATATCGATTGTTTGGTGCAGACAGGAACCCTAATGGCCACTCACGAATGAGGTTGTACACGTTCCTGAGGAGAGAGTAGGAATGAGCAACCGGCCGATAACTATGCCGAGTTCATGGCGGCAATGGCGAATCTTGTGAACACCATGGAGGCTAATGCTGCTGCGACTCTGCAAGTTGTGCAGAGGTTGGGCCAACCAGCCGGGAATGGAAATGGAGATGAAAACGGAAATGATAATACGGAAGGAAATGGTGATAACATGGGAGGTGCTCCGATGACCTTGGCTAATTTTCTCAAGGTTCATCCGCCAAGTTTCAAAGGTTCAACCAACTCTATAGAAGTGGATAATTGGTTTCAGGCCATGGAGCGTGCGCTACAAGCACAACATGTTCTGAATAACCAGTATGTGGAGTTTGCTGCATATCAGCTTTTGGGAGAGGCTCAGCACTGGTGGCAAGGAGAATGCCGCTTGCTCCAGCTTCAGAATGCCGACATCCCTTGGGATGTATTCCAGACGGCATTTTATAAGAAGTACTTTCCTGAATCTGCAAAGGAAGCGACGGGGATGGAACTTATGCAGTTGAAGCAAGGTTCCTTGTCTGTGGCGGAATATACTAACCGATTTTAGGAGCTCTGAAGGTTCTCTAGGGTGTGTCAGGGTGCCCCAGAGACCTACGAAAGCTGGAAGTGCATCAAGTATCAAAGGGGCTTGAAGGATAATATCATGACTGCTGTGACTCCTTTGGAGATTCATATTATCTCCAATCTGGTGAACAAGGCAAGAGTTGTTGAGGAATATGCAAAGACGGTAGCCTCGTCAAGGGACACTCATGGAGGAAACACTAGTCGGGGACATGGTAAGTACTTTCAGCCAAGTGGTTAGAATTTCAAGAAAAGAGGACATGCACCTCAAGGTCAAGGAGGCTTCAGAAAGAACACTTATGATCAGTACCAGCGTGGCAAAGGGATGGGGAATCAGAGTAAGGTTTCTCCGAAATTAATTTGTGATCATTGTGGACGTTTTCATCCATATGACTCTTGCAAGATTGGTATAGGTGATTGCTTCAATTGTGGTTTACCTGGTCACATTGCGAGGGATTGTACTCGTGGGAAGAACCCGAATGCAGGTCAGAGTCAACACCAAAGGCAAGTATTTGCTGTGAACGCCAAGGATGCTGCTAAGGCGGATCCTCTGATGAGAGGTAACTGTTTAATTAGTGACAAGATCTTGGTTTCATTGTATGATACTGGAGCTTCACATTCATTTATTTTGTTTGCTAAAGTTGAGGAACTAGGCTTGAAAGTGTCAGAATTAGCATTTGAGTTGCATGTACATACTCCGCATCAGACGGTGGTGACTAAGTCAGGTTGTAGACAAGTAGGTTTCAAGATTGAGGGTAGAGAATTTATGCATGATTTAATTTGATTACCAATGGTTGGGTTGGAGATAATTTTGGGGTTTGATTGGTTGTCAAAGAATTGAGTTTTGTTGGATTGTTTTAAGTGGTCAATTCAGTTTATGCCGGAAGGAGAAAGTGGAACAGTGATAGCTGAGGGCTATTACCTGAACTTTGTAATAGTGAACTGCAGTGGAGAAGAGTGTCAGGGTTATATACTGTTGGCTGTGAATACGTTAGGTGATAATCAGGAGCTAGATCAAATTTCGGTAGTTAGAGACTTGCCGGAAGTATTTCCGGAAGATATTCCTGAGTTCCCACCTCAAAGGGAGATTGAATTTGCGATTGAATTGGTACCGAGAGCTGGACTAGTGTCGATTGCACCATATCAAATGGCTCCGACAGAGCTGGATGAACTAAAGGCTCAGTTCGAAGAGCTTCTGAACAAGAGGTTCATTCAACCGAGTGTATTGATGTGTGAGCATCTTCTCTATCTTTTCCTAGTGAATTTGCACTTAAATTATTGAGTTTAATCAAGATTTAATTACCTTTAGCCACTATAAATGCTAATTTGAGCTGTTTTCAATTTCTGTTTATTTCAGGTAGCATTCGGATGGATTTGACGGAGTTTTGTAGCAGAAAAGGAAGAAAGCGAATGATGCTGTCAACCCCAACCTCCTTGCACTCAAACAGAAATAACTTGAGCCACAGAGGTCCAATTGACGTGATTCCAGTGGTATTGGAAATCTAACTTTCAGAGCTTTCCAACGTTATATAATAGTATACCCTTTTCTTCCATTTCATACGGGCCACTTCACGCCAAACTTGAGGAAGCTCAAGTTTGGCGCCAACTCAAAAGCCTCCAAGGAACAGGCGCTGCCATCTCCACGCCGAACTTGAGTTTACTCAATTTCGGTGCCAACACAAGAACTCCAAAGAAAGGCACCACTCCACGCCAAACTTGGATTCTTCCAAGTTTGGCGCCACCCTTAATGAATCCAGTGGTCCCCACTCGTCCCAAGATGCACTACACGTGAAGGCTTTGCAAATTTTGATTAAACTTTATTTTATTTAAAATTAGGAAAATATATTATTTAGTTTTAGAAAAATATATTTTACATTAATTAGGATTAGATATAAAAGGGAAAAGAATCAGCCCTTTGGGTTTCTTCTCTTCTCTTCTACCTCATTCCGCAATTTACAGTTTTTCTGAATCCTAGTTTTCTCTCTAAACCATGAGCAACTAAACCTCCATTGTTAAGGTTAGGAGCTCTGTTTATTCTATGGATTAATACTATTATTTTTCTATTTTAATTCATGTATTGATTTCAAATTCAATAATTGTTTTCGTTCTTCATCTTATGAATCTGGGTGGAACGGAAGTATGACCCTTGTTCTAATTGAGTTCTTGTAAAACTTGGAAAACCTCTTTGCTTGAACAACAGTTTGAAAACAATTTCTCCTAAATCTCTAATTATCTGGACTTAACGGGATACGTGACATATAATCCTCTTATATTTGGGTAATTAGGATTTCTGTGGCACATAAACTAGTTTTGAACTTAACCCTCTAATTGGAATCAAGTGACCAAGGAATTGGCGGTTGATGAAGGTTAGAGGAGAATAAAAAGGTCTAAGGAATTAGGGTTTAGTCACATATAGTTTTCCATGAATGGAATCTTGCATGATTAGAATAGTTGGTAAGAAAAGTCAATCTGGAAGATAGATATCTCTGAAGCCTTAACTGTTTTCTCATATATATTTCACAATCCGTTTACTGCTTGTTCTCTGATCTTCAGAATTTACTGTTAATGCGTTTGAACTCTCAAAACACTCTTTTCTGTTTGTCTAACTAAGTAAATCATTCAATCATTGTTGCTTAGTCCATCAATACTCGTGGGATCGACCCTCACTCACCTGAGGTATTACTTGGTACAACCCGGTGCATTTTCCAGTTAGTTTGTGGTTATAAATTCCGCACCAAGTTTTTGGCGCCGTTGCCGGGGATTGACTGTGATTGACAACTATTAGTTGTTTAATTGCTTAGATTAGGCATTTTAGCTTTAATTTTTTTTATTTTTTAGTTCTAATTTTCGAATTTTGCATCACAAATCTTTCCTTAACTTTTGAAATTAAGTTTGGTGTCCTTGTAGTAATTTTTCTTTTAAAAAAATATTTTTTAAAATACTAGTATTTTTCTTTGTTTAATTTTTGAATTTTTAGTTCACCTCTTTTCATTTATTTTCGAATTCTTCTTTTATTTTTATTATTCCTTATTTTATTTCTTTTCAAAAAAAAATTCTGTTCTTTCTTCTTTCCTTTCCTGTTTACCACATGGTGCGTTTAATTCTTTTTGGTATTTTGTGCTAAGAAAAAATAATGGAGAGAGATCACATGGGTTATTACTCACACCCAAGGAGTGATTCTTATTATTGTGGATCGAGGAACTACTCGAATTTTGGTTGGCAAAGTCAAAACCAAAGAAACTTCAGTGTTTCATGTTCCAACTATCAAGAACCACCACCTCCATATTCATACGAAGAACTACCACCTCTCTATCCATATCAAGAACCATCATCTTTCTACTCATATCAAGAGCCACCATCTCCCTATCCATACCAAGAACCATCCTCTTTTTACTCTTATCAAGAACCATCATCTCCTTCTTATTCATATCAAGAACCACCCTCCTCTCCTTATTCATATCAAGAACCATCAGCTCTTGAGCTTCGCATGAAAGAATTCATACATGATATGAAGATGATTGTAAAAAATATAGAGAAATATGTGGAGTTGATTATCAAGCCCCAGGAAGAGGAACAAGCAAATTCCTTCCCAAGAGATACAATGCAAGATCCTATGGAAGAAAGTGAGAAAATCAATCAAAGGAGTTCATACTCCAATGAATTAGAGAACTCTCCACCCTCACACATGGAAGAACAGGAAGATGCACAAACAAAGGAGGTTGTAAGGGATGAAAACAATTATGGGAATCTACACTCCAATGAAGCAGAGAGTGGCATAGAGGGTAAGTTTCTTGAACTACCAATTCAAGAAGTTCTTGATGAAGGGTACACTCCAACCATCACACAACACCCAAATTTTGAAATCAAAGAAGTGAAGGAAACCAAGGAAAGCACTGAAAAGGGGATTTTGACCAAGAAACAAAAGAAAATATCCATGAAAAAGAAAAGGTCAGCAAAAAATAATCCAACCTCTACCCCAACAAGTAAGGTGAATCAAGTTAGCCACAATAAAAGAAAGCTTGTTAGGAGGAATTTATATCAAAGGGCACTAATTTTCACCTCTCCTCCCTTGGAGACATTTCTTTTAACTAATTGGAAGAAGAGGAAGAAAATTCAACAATCAAGTGTCAAGCTAATGACATTAAAGAAGCGCTTGTTGGGAGGCAACCCAACTACTAGTATCCTTGGTTTTGTAGTTACTTTGGTTTTAATTTTATAGTTATTTTGATTTTAGCATTATAGTTATTTTAGTTCTGGTTTTAAAGTACTTTATCTCAATTTTTTTTAGAATTTTTCTTGTTTTACATGTGTTTTGGTCATGCAGAATGATTAAAATAGGAACAGGAGCAATTAAAAGGAATTTTTGACACCCTGGAGTTTTTGTTTGCTTGGGTACAAGCAAACTTTTAAGTTTGGTGTTGTAGAGTGCACTTTCTATTTACCTTCTCATCAGTGGCACCATGGGGAGATGAATGTTCTGCATGAAGGAACACAGCTGGAGGAATGAGATGGCCACCAGCATAACTGAGGTGGTTGAGTTCCTTTCATTCTATTTTCCCTTCCATTCTTATTTTGTTGTCTTCTATTTTCTATTGTTTTGATTGCCTGCATGATCTTTAGTACTTTCAGTGCTTAGATTTAGTTTCATTCTGTTATTTGCTTTTAGTTAAAAAAAATTGTCTCATATATCGCTCATTGAGCTTGAATCTAAAAAGAAAAGAAAAAAAAGAAGTGATGTATTGCATGAGAAATTGAGTTTATATTTAAGAGTAGTTAGTGCACGAAACTGCAAGACACTTTATGTGACAATTCCGCATAACTAACCAGCAAGTGCACTGGGTCATCCAAGTAATACCTTACGTAAGTAAGGGTCGATCCCACGGAGATTGTCGGCTTGAAGCAAGCTATGGTTATCCTGTAAATATTATTCGGGAGATTCAAATGATATGAATGATTTTGTTTATGAAAAGTAAATAACATGAAATGAATGATACATGTGATTCAGTAATGAGGAACAGGTTGAGGTTCCGGAGATGCTCTGTCATCTGAATCTCTGCTTTCCTACTGTCTTCTTCTCCAAACACGCATGGCTTCTTCTATGGCCGGCTATATGTTGGTAGATCACCGTTGTCAATGGCTACCATCCTTCCTCTCAGTGAAAAATACCAGGCACAGCTACCGCACGGCTAATCATCTGTCGGTTCTCACTCGTGTCGGAATAAGACCTCTCTGTCCTTTGGCACACTGTCACTGCACCCAACATTTGTGAGTTTGAAGCTCGTTTGTTCTAGCCTTCACCATGAAGGTTCTGATCTCATGGGTTTGAATGCTCTGTTGTCAAGAGATGCAAGTCAAACTCGTGGATTAGAAACCCAAGAGATACGCACTCAAACTGTCGCCCAATGACTACGTTGAGCTCAAATAGAATGGGAGTGGTTGTCAAGCACACATTCATAAATTTGAGAATGATGATGAGTGTCACGGATCATCATATTCTTTATATTGAAGTACGAGTGAGTATCTTAGAACAGAATCAAGCGTGATCGAATAGAAAACAATAGTAATTGTATTAATCCATTGAGACATAGCAGAGCTCCTCACTCCCACCTATGGGGTTTAGAGACTCATGCCGTAGAAGATGCAATATGAGATGTAAAATGTCATCAGTCCCCAAAATGAATATCAAAAAGTAGTTTTTATACTAAACTAGTAACTTAGGTTTACAGAAAATGAGTAACTAAGTGCAGAAATCCACTTCTGGGGCCCACTTGGTGAGTGTTTGGGATGAGCTTTAAAGCTTTCACGTGTATAGGCTATTCTTGGCATTTAACTCCAGCTTTGGTGCCCATTTTGGCGTTTAACGCCAAGAGGTATGCCTATTCTGGCATTTTACGCCAGAAAGGGTTTCAAGTCTGGCATTTAACGCCAGTTTGGGCCATCAAATCTCGGCCAAAGTATGGACTTGAAAGCGCAAGATGTCTACTTTCCAACGCAATTGAAAGCGTGCCAATTGGGTTTCTGTAGCTCCAGAAAATCCTCTTCAAGTGCAGGAGGGTCAGAATCCAACAACATCTGCAGTCCTTTCTCAGCCTCTGAATCAGACTTTTGCTCATATCCTTCAATTTCAGCCAGAAAATATCTGAAATTACAAAAAAATACACAAACTCATAGGAGAACCCAAGAATATAAATGTTGCATAAAAACTAATAAAAATGTAATAAAAAGTGAATAAAACATGCTAAAAACTACATGAAAACACCACCAAAAAGCGTATAAAATATCCGCTCATCACAACACCAAACTTAAACTGTTGCTTGTCCCCAAGCAGCTAGATAAATAAAATAGGATAAAAAGAAGATAATGATGCAATAACATCTCAGAGTCTTCAATAAAACTCACAATTCAAATTAAATGAGCGTGGCGTATAGCTTTTTGCTTCTGAACAGTCTTGGCATCTCAATTATCCTCTAAAGCTCAGAATTATTGGATTCTTTAGGAATTCAGAATTCAGATAGTGTTATTGACTCTCCTAGTTTTAGTTTTGTTGATTTTTGAACACAGCTACTTTATGAGTCTTGGCCGTGACCCTTAGCATTCTGTTTTTCAAAATGTACTTTAAGAATACATGAATGCCACAGACACTTAACTGGGTGAACCTTTTCAGATTGTGACTCAACTTTGCTAGAGTCCCCAGTTAGAGGTACCCAGAGTTCTTAAGCACACTCTTTTTGCTTTGGATCATGACTTTTACCACTCAGTTTCAAGCTTTTCACCTAGACCTTCATGACACAAGTACATGGTTAGGGACAGCTTGATTACGCTGCTTAGGCCATGATTTTATTCATTTGGGCCCTCCTATCCATTAATGCTCAAAGCCTTGGATCCTTTTAGTGGCTTTTTGCTCTTGCCTTTTGGTTTAAAGAGCTTTTGGCTTTTTCTGCTTTTTTTTTTGAATAAGCTTTCTTTTTCACTGCTTTTTCTTGCTTCAAGAATCAATTTTATGATTTTTCCGATTATCAATAACATGTTTCTTTTTCATCATTCCTTCAAGAGCCAATACATACTTTCATCTTTAGTATCAAAACATGCTTTGTTCATGCATTCATTTAGAGAGCTAAAGTAATGCCTCCACATATAAATAATTTGAATTTTTCTTATTAATATACTCAAAATGGTTGCACCCTTATTCCTAAAAATCTACTATTTTATTCATGTTTAATGATGATAAGAGGAATAAATTATAGCCAATTTGGAAAATAAAAATAAAATACTACTCATGCAATTCGAATTTTATTAATTAAAAAAACAGAAAATTAAAATGAAAATTTAAATACTACTAATACTTATGGAATAATAATTAAAGACATAAAAATAAACTACTCTAATACTAATGCTTCATATATCTCTTGCAATAGGTTCAATAAAAGTTATCACAGAGTTAGGATTCAACAACCTTTAGCTTTGAAGGGTGTTGGCTCCTTCTATCTGTGGGACGTCTGGCGCTTCAGAGGAGAGCTTCTGGCGCTTCAGCTCCTGTAGATCACGCCCCTGCTTCTCCTGTTCCTTGAGCAGTTTGCAGAACATGCTGTTTTGATTTTGTTGCTCTTCTTTGAGTTGATCCATAGCTTCTTGCAACTTGGTGACAGAAGCTTCTAAGCAGGCCCAGAATTCAAATTGACGAATTTTTGGGAGGAGCTCATGCGCCCTCCTCTTGATGGGGTTTTCTTGAACTTGAGTTCCATCCATCACCTTTTTGGTGATTGGGCGTTCAACTGGGATATATTCATCCACACCCATCTTTACCCCTGCATCTTTACATAACAGACTAATCAAGCTTGGGTAAGCCAATTTGGCATCAGTGGATTCTTTGTTTGCAAATATGTAAATTTCACCAGGAATCAGCTGATGAATCTCTACCTCTTTCCCCAGCATAATACAGTGAATCATCACTGCCCTCTTGACAGTGACTTCAGAGCGGTTGCTGGTTGGGAGTATAGAACGCCCAATGAAATCCAGCCAACCTCTAGCAACTGGTTTGAGATCTCCTCTCTTTAGCTGGTTTGGGACACCTTTTGAATTAGTAATCCACTTGGTTCCAGGGAGGCATATGTCCTCTAGAACTTGATCTAGCCTTTTATCTTTGGCCATTCTCCTATTAAAGGACTCTGGATCATCTTGTAGTTGAGGAAGCTTGAGAACTTCTCCCACTTTGTCAAAGTGGAAGTAAATAATCTTCCTTCTGACCATAGTCCGAAAGGAGTAGAAAGTAGTTCCCTCTATTCTTTGCTTATCCGTCATCCACAGATTTGCATAGAATTCCTGGATCATTTTCTTCCAACATGTATCTCAGGATTAGCCAGGACTTCCCAGCCCCTATTTTAAATCTGCTCTTGGATCTCCGGGTATTCGTCTTCTTTCAGATTGAACTTACCTTCGGGGATCACTGATCTTCTGCACACAAGTTTGAAGTAATGGTCTGCATGTTCTTTGGTGCAAAATTTTTCATTCATCCAAAGTGGTTTTGGATTGCTTTCTTTCTTGCCTCTTGAAGTTGTTTGTCTTCCTTTGGGAGCCATGAGATTAGTTTGTTTTAGCTCAGGGATCACAGAAAGCACACCAAACTTAGAGATTTGCTTGCCCTCGAGCAAAAAAAAATGAATAGATGGAGAGAAGGATTCGAATGATGGGTGAAAAGGGGCTGGCCGAATGTGTTTTTAAAGGGGAGGGAGGGATGGGTTTCAAATTTTTGAAAAAGATAAGATGAAAGGTATGATTGATAAAAGATAAACATGATATGAAAAAGATAAGAATTTAAAAATTTAAAAGATATGACAAAGATAGGAGGAAGTTAAAGTTGAAATGTTGTTAATATATCTAAGATAATATGAAGCAATTTAAAAAGATTTGGAAAGAATCTTAAAAAGATAAATGAGTTTTAAAAACGTTTTGGGAAAGAATTGAAAAGAATTGAAAAAGAATTTAAAAGATTAATAATTTTTAGAAATAGAAATTAAAAAATGAATGTTTGTAATGTTTTGATGCAGAAAATTTTGAATTAAAACATGAAAATTCGAAAAAATTGAAGTTGGAAACAAAATCACCTCCCTTGTGCTGTTATGGCGTTAAACGCCCAGAATGATAGCCGTTCTGGCGTTTAACGCCCATCTGGCAGGTCATTTAGGCGTTTAACGCCCAGCCAGGTATCCTGGCTGGCGTTAAACGCCAGAAATCCTTTGTTATTGGGCTGTTTTTGCGAACGCCCAGGATGCTACTGTTTCTGGCGTTAAACGCCCAGAATGATAGCTATTCTGGCGTTTAACGCCCAGAATGATAGCCATTTTGGCGTTTAATGCCCAAAATGCCCCTTTACTGGTGTTTTGATGCTAGTGAGCTCTTTTTCTCTGTGATTCCTCTGCTTTATGTCCCGAACCTTCATTTCCCTGACTTATTCACTAAAATGCATTAACGAACATGAATAACAAAATTAAATAGACTCATATAATTGTTATAAACATCTAATTTTTTATAATGGCTGGGTTGCCTCCCAACAAGCGCTTCTTTACTGTCTTTAGCTGGACTTTATTGAGCTTTTAATTTAGTCTCAGTTTTGAGCACTCTTGCTCAACAATGCCTTCAAGATAATGTTTGACTCTCTGTCCATTAACAATGAACTTTTTGTCAGAGTCAATATCCTGAAGCTCTACATATCCATATGATGACACACTTGTAATCACATATGGTCCCTTCCACCGGGATATCAATTTCCCAAGGAATAATATGAGCCTAGAGTTAAACAGCAGAACCTTCTGTCCTGGCTCAAAGACTCTAGATGACAGCTTTCTGTCATGCCACCTTTTTACTTTCTCCTTGTAAATTTTTAGCATTTTCGAAAGCATTGAGTCTAAACTTCTCCAGCTCATTCAACTGGAGTAATCTTTTCTCTCCAGCTACCTTAGCATCAAGGTTTAGGAACCTGGTTGCCCAGTAGGCCTTGTGTTCCAGTTCCACTGGCAGATGACAGGCTTTTCCATACACAAGCTGGTATGGAGAGGTCCCTATAGGAGTCTTGAATGCGGTTCTGTATGCCCACAAAGCATCATCCAGACTTCTTGCCCAATCCCTTCTACGGGTACTTACAGTCCATTCCAGGATTCGTTTTAGTTCTCTATTTGAGACTTCAGCCTACCCATTTGTCTGTGGATGATATGGAGTTGCCACTTTGTGGTTAATTCCATATCGGATCAGAGCAGAGTCAAGCTGTTTATTGCAGAAACGGGTGCTTCCATCACTGATTAGTACCCTAGGGACACCGAACCTGCTGAAGATATGCTTCTGGAGGAACTTCATCACTGTCTTAGTATCAGTAGTGGGTGTTGCAATTGCCTCTACCCATTTAGATAAATAGTCTACTGCCACCAGAATATAAGTGTTTGAATATGATGGTGGGAAAAGCCCCATGAACTCAATACCCCATACATCAAATAACTCAATCTCTAAGATCCCTTGCTGAGGCATGGCATAATCGTGAGGCAGATTACCAGCTCTCTGGCAACTGTCACAGTTACGTACAAATTCTCGGGAGTCTCTATAGAGAGTAGGCCAGTAAAAGCCATATTGGAGAACCTTTGTGGCTGTTCGCTCACCTCCAAAATGTCTTCCATATTGTGATCCATGGCAATGCCATAGGATCTTCTGTGCCTCTTCTCTAGGCACACATCTACGGATTATTCCGTCTACACATCTCTTAAAGAGATATGGTTCATCCCACAAGTAGTACTTTGCATCAGAAACCAATTTTTTTTGTTTGCTGCCTACTGTACTCTTTGGGTATGAATCTCATAGCTTTATAGTTTGCAATGTCTGCAAACCACGGTACTTCCTGAATGGCAAATAGTTGCTCATCCAGAAAGGTTTCAGAGATCTCAGTAGGAGGGAAGGACGCTCCTTCTACTGGTTCTATCCAGGACAGGTGATCAGCTACTTGGTTCTCTGTCCCTTTTCTGGCTCTTATTTCTATATCAAACTCTTGCAGAAGCAACATCCATCTTATGAGTCTGGGTTTTGAATTCTGCTTTGTGAGGAGATATTTTAGAGCAGCATGGTCAGTGTACACAATCACTTTTGATCCTACTAAATAAGATCTGAACTTGTCAATGGCATAAACTACTGCAAGCAACTCCTTTTCTGTGGTTGTGTAATTTTTCTGCGCGTCATTTAAAACACGGCTAGCATAATAAATGACATGCAGAAGCTTGTCATGCCTCTATCCCAATACAGCACCAATGGCATGGTCACTGGCATCACACATTAGTTCGAATGGTAATGTCCAGTCTGGTATAGAAATGACTGGTGCTGTGACCAGCTTAGCTTTCAGAGTTTCAAAGGCCTGCAGACACTCTGTGTCAAAGACAAATGGTGTATCAACGGCTAGCAGATTGCTCGGAGGTTTTGCAATTTTTGGAAAATCCTTTATAAACCTCCTATAGAATCCTGCATGCCCCAGAAAGCTTCTGATTGCCTTAACATTGGCAGGTGGTGGTAATTTTTCAATTACCTCTACCTTAGCCTGATCCACCTCTATTCCCTTGTTCAAAATTCTGTGCCCAAGGACAATTCCTTCAGTCACCATAAAGTGACATTTCTCCCAGTTTAAAACCAGGTTAGTCTCTTGGCACCTTTTCAGAACAAGTGTTAGATGGTCAAGACAGGAGCTGAATGAGTCTCCAAATACTGAGAAGTCATCCATGAAGACTTCCAAAAATTTCACTACCATATCAGAGAAGATAGAGAGCATGCACCTCTGAAAGGTTGCAGGTGCATTGCATAGACCAAATGGCATCCTTCTGTAGGCAAATACTCCAGATGGACATGTGAATACTGTTTTCTCTTGGTTCTGAGGATCTACTGCAATTTGGTTATAACCTGAATAGCCATCCAAAAAGCAGTAGTATTCATGACCTGCTAGTCTCTCTAGCATCTGATCTATGAATGGTAAAGGAAAATAATCCTTTCTGGTGGCTGTATTGAGCCTTCTGTTGTCAATACACATACGCCATCCTGTAACTGTTCTTGTGGGAACCAGTTCATTCCTTTCATTATGAACTACTGTCATACCTCCCTTATTGGGGACAACTTGGACAGGGCTCACTCAGGGACTATCAGAAATAGGATAAATAATCACAGCCTCTAGTAACTTAGTGACCTCTTTCTGCACCACCTCCTTCATGGCTGGATTCAGCCGCCTCTGTGGTTGAACCACTGGCTTAGCATCATCCTCCAATAGGATCTTGTGCATGCATCTGGCTGGGCTAATGCCCGTGAGATCACTTATGGACCACCCAAGAGTTGTCTTGTGTGTCCTCAGGACCTGAATTAGTGCTTTCTCTTCCTGTGGCTCTAAAGCAGAGCTTATGATCACAGGAAAAGTGTCATTTTCTCCCAGAAATGCATATTTCAGGGATGGTGGTAGTGGTTTGAGCTCGAGTTTAGGAGGTTTTTCCTCTTCCTGAGGAGTTTTCAGAGGCTTTTCTATTTCCTCTGGTTCCTCCAGATCAGGCTGGACATCTTTAAAGATGTCCTCTAGCTCTGATTCGAGACTCAGTCATATTGACCTCCTCTACCAGGGAGTCAATAACATCAATGCTCATGCAGTCTTTTGAGCTGTCTGGATGCTGCATAGCTTTGACAGCATTCAACTTAAACTCATCCTCATTGACTCTCAGGGTCACCTCCCCTTTTTGGACATCAATGAGGGTTCATGCAATCACTAGAAAAGGTCTTCCTAGAATGAGAGTTGCACTCTTGTGCTCCTCCATTTCCAGCACCACAAAGTCAGTGGGAAAGGCAAATGGCCCAACCTTGACAATCATTTCCTCAATTATGCCTGATGGAATTTTAATGGAGCCATTAGCAAGTTGGAGGCATATCCGGGTTGGTTTAACTTCATCAATCAAACCATACTTTTTGATAGTGGATGCAGGTATCAGGTTGATACTTGCCCCAAGATCACATAGAGCTGTCTTGGTACAAGCATCCTCTAATGTGCATGGTATCATAAAGCTTCCGGGATCTTTAAGCTTCTCTGGTAAGCTTTTCAGAATGACTGCACTGCATTCTTCATTGAGGAAAACTTTTTCAGTTTCTCTCCAATCCTTCTTATGACTTAAGATCTCTTTCATGAACTTAGCATAAGAGGGTATTTGCTCAAGTGCCTCTGCAAACGGAATCTTTATTTCAAGAGTCCTGAGATAGTCTGCAAAGCGGGCAAATTGTTTATCCTGTTCCGCTTGGCAGAGTTTCTGAGGATAAGACATCTTGGCTTTATATTCTTCAACCTTAGTTGCTGTAGGTTTATTTCCTACAGAAGTAGTTGGAGAAGCCTGCTTAAGGGGGTTGTTATCAGCACTTGCAGGTGTCTGATCCCTCATTGGCGTTTGAACGCCAGAATTGGGTGCTGTATGGGCATTCAACGCAAGACTGCCACCCTTTTCTGGTGTTTGGACGCCAGAATTGGCCATCCACTAGGCGTTCAACGCCAACTTCTCACCCTTTTCTGGCATTTGAATGCCAGAATCATTCCTCTCTGGGCTCTTACTGTCCTCAGAGGGATTTTGGGCAGTGGTTTGGTCATCCTCTGTCAGTTGTTCCTTTCTTGGCTTTCTGCTGCTTTGAGTTGAGACATTCAATGTCTTTCCACTCCTTAAATGAACAGCTTGGCACTCTTCTGTTATCTGTTTTGATATCTGCTGTCTTGTCTGATCCAATTATACTTTCATATTCTTGTTAGTATTTTTAGTGTCTTGTAGCATCTCTTTAAATTCTGCTAACTGTTTTGTTATAAAAAGCAATTGCTGATTGAGTTCAGCAACTTGTTCTGGAGGACTAAGTTCAGTGGATACTGCTTTAGCCTCTTCTTTCATGGAGGACTCACTACTTAAGTATAGATGTTGATTTCTAGCAACTGTATCAATGAGCTCTTAAGCCTCTTCAATTGTCTTTCTCATGTGTATAGATCCAATCCAGCAGCTGAGTGGTCTAGAGACATCTGGGCCTTTTCTGTAAGCCCGTAGTAGAAGATGTCTAACTACACCCATTTTGAAAACATTTCAGAGGGGCATTTCCTTAGCATCTTTTTGTACCTCTCCCAGACATTATAAAGGGATTCATTATCCTCTTGTTTAAAGCCTTGAATGTCCAGCCTTAGCTGTGTCATCCTTTTTGGAGGGAAATATTGATTCAGAAATTTGTCTGATAACTGTTTCCATGTTCTTATGCTTGCTGTGGGTTAGTTATTTAACCACCTCTTAGCTTGATCTTTTACAGCAAATGAAAATAGTAATAATTTGTAGACATCCTGATCTACTTCCTTATCACGTACTGTGTCAGCAATTTATAAAAACTGTGCCAGAAACTCAGTAGGTTCTTCCTGTGGAAGACCGAAATACTGGCAATTTTGCTGTACTATGATAATGAGCTGAGGGTTCAGCTCAAAGTTGCTGGCTCTGATGGAGGGTATACAGATACTACTCCCATATGAAGCAGTAGTGGGGTTAGCATATGATCCCAGAGTCCTTCTGGACTGTTCATCTCCAGTTGAGTTCATCTTGAACCTCTTTTGTTTTTGTGTATACAGATAGCTAGGAGATGTGAAAATGTGTGTCTCTATGTCAAGATATAGAGCATTGGTATTGGAAGATGAGATACAGGTAAAAGAATGGATGTGGAGGGGGAGTTATTTTGTTTTTTGAAAAATAAATAAAAGAGAAAATAAAATATTTTTGTTTTTATTTTATTTAATTAAGGATAAACCGAATTTAAAAGAAAATAAAATAAAATAATTAGAAAATAGAATATAAGTTTCGAAAACTAAAAAAATAAAGAAATAAAAGGAATTCGAATACTGAAATGATTAATTAATTAAAAAGATTTGAAAAATTTTGGATATGATTTTCGAAAATGTAGAGAGAGAAAGTGGTTAGGAAGTTTTGAGAAAGATATATCTAAAAAAATACTTGAAAAATTAATACTTGTAAGAAAATAAATAAAAGAAAAGATTTGAAAAAGATATGATTTTAAAATTTTAAAGATTGAAACTTTCTTAACAAGAAAACACCAAACTTAAAATTTTTCAATCAAAATAATAAATATGACAATGAATTCGAAAAATATTAAATAAAAGAAATTAAAAAGATTTTGAAAAGTTTTATAAGATATTTTCAAAAAAAATAAAAAGAAAATTTGAAAAAGAATTTATTTTGAAAAAGAATTGAAAAGATAAATTTTTTAAATTGAAATTTTGACTTGACTAACAAGAAACTACCAAATTTTAAAAATTTTGACTAAGTCAACCCAAGAAATTCGAAAATGATGAGTAAATAAAGGAAAATATATTTTTTTGATTTTTTGAATTTAATGAGGAAAGAGAAAAACAATAAAATGACACCAAACTTAGAATTTTTAGATCAAAACAAAGAAAACAACCAAGAACAACTTGAAGGTCGAGATGAACACCAAGAACAACTTGAAGATCAAGATGAACACCAAGAATAAATTTTTGAAAATTTTTAAGGAAATAAAGACACAAAGGACACCAAACTTAAAAATTTTTTGTACTTTAGAAACTAATAATTCGAAGATGCACAAGAAAAATAAGGAAAGATACAAAACAAGAAAAACTAAAGATTAAACAAGGAAAATAAACAAGAACAACTTGAAGATCAAGAAAGAACAAGGAACATAAAAATCGAAAATATGAAGAATAAAAAGAGCATACAATTCGAAAAAAAAAACATACAATTGATAACAAACTTAAAACATGAAACTGAACTCAAACAGAAGACTCAATTAAACGACTCAAAGAAAGTTTAGAGATTAATAAAGAAAAATAAAATTTTGAAAGACTTTTGAAAACTTTTTTTTTTGAAAAGAAAATAAAGGACTCAAATTTAGTGACTCTAAACCAAAAAAGATACATTTTTCCTAATCTAAGCAACAAGATGAACCGTCAGTTGTCCAAACTCGAACAATCCCCGGCAACGGCGCCAAAAACTTGGTGCACAAAACTGCAAGACACTTTATGTGACAATTCCGCACAACTAACCAGCAAGTACACTGGGTCGTCCAAGTAATACCTTACGTGAGTAAGGGTCGATCCCACGGAGATTGCCGGCTTGAAGCAAGCTATGGTTATCTTGAGGTTCCGGAGATGCTCTGTCGTCTGAATCTCTGTTTTCCTACTGTCTTCTTCTCCAAACACGCATGGCTTCTTCTACGGCCGGCTGTATGTTGGTGGATCACCGTTGTCAATGGCTACCATCCTCCCTCTCAGTGAAAATGGTCCAGGCACGGCTTCTGTATGGCTAATCATCTGTCGGATCTCTCGTCTCGGATGAAAAATACCAGGCACAGCTACCGCACGGCTAATCATCTGTCGGTTCTCACTCGTGTCGGAATAAGACCTCTCTGTCCTTTTGCACACTATCACTGTGCCCAACATTTGTGAGTTTGAAGCTCGTTTGTTCTAGCCTTCACCATGAAGGTTCTGATCTCATGGGTTTGAATGCTCTATTGTCAGGAGATGCAAGTCAAACTCGTAGATTAGAAACCCAAGAGATACACACTCAAGCTGTCGCCCAATGACTACGTTGAGCTCAAATAGAACGGGAGTCGTTGTCAAGCACGCGTTCATAAATTTGAGAATGATGATGAGTGTCACGGATCATCATATTCTTTATATTGAAGTATGAGTGAGTATCTTAGAGCAGAATCAAGCGTGGTCGAATAGAAAACAATAGTAATTGTATTAAACCATTGAGACACAGCAGAGCTCCTCACCCCCACCTATGGGGTTTAGAGACTCATGCCGTAGAAGATACCATATGAGATGTAAAATGTCATCAGTCCCCAAAATGAATCTCAAAAAGTAGTTTTTATACTAAACTAGTAACTTAGGTTTATAGAAAATGAGTAACTAAGTGCAGAAAGTGCAGAAATCTACTTCTGGGGCCCACTTGGTGAGTGTTTGGGGCTGAGCTTTGAAGCTTTCACGTGCATAGGCTATTCTTGGCGTTTAACTCCAGCTTTGGTTCCCATTTGGGCGTTTAACGCCAAGAGGTATGCCTATTCTGGTGTTTTACGCCAGAAAGGGTTTCAACACTGGCGTTTAACGCCAGTTTGGGCCATCAAATCTCGGCCAAAGTATGGACTATTATACATCTTTGGAAAGCCCAAGATGTCTAATTTCCAAAGCAACTGAAAGTGCACCAATTGGGCTTCTGTAGCTCCAGAAAATAGTCTTCGAGTGCAGGAGGGTCAGAATACAATAGCATCTGCAGTCCTTTCTCAGCCTCTGAATCAGACTTTTGCTCAGATCCTTCAATTTCAGCCAGAAAATATCTGAAATTACAAAAAAACACACAAACTCATAGTAGAACCCAAGAATATAAATTTTGCATAAAAATAATAAAAATGTAATAAAAAGTGAATAAAACATGCTAAAAACTACATGAAAACACCACCAAAAAGCGTATAAAATATCCGCTCATCAGTAGTCTTATTTACTTAAATGTGATGGTGTTCTCTGTGATTCTGAATGTATGACATGAACTGTGCATGTTTGAATTTGAACCAAGGAATGTTGATGTATAAGGAACAGGAGTTTAGAGAATTATTATGAATTTTCTGAAGTTAGTGAAAGTTAATCCTTGAAGCAAAAAGAAACAGCAAAGAAAAAAAAAATAAAAAGCAAGGTCCAAGGCTCTGAGCATCCATGACTAGGGAGGTCAGATATGATTAAAAGCTCAAAGAGTTGTTTCCCTAGTCATATGCTTGTGGTGTTCTTGGGTCAAGTAATCCTTGATACAGAACATTTAGAGTCGATGCCAAATGCATTTAGCAGAGTATGCTAAAGTCTTTGAGCACCACTGTCTAGGAGTAACTGAAAGAGAAATCAGAACTTCAAGAGAGTTCCCCAGTTAAGTGCTTGTGGTGTTCTGGTGTCAATTAACCATTGAGACAAAACATTTAAAGTCACGACTAGGCTCAAGGTGCAAAGCACCAAGTAATTGAGAATTAAGGGATATCTACTATGTTCGAGGATTAAACTGAAGTATAAAGATCAGAGAATTCATAATATAATCCGGATTCTAATTCCGAATGACAGTGAGATTTCTCTGATTCAAAGGAGAGTGAGATGCCAAAAATGTTCAGAGTTACAATAGATAAACCCCACTTTAAGAAGAGACATGAGCATAACTGAACTCTCACCTCTCATGCAAATTCACATCTTAATCATTTACTAATTTTGGTTGCTTGAGGACAAGCAATAATTCAAGTTTGGTGTTGTGATGCGTGAGCATCTTCTCTATCTTTTCCTAGTGAATTTGCACTCAAATTGTTGATTTTAATCAAGATTTAATTACCTTTAGCCACTATGAATGATACTTTGAGTTGTTTACAATTTTTGTTTATTTCAGATAGCATTCGGATGGATTTGACGGAGTTTTGTAGCAGAAAAGGAAGAAAGCGAATGATGCTGTCAACCCCGACCTCCTTGCACTCAAACAGAAATAACTTGAGTTATGTAGGTCCAATTGACATGATTTCAGCGGCATTGGAAAGCTAACTTCTATAGCTTTCCAAAGATATATAATTGTATACCCTTTTTTCCACTTCGTACGGACCACTTCACGCCAAACTTGAGGTGGTGCCAACTCAAAAGCCTCCAAGGAACACGCGCTGCCATCTCCACCCCGAACTTGAGTTTACTCAAGTTCGGCGCCAACACAAGAACTCCAAAGAAAGGCTACACACCACTCCATGCCAAACTTGGATTCTTCCAAGTTTGGCGCCACCCTCAATGAATCCAATGGTCCCCACTCGTCCCAAGATGCACTACACGTGAAGGCTTTGCAAATTTTGATTAAACTTTATTTTATTTAAAATTAGGAAAAGATATTATTTAGTTTTAGAAAATATATTTTACATTAATTAGGATTAGATATAAAAGGGAAAAGAATCAGCCCTTCGGGTTTCTTCTCTTCTCTTCTACCTTATTCCGCAATTTACAGTTTTTCTGAGTCCTAGTTTTCTCTCTGAACCATGAGCAACTAAACCTCCACTGTTAAGGTTAGGAGCTCTGTTTATTCTATGGATTAATACTATTACTTTTCTATTTTAATTCATGTATTGATTTCAAATTCAATAATTGTTTTCGTTCTTCATCTTATGAATTAGGATGGAACAAAAGTATGACCCTTGTTCTAATTGAGTTCTTGTAAAACTTGGAAAAGCTCTTTCCTTGAACAACATCTTTAAAATAATTTCTCCTAAATCTCTAATTATCTGGACTTAACGGGATACATGACATATAATTCTCTTATATTTGGATAATTAGGATTTCTGTGGCACATAAACTAGTTTTGAACTTAACCCTCTAATTGGAATCAAGTGACCAAGGAATTGGCGGTTGATGAATGTTAGAGGAGAATAAAAAGGTCTAAGGAATTAGGGTTTAGTCACGTATAGTTTTCCATGAATGGAATCTTGCATGATTAAAATAGTTGGAAAGAAAAGTCAATCCGGAAGATAGATATCTCTGAAGCCTTAACTGTTTTCTCATATATATATTTCACAATCCGTTTACTACTTGTTCTCTGATCTCCAGAATTTACTATTAATGCGTTTGAACTCTCAAAACACTCTTTTCTGTTTGTCTAACTAAGTAAATCATTCAATCATTGTTGCTTAGTCCATCAATCCTTGTGGGATCGACCCTCACTCACCTGAGGTATTACTTGGTACGATCTGGTGCACTTGCCGGTTAGTTTGTGGTTATAGATTCCGCACCAAGTTTTTGGCGCCGTTGCCGGGGATTGACTGTGATTGACAACTATTAGTTGTTTAATTTCTTAGATTAGGCATTTTAGCTTTAATTTTTTTATTTTTTAGTTTTAATTTTCGAATTTTGCATCACAAATCTTTCCTTAACTTTTGAAATTAAGTTTGGTGTCCCCGTAGTAATTTTTCTTTTTAAAAAATATTTTTTTAAAATACTAGTATTTTTCTTTATTTAATTTTTGAATTTTTAGTTCACCTCTTTCATTTATTTTCGAATTCTTCTTTTATTTTTATTATTCCTTATTTTATTTCTTTTCAAAAAAAAATTCTGTTCTTTCTTCTTTCCTTTCCTGTTTACCACATGGTGCGTTTAATTTTTTTTTGGTGTTTTGTGCTAAGGAAAAACAATGGAGAGAGATCACATGGGTTATTACTCAACTTCTTTATCTTGATTGCATAATTTTTGGTGTTCTGTGTGTTTAATTCTTTTTAGTGATATGATGATGGATGAATGTGTGGTTTTAAAAATGGTTTTAGTGTGAGATATTCGATGTGTTGGGGTTGATGATATTGTAAAGTGAGTGGAAAATTGGAATGAAGGGAGAATTATAACATAAAATGGTAAATTTTGATGTAACTTGGAGTTTGGAATGGTTTGATTTGGTTTTGGCCATATATTTCAAGGAATTGAGAAATTTGTGCATTGTGGTAAAAATGAATTTTCGGTGAACTTTGACGGATCATAACTTGAACCTCAGTTATCAAAATTTTTTGAAATTTACTTTAAATTAAAGTTCACTGAAAAAACTTTAAATGGATATAAAGTTTGTAGGAAATGAATTTTTGTAGAGGAAGTTATGATCATTCAAAGTTTGGTGTCAAATTCTGAATTCTGTGAATGCTAGAAAATTTGTTATTTCTGGTTTGTGTGCGCACGCACAACCTTGTGCACACGCACACCTCTTGAATTTTTGAACCTGTGCGCACGCACACACGGGGACATGGCTATTGATGGGAGCACTAGCATGCTCTATGTGCGCACATAACCAACGAAGTTCTGCAAGCTGTGTGCACGCACAGCCCTATGCGCACGCACACGGTGGAAGGTGCATTCTATTGGGGGCGTTCGCACGCCTTGTGCGAGCGAACAGAATTGGACAATTGTACACTTGTGTGTACGCACACCTCTATGCGTACGCACAAATTTGAAAATCCTCCTGGACGTGCGCTCGCACACCCCTGTGCGTACGCACATGCCTTGTTTTTCAACTAAATTCTTATTTTTAACTCTTTCACCTTCCCAACAAGCTTGTAACCTTCTGTGACACCTATTTAAGACTCTTTGGCTTATTTTCGAGTATCGAAACATGGGAAAAGGTCCTAGGAGATTTAATTTGGTTATACCTTGAAAAGTTAGAGAACAAAGGCTTAGGTTTCTGGTGTACTGAGGATGGGTTTGGTGGAGTATGAAGGGAGAAATATATATGAATTGAGAACTGATGAACTAATGAGTTCAGAAAGAAAATTTTGAATTGATAGTGGTTGAGATGAGTCGAGGACTCGGAGTTTGAAATGATAAATTATTGATATAATGAAATAATAATTTTTTTTCAAAACCATTGATGTAACATTTTTAAATTGAGATTGTTGAGACGTTATGCGCCCAGCAGGGATAGTGGTTGGATCCCGCCTGTCGAGATAGCGGCAGCGGCATAAGGGCGGTGGTTCGTCCCGCTTGCGTTGATATGTGAGGTTCGTGGAAAGAGTATCCCGTTCCCATCCCTTCGGATCACTAGAGTGTGCAGGCACAAAATCCTGGACGGTGTTCCGAGCACCATATCTCGGGGGTTCCCATTATGATTCCGAAGGGTGACATCTCCATGGAGATGTGTCGGGTTGGTAGTTGAATCGACAATGTGATATCACAGCCAGTAGGATAGGCATTCATCATGTGCATCTTCTATCTGTTTGTTTGCTTTGCCGACTTGAAATTGCTTGTCTATTTGTATAACATGCCTAATTGCCTATTTAACTTACTTGATATATATGCCTATACTTGTGTTTTACTTGCATTGTATTAAGTGTGTATTCTACTGGGATTGAGGAGGTTCGAAAGGCGGTGGCGATGGGATCGCATGGAGGATAGGTTGGTGAAGGCTGTGGGACAGCGGAGAACTGTTAGATTGGAAAATTCCCTAAGTTAGATTACCCTTTTATTATGTTAAGGTTTTAAGTTATGCTTTACTATTTTAGTTATGCTTTAAGATGAATCTTGTGATGGATATGAAGTTCTAGGATTGCCTCTGGCATCCCGGAGTCTTATATCTTACATCACTGGGCACTGTTACCATACTGAGAACCTCCTGTTCTCATACCATATTCTGTTATTGTTTTCATATGCAGGTCGCAACCCACCTCGGTGAGTTGCTTTGATGGTGACAGAGCGGAGAATCCTGGATATATTTTGGAGTCTTTTTGATTATTTTGTTTATATCTCTCACTTTTGTATTTACTTTTGCCTAGAGGCTTACTTTGAGAGAAAAACTTCTGTAAGCTATTTTTAACTTTCAGAATTCTGTATTGTCTGTATATAGCTAGCCGGCTTAAACTCCGTGAGCCGTAGCTAGATCTTTATACTATTATACTCTTCTATTTTGTTATATTACATCTATATCTTGTGCGTTGAATTTATAGCTTCGTGTGAATGTTTTACGCCTTTCAAATCCTGTTTTTGAGCTGTATGCTTCATCGGGCTTCTCGAATATATTACTTCTTTTATATATAAATAGGTATAAGCTTTAGAATTGTTGTAACCTTTGATTAACCTTTGTTTTACGACGCGAGGTAAGGCTTAGGGTAATTAGGGTGTTACAACCACCGCCCATGGTTGTTGGTTTTCCGCTATTTTATCGTGCTGCTCAGCCAAGGTTTGTGGAACGACTGCCACTTCTAGAGCCTAGTCCCAATAGTTCAGTTGTGATCAGGCAAGTGTGGGCTGCCAACGCTGATTCTGAGTTCCAAATCATAAGCAGCTTGATTGACAAATATAGATTTGTCTCCATTGACACTGAATTTCCCGGTATAGTCATCCTGCCCCACAACAAGACCTACTGGAATCTTGTCCCAGAAGAAACTTACCAAGTCATGAAGGCCAATTTGGACGCACTCAAAATTATTCAACTTGGACTCACTCTGTCAAATCAGCACGGCAACCTCCCTGACCTAGGAACCAACAACAAAAATCACTACATCTGGCAATTCAATTTTTGAGACTTCAACCTTATGCGTGACATCCACGCAAAGGACTCTGTGGCACTCCTACGAAACCAGGGCATCGACTTTGAACGCAATGCAGTGGCTGGAGTTTCTTCGGTGCATTTTGCGAAGTTGGCAGTAGCATCTGGGCTGTTGTTCAACAAAGCATTGACATGGGTCACATTCCATGGTGCTTATGATATTGGATATTTGGTGAAGATTCTGACATGGGATGTTCTTCCCACACTCTTGGAGGAGTTCTTGGAGCTTGTGAAAGAGCTGTTTGGGGGAAATACTTATGATGTGAAGCATGTGATGAGGTTCTACAATGCCCTCTGTGGTGGTTTGGAGAAGGTGGCTGACACACTTCACATAAACCAAATTGCTGGGAAGTGCCATCAGGCTGAGTCTGACAGCTTGCTCACCTGCCACACCTTTCACAAGATTAGAGAAATTTATTTTTTCGCAAATGATGATGGGTTTAGGGAATACATTAATGTGTTTTTTGGGTTGGAAATTGCAAAAGCTTAATACTCTTAGGTTGAAAGAAATTATCATACATTAGACTAATCATGTAACAACATTTTGTCAATAAATTACAAAGTAGTATCAAGTGATTATTTTTTGGATATGACAATTGTTTTATTACACTTGAATTACAAAGTAGCCTTTTTTTCAGATAACAGTAACATATATATATATATATATATATATATATATATATATATAGCATAGGTTTTTAGCAGTACCATGTGGGATGTTCATGATTTGCTTTATTTTAATGTAGAGACTATGCTGATGCTTTTTACAAGAGATCCTTCATTTGATTTGGGATTGTATGCCATGCATTGTGAAATAAAAATACTAAATATTCTAGTTTAACTTGTTATCTTTGTTGTACATGGGTGTGATTTGCCATTATACTGCAATTAACAAGTTAGTCTTTGTTCATATCGTAGATATTAGAAACATGGTTTGAAAATTCATGCTAAATTGTATTCCCAGGACATATCTAGTATCTAGCTTCATGATAATAGAAGTGATTGTGCCAAGCCTAACCTGACACATACTGATGTAATTTCGCTTATTGTGTATGTTGATGTCCCATGGTAAAAGGAATTTTGTTACATATGGCACCAAAATACATTAATTGGAATCAAATTTTATTGCAGAAAATTACTTATTGGCTCTTTGTGAAAGTGATCTGAAGATCCAGATTACAGATGTGTTGAAAAATATAGATATAGAAATGCTTTCATCTGCAAAATCTATATCAAGTGTATTTCAGTCATTAGGAAGGCTATAGTGGGAAACTCTTGCCGAGAATTTATTTTTGGATTTGAGAGCACGAGGTATGACTATGACTTTATACTTAATTAAGCTCCTTTGAAATAGTACAAGAAGAGGATCATTGTTCTTTATACATGTGTATGTTAGTATGTATGCATGCATGTATTTGTTTCCTTTTTGTGTTTTGGATTCTTTTGCATTACTATATAGTACACGGATCCACTGCTGATCAAGTATAATCCAACTATTGCACTTGCTTAAGTAGTTATTATGTTGATAGTGACAAAATATACAACACATTAAGGGTATAAAAATACCAGGCATTATTAGGCACTAATATCTGATTGATCTTCCATGTTGCATTTTCCTTAAAGTAAATTCTATCTAATCAAACTGAAGTTATTTTCTGAACCATTATTAGGCACTAGACTTGACTTTGGAGTCTTTTTCAGAGAAAAGAAAAAAAATAGGGGGAAGGGGAAGGGGAAGTATATTTCAATCCTTAGTGTATTTTAACTGGTTATTTTTTGGATATGACGATTGTTTTATAACATTTGAATTGGTTGTTTCATTGCTTTATCTTTGACTCTTCCGTAGTGACCAAGTTTGTATTTGAGTTTAGACACAACTTTAAAGAGACTTTCATTATTATTTTCCTTTGAAGTTTTAGCAAACATGTGAAGATCTTATTATTGGCTTCATCATCATCTTACTAAGAGTCACTAAGGAGGCGAGTATTGCAATAAATTCTTTACAGTGACTAACATTTATACAACTCAAAATTGGCAAGTACTTACCAAAAACTAGAGTCCTCTGTATTATTGTAGGGCATATATTCACAAAATATAAATGAACACAATGAACTTGCTATCCATTATCTAAAGCAATTTTAACTTAATAAATATTAATTAAACATTTTCTGAATACAGTATTACACATGAACAAATTAAAACACCCAAAAGAAAATTTCATGAGATAAAGGCAAGCTACCAAAATTGTTATTTAACAGTACAGGCTCAACTGAACAAAATTTTTCTTACAATAATGAAGAGTCCTAATTTCTAACTATTTTATACAACACTCCGCAATATGATCTTCTTTGCTATATACAAAATGAATTGTGACCTATGTAAAATATATCAATATAGAAGAAGGACAATCTTAAATTCTAATTACATACAAATATGAGCGGGACTTAAGTTTTATTCCGTAATTGCTTCAATAAACCCTCCATTGATTCAATCTTTTGACTGTGTTCTTTAGCAATGGTAAGTTGCTGCCTAGAGGATTCTGAAATACCGAAATTACTGATTAAGGCGTTGATCTTTTCCTGTGAATCTGCAACTGCTTCCTCGAGCAAAGTTAATGTTGGTTCCATCGTCGATTTGTGCAAGATTTTGTTTACCAGTTTTGGTGACGGACAAAATCCTCTATTGTGGACACTATCATCTCTGCTGTGCTTAGCAGAGAAAATCTTGTCAATGCCTTCACTTCCTGCATGCCATCACAAAGTTACTAGAGAAGGATAATGGAAGACATATATAAGTTTAATAAAAAGACTGTAATATTAAAAGATATTAATGTGCTCAAAGTTACAGTTTGCTAGGTCCAAAATTATATTTCCATCTGCTATCCAGCCCATGGAATTAACTTCAGATTTGCACAGAAACGTAAGGTGTTGAGCGTCATCATTGGTTAAAACCACCTCTATCTGCATAGTAAAATCTTAATCACACAATGATCATAGAGAGAGAGAGAGAGAGAGAGAGAGAGAGAGAGAGAGAGAGAATGAGGTCATGATTAAATATGGAATTCCCATTACCGGTTGCTTAACAGTAAATTTTAGATTTTCCACTTCCCAATTAGCCATTTCAACTTCAACCTTATCCTCACTTGATACCAAATCCAGCTGAAGACAGATTCCTGTAGCAATGCCAATAACTTCTATAGCACCATTTGCAATTGATTTTTGACAAATGGATCTCTTTCGGTCTCTGCGGCTTCATGATCTGCAGCTCTTGGATTTCGACAAATTGCACAGAGATATCATCAATTAGTATCTGAGTTTCAATTTATTTTTATGACTTCCAGTGCAAGTAAACAATTGTTGACAACCCTATCAACACAGCCACCACCATACCTTATCTCAGTGTGCAAGGTCGACTGCATGGACTATGCTAGTGTCTTATGGACCATGTCTTACCGTAAAAGATCTAAATTCACCTAAATGTTTTTTCATGTAGGTGTGCTTGGTCTCCCCCTATCTTTCACTATTAAGCTACCTTCAACCTAATCTAATCTACTTACTAGAACTTCCACTAACCCAACTTTTTCTCACGTCTAGCTGTGCCATTAATTTTCTCTTTAAACTTGAGTGGTAGATTTTTATCACAAATAACACTTGTAGCATCACTCGACTTCTTCCATTTCACTTTAATTTCCCATGTTGTGCTTTATTGCAAACCTCTACACTGCTAGTTCCAGGACAGAAGAGTTAGAAAATCAATAATTAGTGTAAAAAAGTTATTGAATCTTATTGACATGGATTGATGATTTAAGTCATAGTTAAAGAAATAATTCTAAATTGATTTTTGACAAGAGTATGTCACACAGAATAAAAAAAATTGCAGCCACTAACTCGACTTCCAAGCAGCCATATATTGAATATATAAGAGAGGATCACTAATAGGGGTGGCAACACTACCCGAACCCGCGGGTACCCACCCCGCCCCTACCCGCTCGGGGCGGGTAATTACCCGCCCCCGTACCGGGGCGGGTTCTTAGGCGGGGCGGGGCGGGGTCGGGTTTAGGTTAAACCTGCCCCTACCCGCCCCGGTATATATAATATATATATATAAATATATATATTTTTAATATATAATATATATAACATATATAAAATAATTAGTAAAATAATTAATAATATTATATCATATATAAATTTTTACTTTAATTTATGTTATGTATGTAAATGGTGGTTATATAATTTTTAAAATTTTATTTTATTTGTTGGATTTAATAATTATAGGGGCGGGTAGGGGCAGGGTGGGTACCCGCAAGGGCGGATTAGGGTTTAACATTTACTACCCGCGGGTAGGGCGGGGCGGGTTTCATGCGGGTTTTTTGTAGGGCGGGACGGGGTCGGGTAGAGCAAAAACCTGCCCCTACCCGCCCCGTTGCCATCCCTAATCACTAACCTCTATTTATAATAATAGTGAAACCCTATTCCTAGTTAAATAAGGAAATAATCATATAATCAAAACTATGTCTAGATAATATTTGATACTCTTTTATATTTTTAAAAATATTGACACTCTTTTATATTCAAAAGATCCTGTGAAGATATTATGTGATATAATTTTTTATTTCAAACAAAAAATATTTTAATTTTAAAATCAATTTTGCAATAATATGTAATTGAAAATCCTAAATTTACTAGGAATTTTGTATCTTAATGCTATAAAATGCATTCTAAAATTCACAACTATAACTTGACAGTTTCTACTTACTTCTTTGTTTGTTTTAACTGAACCTGACTCTTTATTCTTGGAATTTCTGCTTCTTTAAGAAACTTCATATAAAGTCTTTCAGATTTGGTAATCCTCTTAGGTCTCCTTGATTCTTTCATACTGTATTGTCCAACAAAAGGTCTTAGCCAATCTGTATACTATCTTCTTTATAGGTTGCTAAAATAGAGCAATATAAAATCCCACTTGCGAAACCGATATTTATGGCCCTTATTAATTCATATGCAGCTTGTGACTAAGTTATTTGTGTTAAATTAAATCAGAGCAAATCTAAGTCTAATAACTGTAAAATCTAAAAAATCAGTTTACAATTAATAAATTTAAATCTTTAATTCTGTCATTATTCACATTAAAAAACGGTTAGTTTATAAAACTTTGGTGCATATATTATGCAACACATTGGTTTTCTCTTTTATTCTTACTACTTGATTAACAATCATATCTTTATTCTATCTTTTTCTTCGGCTTCTAAGAATTTAACGGAGTTGTTTTTCAGAATTATGTTAGAAAGAACATGACGACCATATATACAATAATAACGAGGATAGATGATGAACGAGAGCCACTACAACAACGACCAAGAGTTTTTTTCTGATGCCACGGCCCATGGTGGTTGGTTTCTCGCCATTTTACTGTGCTGCTCACCCCAGGTTTGTGTAACGACTGCCGCTTCTAAAGCCTAGTCCCAAGTGTGGACTGCCAAGGTTGATTTCGAGTTTCGAAGCAGCCTAATTGACAAATATCAGTTTGTCTCCATTGACACTGAATTTTCATATCCAGCCCCGCAACAAGAACTACCAGAGTCTTGTCCCAAAGGAAACTTACCAAGTCATGAAGGCCAATGTAGATGCGCTCAAAATCATTTAACTTGGACTCACTCGGCGTAAGATTTGACGGTTCCAGAATGTTTAGATTAAATGGTTTAATAACAAAACATATTTTTTAAAGTTTTTTAATAATGCTAAATAATCCTTAATTAATTTTAACTATAATTTAATCCTTTACATATTATTTAATTATTAAGTCTATCCTCTATTTTATAAATTATTATTTTTTATTCATCTATGATGTTTATTAACCATTAGAAAAAAACAACAAAATAAATCTTCTATTAATCGTAACCTTCATAAATATTTTGGTAATGTGAATCAATGAGGTTTTTTTTCTTACATCCGTAAATGCCAAGGAAATCATGTTTCTTGGTAATTCAATCGATTGAAATTGTTACACACAATTGATTGAATTTTACAAAGCAACAATGATATCTTCTTATTCAATTGATTGGTATGATAATACCATCGATTAAAATTTGTACGCGATTAAAGTTTTTTTTATGTATTCAATCAATTGGTATGATATATATATATATATATATATATATATATATATATATATATATATATATATATATATATATATATATTAATTTAAAAAACTCATATCTTTACTATAAAGTAATGTCATTTCTATTTATTATTTCAACAACCATGTTATATAAATATTATGTCTTGTCAATTATCTTTTATTTTATATAATTAATTTGTTTATAAAAAAATATTTTGTTTGCATTCTATTTATATGTTTGTATATATTAATGTTATTTTTATTTTTTAGATATTTGTGACATAAATTGATATTTTTTTAATCCTTATTTAGAATTTGTTTTTTAATTTTCTATCATCTTTTAGAATAATGTGTTTTGCATTGATTAACCCTTAGAATAGAATTCTCTACAGAATTGAAATTCTATTTCTTGTTTTGGTATAAAAAAAATAGCACTTATTTCAATTCTCATGTTAAGACTATATACAAATCAGACTAAAATACGTTTGATTTCTAATTCAATTTGATTTGTTACTTTTCGTATTCCATTCAATGTACCTGCTCAAGCATCTATCTACACTTTAACAAAGTAAAAAAAGAAAAGGAAATTTCAGTAAAAAATTGGAGAAAAATAGGAACAGAGAATAAAAATGACAGAATACGAAGTGCAAACAATTGAAGAAAAAAAACGCAGCACTATTTGGGTGTCTTTTTGCCGTTGTTAACATGAAATTTTTTTATTTTTGTTTCGAAAGTAATTTTTATAATTATTTAATCGGGCTAATTAAACAGTTTTAATATATTATAAATTATACTTCAAATAATATCTATATACTTTTAATACATGACAAAGACGGTCATTAATAAAATAAAGAATTGCAAAATAAAAAATTTTATTCACTAACCTCAATTTTGGAATAAAAATCATGCATTATTTCCTAAACGGACATAAGATGAAAAAGACTCTTTCACGAACTAATTGATTACTATAATAAAGAAATTGATTGAATTTACTGCAACGGTGAAGATCGCATACAATGAATAAAAATTAGATATCGAGGAGATGAAAGTAAGGAGATGGATAAACTATGAACAAAAACGATGAATAAATTATTAATTATTTAGAGTACTGAATTTGATATTTAATTATGTAGAGCACTGGATTTGCCATTTATTAATTTTTTAAAGAATATTGCAAAAATTTAAAAATTAATTAATTTAATATTATTCGTTTGGCACATAGCAAAAGATTATTTGGTTGACATACAAAAGACAAAAAAACATGCACATACTAATGATAGAGTGAACAAACTCTATATAACATTAAAATATGACAAGATAAGAACTTTGTTAATAAATTTTGATTTTTTAAATAATCTGACAACCCAATAAATATTTAAACATATATTTTTTATTATTTCAATATTCATGATTATTTTTTTCTCTTTTTTTTCTATCTCATGGGGTATGTAAGTTTTAATTCATTATTTTTCTTATATATCTTTTTATTTTTTGAACTATTTTATTTTATTAGGTGTTTTAATTTATTTTATTTTATTTTTTTTACTTTGAAAATTTTAGGGTCTAAAGATCTCCTGTTTAAACTGTAAAATCCTAACTACCAAAGCTCACGCTTCCGGCTACGCCACTCTGATAGCTCGGACATTACGACGACACTTATACTATTTAATACTAAAATATGAGCCTGTTTAAAACTTTAAACCGCAAAATCGCTCCCAAAAAGTACCTTTGCTATACAACGTACATTCATACATACCATACAAAACTCATTCATAAAAGGTACATACATATATACATATATATATATATATATATATATATATATATATATATATATATATATATATATATTTTACAAGCATTAACCAATACAATTCCTATCCTTCTTACAGAATCTATCAAGATAGAGACGAGGGTACAATAAAACATAACTAAAACAATACAGAGCATCTCAACAACAATTAAATAAACTCTTCGTGACTTCTGCGCCCATATCCTGAAAGGGGAAAAATGTAGGGGGGTGAGAACATCATCCTCGAAAGGGTTCTCAGTAGAGGGTTTTTGGAAATTACTGTAATAGGATACGTGAAGATAGACCGTACCAGTGGTTAATAACCGTCTTATGCCTCTTTTCAAAAACAACGGTTTTCAATAAAAGTATAGTCGGAAATCTTTTCTGAAAGAGGAACCGTTCAATTCTCGAAAACATCAAAAGCCTTTCAAAAGGTTTATCTATACTGAACCAAAATAGCCTTTCATATTTTTCCAAACCAGGAACACCAAACCGAAACCAACCATCGGTCCATCTCAATTCAACCATGGCCCTATGCCCAAACAATCCAATCCAACAACCAATCACCACACACCAACAGAGTCCCAGATGCAAACACAGATAGGAAGTTCAAGCACAAACAAACAGGTATTGCAAGTAGGACAATTAGCAATTAATCACATAGACAAACCAAGTATAATATGTACACCCAAACAATGTTACATAGATGCATATGATGCATGCCTGTCCCTAGTGGCTGATGATATCATCTGTCGGTTATAGAGCCAACCCGACAAGTCCTGGTAGCTAACCATTGGACTGCTCCTCTGTCGTGTCTCCCCAACTCGAGTTATACTCAATATAAACTTGATCATAATCATAATCCATATCCATCACCCTCACTGGTGAATATTTATGGGGGTGAGCTCATCCGGGGCTTTCACAGTGCCCGGCCACCCTGACGACATAGGGTCGAAAGAGCTTCGAGTCTCAATCTGGAGCACGTGGTGGCTAGCCACTGCTTTCTCCCAGGGAAACTCTCATCTCCGATAGTGGAAGTGCAAATCACAACTTATCAATATCTCAGCATAAATGCTTTCATTCTCAGTAATGGATCAACATCCATCTCAGCCATCCGGCTCACGGTTCAATCAGAACCAGCCAATATTCATATCACACACAGCCATTCCGGCTCACGATTCAATCCAGAACCAGCCAATATTCATAATCATGCACAGCCATTCTGGCTCACAACAAAACAGCACTTCCACCATTCAACATCATCAAATTTATAAAATTGGCATTTAAGCCATAAATCAGTTTTTCTCGAATCATTTCACTTTGAAATCAAATTTCAACTCTTTTCAGCTTTGGCTTTGAAGATCTCATTTTTCAAATCATCTCAGGCTCATAAGCCAAATTTACTCAAAGTGAGTTCCCTTTTTAAAACAAAGCCACTCTCGGCATTCTCTTTCCAAAACTTCCAAAAACCATGGCAAGTTAAGGATTTATTTCAAAGTATTCAAAATCACCCATCCATCAATGGGATTTTATAACAAAAGTTTCTCGACAGAGTCCCAAGTCTTTAGGGGAGAATATCATAGCCCATTTTGCCAAATTTACTTAAACTCATTAAAACCTTGGCTTTCCGCTTTGATTAATAAAATAGGATCTAAGCTAAACCAAGTCATGAAATCAATTACTCCTTTCAAAGCCATTTCCTTTACTTAACAAAAACGGCTTCAATTCCACGACTAAATCTAAAGCGTTTCAAACTAGCAAGAGAATCATTTTCATTGTGTTAAACTAGAGTTTAAAAGATACTTTGAATCTTAGTTAAAACGTCAAAATAATGAGGCTCATCAATCGAAATCCAATTCCTTTTAAAATCACGAAAACTCTTCCAAGGGACAATCTTTATGTTTAATAGAGAAAAACATAAACCCGTTTTACCTTTTTAAAACAGCCTCAAAGCAAAATTCTCTTTCGAATGACTTGTACCCAAAGACATACTGTGCTTCTTGGAAAATAAGGAGAAATCATGATTCTCTTTTCAACAATTCTTTCAAAGCGTAACTTCATTGCTTTCTTAATTGTTCTAAGTAAAGGTAATAAAAGAAGCCATAATTTCACAATCCTCGAAATAAATAGGAAAGGCATTAAACTCAAAATTCTCCAAATAACATTTCAAATAAGGACTCGGATTCTATAGAAATTTCGGCAACATCTCTCCTAAAACTTGGACTTTGCCACCCGGTTCGGGTCCCAACTAAACCGTTCCTCAATCCCTTTCAACAGTCCAAAAATCCAAAAAAATCAATTCCAATTCAAGCTAAATCCAACAGTCGCCTCATTGGCATATCTCAAGGAAACCGTTTCAAAATCAAATCAACATCAACCGATTTAACTCATTTCCAAAGCTTTAAAGAAACGGCTCAGTAACAAAGCATTTGTCCCAAAACCAAGTCAATTAAAGTAATCCAGGATGAATTCAAAAGTGTATTCGACTTTTCACATCATCAAAATAATTGACTCAATCCAAACCAATCCTCAACGGATTAAACCAGATTTCAAATCTTTTAAAGAATCAACTTCAAAACATTACATTTCACAAAGCCGCACAACAATTCAGCCAAACCAACATCCATAATCATCCGAGTCAATCAAATAATACATAAGGCAATTACAATCACCAAATACACAATATCTCACATCAGTATCCATATGTAATAATTCCAACAATAAACTATAGTTTTCAGAAAGCGCCCCTACCTCAACGCAAAACCATAGCCCAAACGCGTCACATAGTCCTTTCCGCCTTAACCCGAAATCAACAATCGAAATCCCAGCAACCAAAACCTCGGTTCCAAGCCACTTTCGCAACAGTCTCAACAATTCTAATCGCAACATACAACAACCGAAACTCAATCGTATAGCAATTAACGCCACAAAATGTCAGTGTATGATAATAAAACAGCGATTAAAGGACTCTTCCAAACAAAACGCTTACCTACTCAAGGGAACCAAGTTGCGGCTGCACCAGTGGTGGATTCCGGCAACACCAACTTCACAGCCGGTAACCAGAACGACGGCAACTCGCGGTAAACTCCTGACACAACCATCCTTAGCAACAACTCTCATGGCCCATGGAGAAATTAACAGGTAAAAAAGCTGAAGCAGGGTTAGAGCTTACCATCATAGAAGACTCAGTGGCTGTTTCTGGCAGCAGAGGTGGCGGCATCGAGGTTTTTCGGCGGCTAAAACAATAGCAACAGCACTAACCCAAAACAGAGCAGAATCTGAATGAGTGGCAAAACCCCAGGACAGTTCCGGCGACACAATAGTAGCATACGGCAAGCCCAGCAGCTCCGGTGATGGATCTTCGGTGATGGTGGAGGAAGCCGGCGACCCTCCACAGCGGCAAGCCCAGCCTCACGGCGGCGACGGCAACCCCGCGGTGGCTCCTTTTCCATGCACCCTCTCTCTCTGTGCGTGTGGTCAGCAGCGGTGGTAGGGACGGGTTCGACGGCGTAAACCCGACGAAACCAGCGGTGCTGTGCCTCCTCCACGCTCGCGAGCTCGACGGCGGCGATGTAGGGAGGGCGACGGCAGCGACACGGCATGGGCGCGGTGGTGACGAAGGCGCGGCGGCCCCCAAGCCCGCGACAGCCATCACTCGCGGACCAACCCTCTCCTCAGTTCCGCTCTCCCTGGCGACGGCGCCGATGGTGCGGCGGTGGCGGGCTGAACTGGAGCACGATCGGCGGCTCGTGGTGAGTTGCAGTGAGGACGATGGCGGCGTGGGTGAAGCCCCCTCTCTTTTCCTAAGCTCTCTCAGAAGTTCTCCTCCCCTGTTTTGTGTGTGTGCTTTTCGTTTTTGGGGGGAGAAAGGGGCTTGCGACTGCTACTGCAGCTTCTGATGGGAAATGGTAACGGGTTAGGGTTTTTAGGGTTAGGGTTTCATTTTCAAAAATTAGGGTTATGAGTATTTTAGTAATTTCACTTAAAATTGGGGATAATATGGTAATTGAAACCAAAATTAAATCCAACACTAGATGTATATAGAAAATACTATTTGCTCATCAATTTCTACAAATTACTTTCAATAAAATGCCCAAATCAAATAATTAGAAATAATATACTTAATTTCTTCATTTTTCCAAAATAGCAATAGTAATATTTAAAATATTACTTACCTAATTCAAATCATATAAAATTCTTATTATTTTATAACTATCAACTTTATAATTTAAATATAGAAAATAATCCAATAATTATAAAATTGGATAATAATCATAACTCGTCTCAAATTCAATAAATCAAAACTTGCCTTAATTATCTTTAATAAAATGATTTCTGAAATTAAGGCTATAAATAACTATATGATTTGAGACTTGATCATAATAAGACTTTTCAAAGGTTCTGGGTCTTACATAAACGATTCCAACCGTATGATTAAAAGGTGGTTCAAGAGAATAGGTTTGAATTTGGGCAATTCAATATTTATTAATGGATAACTACTAGAAGAGAAAAATTATTGCATAAATATCAGAAATGAGTTGATAATATATAGGCTAATTTGGACAACTAAAAGAAAGTAAAATAAGTAACAAAAATAAGATATAGAATTTTATTTTTTATTATGTGATACAAAGATAATATATAATATAATAAACCATAATGTTCTCGTATATAAGAACGTGAAACTTAATATTACCATTTTATATTATTATAGATTTTTGTCTTAAAAAAAAGCTACTATCATTTAATTTTAAACTTTTAGAATAAATAAAAAAACGTGACATCTTATCCACTAGATAATTTAAAAGATACTTATTATATAGAAAATTAAAAATATTCTTACCTAAAAAAATTAAAAATATTCTTACATAAAGAAATATTTCATAACAAAATTGAGTTTGGAGAGAGAGAGATAGGAGAGAGAAAGAGAGATGAAACTTTCTAATTAATTACAAAAAATCAGAATCATTAACCTATTAAATTTGAGTAATATCAAATACAGAAAAGCTCTGCATACAAGCCCTAATGGCTTGTATGCTTTACAAGTTCATTAACAAATAAAACCCAAAACGCGCTGCTACACATACGTCGTATACACGCGCTATATTAGAGATCCCGCTTTTATCTAACTACCAAATTTAAAAGATTTGTTTCCTTCTTCGTTTTCATTATACAGAGATTTGCTCGTTCTTCTTCTTGTGCCTATTCCCTGCTTCTTCTCGATCGTTCTTTTTTCCTCATTTCTCACTGGTATGTTCTTCGTCATTTACGTTAGTTGCTCTCTCTGCAACTCCAGCTTCGTTTTCTATTTGATTTGTTGTTTTATGAAATTAAAGTTTGAACTCATTTTGAAGATTATGGATGATTCAACCTCAGATTGTCAGCTGAATCAGGGCGAAGTGGATTATGAATTTGAATCTAACGAAGTTCCTGAGGTTTGATTTACATACGATTACTTTGAATTTTGTTGCAGTCATTTGAATAGCATTGTATAGCTGAATAATTCGTGAACATTGAATGTGAAACTAACACGTTAACATGAATCTGTCGATTGAATGTAATGTATTAGTTTTGATTAATTATCTGGAATTTATAGCAGATGCTCGGGTGTAGATCAGAACTTTTTTGGGTGTATTTTTGCGAGAAGTGTGGGTGTATTTACAGTTTATGGCTTTTTGTGTTATGTTAGCTGAGTTGTTGTTGTTCGGGTGTATTATATCAGACATGATTGGGTGTGTTTTTAGTTTTTGACATGGTGTATTCTGCAGCCTGTGTATTTACAGTTTATGGCTTTTATTGTCATTTTAGTTGAGTTGTTGCGGTTCGGCTGTATTATATCAGACATGATTGGGTGTATTTTTAGTTTTTGACATGGTGTATTCTGTAGCCTCTCTCTGTTGTTGATGACCAATTTGTTCCGAAGGTTGGAATGACCTTTACCACCCTTGAAGATGCTGGAAAATTTTACAGGAACTACGCCAAGGCTGCAGGTTTTTCTACAAGAGTTCGGAGCACAAATAGGAAGGGAAACGAGATTAAGAATCAAGTGATTACATGTAGCAGAGAGGGAAAATGGAAATCTAAAATATCTCCGACCAAGAAGACTAATCCAACAGCCGGTTTAAACTGTCCTGCAAGAATTTATATACACACATTGAAGGATGTCGGTGCTTGGATCATTTCAAAGGTTGTGCTGGATCATTCACACCCCTACTGTCCAAGTAAAGCAGAGATGCTCAAATAGCACAGGGAACTAAGCATGTCCATTCATCGTATAATAGAGAATAATGAGGAGGCCGGTATCAGATCAAGCAAAACCTACCAATCATTTGTTGCGGCTGCCGGGGGTCACCGCGAGTTAAATTTTATCGAAAAGGATATGAGGAATTACATTACCAGGGAAGTGCAGAATGTTTCCGAACAAGAAGATGCAAAGGAATTCGAGAAATATTTGTTAAGAATGAAAGAGAAGAATTAGAATTTCTTTTTTGAGCTCGAACTCGAGGAGGATCAATCGATTAAGCTGGCTTTTTGGGCCGATGCAAGAAGCAGAGCTGCCTTTGAGTATTTCGGAGATGTTATTTCATTTGACACCACCTACAATACAAATAGGTAACAAACTGTCCCTGTTTATGATGCTAAATTAATGTATTTTTATGAATCTGCCGCAGAGGTGTATATTGGCTGTTTTTTTGGGTGTATACGAAGCATTTGTTGGGTGTACCTAATGATTCTGCATTCTACACTGTGGTAATTTGTTTCAGGTATAATTTGGTTTGTGGTTCTTTTGTCGGGGTGAATCACCACGGTCAGTCCACACTTCTCGGATGCTGTTTGATGAAAAACGAAGAAATTGAATCATTCAAATGGTTATTTGAATGTTGGCTTCGTTGCATGGGAGGAAACGCTCCGAAAGGGTTTCTCACCGATCAATGCGCATCAATGAAAAGGGCTTTAGAGGCCTGTATGCCAACAACAATTCACCGTTGGTGTATTTGGCACATCATGATGAAGATACCAAGCAAATTAAACGGGTACAAGGGACATGCAGATATTGAACAAGAAATGAGCCAAGTTGTTTGGAACTCTCATAGCAAAGACTCATTCGATAGGAATTGGAATGATTTTCTGCTGAATTTTGGTCTTGTGGACAATAAGTGGCTTTCAGGTAATGTTTGTTAAAAATCTGCAACAGAGGTGTAAATTGCATGTTTTTTCGGGTGTATTTATAGTCTGTGTTTGGGTGTATTCTGCAGATCTGTATGAAGACCGTCATATATGGGTTCCTATCTATCTGGATCACCACTTCTGGGCAGGAATGAGAAGCACACAAAGGAGCGAGAGCATGCATTCCTTTTTTAACAAGTTTATCACCCGGAATAGCTCGCTTATTCAGTTCGTCAAATAATACGATAATTGCCTCGAAAGCCGGGAGCAAGCAGAGAGAAAATCAGATGCTGCAAATTTTCATACGGTCATACCGTGTGCAACGAAATCCTCCATTGAAACTCAGTTTCAAGATGTGTACACTCATCAAAAGTTTAGGGAAGTCCAAGCGCAATTCAGAGAAAAGGCGAATTGCATCACCAGATTAACGAATTCCGCTCTAGGCTATTCAGTATACGAAGTCGGAGAACAAGTTTCCAGCTCAATATTCAACAAGTTTGTGGTTACTTACGACTCAGTTGCAGCCGAGGTAAAATGCCAATGCTTATTATTCGAGTCGAGAGGTATACTGTGTCGTCACGCACTAAGCGTGTTAAGCTTTGAACAAGTAAGCCAAGTGTCTCCGAGATATATACTGGAACGATGGAGCAAAAAGGTAAAGAGGCGACACACACACATCAAGAGCAGCCACGACGAGCCACTGTTGGAGCCAAGAAGCAAGAGGTTTGACCAATTGGTTTTTCGTTCGCAAAATATTTGCGAATTTGCATCCGAATCGGAGGAGCTGACTACAATTCTGTACCGTGTGTACGATAACGTCATGGCTGAGATGGAATCATTAAAAGCCAAAAGGAAGGGGACATCTTCTTTATCCCACGAAGACGCCAACTTGGAATCCGTTAACGAGCTTCAAAGCCCGCCAAGGATTCGAACAAGAGGACGTCCAGAAAATAGGCTAGGTTCAAAGTTGGACAAACAGATTGCAAATGCCACAAAGAAGAAGAAAATGAAAGTTTTAAGCGAGGTAAAAGTAATGTTCTTTAAATTTGTGGTGATTGAGTTTATTTTTCTCGTTAATAGTTTAGCTAATATGTGAGTTTCTTATATTCAGATAAACTTGTTTGATGCTGCATCAGTGGTGCATTCAAATTCCAGCCAATATCAAGGACATGTTATGAATTATCAGTTCAGGGTACCAGGAGCAGGGGATAACTCTTTAGGTGTATAGTTACAGAATATGGGTGTAAAAGCACTGTTCTTTTGGGTGTATTTTTCTGAATTTTCTTGTGATTCACATTCTACATATAGATACATATATTTAGGGTTTAGGTTTTTAGGGTTTACAGGTTAGGGGTAAAGGTTTATGTTTTAAGTGTTTAGGGTTCAAGGTTTTAGGCTCAAAGCATCAGGGGGGATAGATCTCAGGGTGTATAGTCAACTTTCTTTGGGTGTAAAAAATCGCAGGTTATGGGTGTATATTTGATTTGATGTTTCTCTTCATATTATAGTACCTGTAATTCATATATTTTGAATACAGCACAGACAGTTTAATAGCACAGACAGTTTGGGTGTATATTTAAGCAATCTTGGGTGTATATTAAACTTCCGTTCGATGTAAAAGTTTATGATTTGTGTTTCGATCTGCCTTGATGTTTTCCTTCATATTTTACCACCTGTAATACAGAGCTTTTGAATACAGCACAGACAGTTTAACTATGGAAAAAAATTTCATTGAACAGAATTTGTTTATAAATGGCAAATTTTTACAGCATTTGTTCAATTTACAAACTAGCTAGCAGTTAGATTACTCAGTTTCTATATCAGTAGAATTTATCTGACAAAATGGACTCAATAATACTGAGGATGGCTTGGACAGTCTTATTGCATTACTCGCTCTAATTGCTTGATCTCTCTCTTTATTCATTTCACTGAATAGTATCCGCGAAGCATATTCTACTCTATAGTGGTCTACCTCCTCCTACAATTAAAAACTATATTCTGTTTAAACAACAATATTAATTCCAGTAAAGTAATACAGAGTTATATAGTTTTAAAGACAGTTACCTGTGGCCAATTATCCCATTCATACTTCGCCCTTTTAATATTTTCGGGCTCAATTAACTCAAGCCACTTCATAACGTAAATAGCACAGTCATAGCTGAAAACGAAGAAAATAAATTACAAATCTCATTTAGGAAAGTTTAATGTTCAGAGTCACAAATTTATACCTTGATTTTTGGCCTGAGATTTTAACGTATGTTTCTTTAATTTCCAACTCATTCTCCTTTTTCTTCAGAGGTGTGACAAACCCCAATTTGACGGTTTGTTTTGTATTGAATTTAGAGTATTTTGATAACCTTTTGTCACATTTAGCCTAGGAATTAGAATGATTTTGTTGTCTCTCCCATATTTGTACTTAAGTGTAAAAACATGCTTTTTAAGCCTTATTTTGACGAATTCTAGTTCTTCTTTGATTCCATAAGATGCCTTGATGTGTTTGCTAGTAATTCCAGGATTGAAATAGGCTAGGCATGGATCAAAGGAAGCAAGGAAGGAAGCATACAAGTGGAGAGAAGCATAAAAAGTCAAAGAAGCAAAGTCAACCATGCACGCGCACGCGCACAAGGCGCTCGCGCGCACATCGCAGAATTAGCCAGGGACGCGCACGCGTACCGTGCATGCACGCGTCGATGAGGGCACATGACCTCACTAATGCAACACGTGCCTGGCGATTTGAGAGGGTTTCTGAACCCATTTTTGGCGCCAAATTGCTGAGGGAAAGGAATAAAAGGATGAAGGATTAGGGGGAAGGAGAATCATCATCACTTTTGGACTAATCATCACTCCCAACCACTAATCACTTTTAGTTTAGAGTTCTAGAGAGAGAAGCTCTCACTTCTCTCTAGAATTAGAATTAGGATTAGGTTTAGTTCTTAGATCTAGGTTTTAATCTTTGTTTTCTTCTACTTCTATCTCTCAATTCCTTGTTGCTACATTCATCTTCTTCTATTCTTTTGTTGCAATTTCTTTTATGTTGTTCTTGTATTTTGTTGTAGATCTACTATTGTTCCTTCCATTTTCTCTCAATTCAATAGAGGTAATTCATAATAAATGTGTCTTCTTTGCTTTTCTATTGTTGATCTCTTGTTTTTGTAGTTGTAGATTCCTTTAATTCTTGCATTTAATAATGTTTACTCCTCTTGCACTTTATGTGTTTGTTGAAATGTCTCTTTTAGTTTTAGTGTAGATTTTGTTCCTCTTGGCCTAGGTAGAGTAATTAGTGACACTTGAGTTATCTAATTCCTTTGTTGATTGATAATTGGAGAGATTGCTAATTGGTTTGGGGTGCACTAAAGCTAGTCTTTCCTTGGGAGTTGGCTAGGACTTGTGGCTCAAGTCAATTCATCCACTTGACTTTCCTTTAATTAGTAAGGGTTAACTAAGTGGTAGCAATGAACAATTCTCATCACAATTGAGAAGGATAACTAGGATAGGACTTCTAGTTCTCACACCTTACCAAGAGCCTTTTATAGTTGTTAGTTTATTTTCATTGCCATTTACTTTTCATGCTTCTTATCCAAAACCCCAAAATAACTCATAACCAATAACAAGACACTTTATTGTAATTCCTAGGGAGAACGACCCGAGGTCCAATACTTCGGTTTATAAATTTTAGGGGTTTGTACTAGTGACAAACAACTTTTGTATGAAAGGGTTATTGCTTGGTTTAGAAACTATACTTGCAACGAGAATTCATTTGTGAAATTCTATACCATCAAAAATCCGTTCATCAAAATGGCGCCGTTGCCGGGGATGAGCAATGGTGTTATGTTATTGGTTATTGTATATATGTGAATAGTGTGAATATGTTTGCTTTTGTTAGCTCTTGATAGTTTTAGGATTTAATTTTCTTGCTTCTTATTTGATTTTGTTTTCATTTTCTTCTTGCTATCATGAATTCTCACCTTGGCTATGAGTTTGGTTATCAACATGTTGTAGGAAATAAGGACTATAATGAAGATGTGTATCAAGAATGGGATGAACAAGGGTGGGAGGAGCCATATGCATATGATCAATCCTCATGGCAACAACCTCCACCAATGCACTATGAAGAAGAGCCATTCTATGATGCATACCAATCCAATGGCTATGATGACTCACCTTGTGATTTTCAAGCACCGCCACCATATGCCTATGACTCTCACCCTCAACATGAACCTCAACCATTCTCACAAGCCTTCCCATACCAAGCACCTTCCTATGATCCCTACCCCTCATATAACCACCACCCCTACCATATTCTTATGATCATTATGAGCAAGAGCCCTTAGAACCACCACCCTATCAAGATCACTACCAAGAACCACCTCAATACACACAATCTCCACAACCTTACCAAAAAGAACCACCTTCCTATTATGAACTCTCTCTCCAAAACAACGAACCTTCCTACCCACCACAAGCCCCAATGGACGATTCTCTCACTTTGTTACTTCAAGGACAAGAGGCCATGAAATGGGATACACTTGAGTTCGTGACCAACTTGACTAAGGTAGTGTACACTGTAGCTCACCAATGCTTAAATACTCAAGGTACTTCCGTGAACACATGTGAAAAGTCAAAAGAAGAGCAAAGCATGAAGGAGAAATTGGAAAATTCGGTGGAAAAGGAGGAGTCAAATTTTGTGTTGGAACAATTGGAGAAGCCTACGATCATTGAAGAAAGGGGAGAAGTGGTTGAAGATCTCGGAGATGTTGAAAGTCCATGGGAATGTAGCATCATGGAGAACTCTTCCAAGAAGCTTGATATTGATGTTGAGGAGGGTGTGCAATCTCCAAGACATATCATCGTTGGAGACTTGGAAGAGGTTTATCAAGAAATGGATTCAATCATAGATGAATTGCTCTCTACAATGGAATCTTCACCCGTTGGACATGGAGTTGAAATTATAGAAGAGTGTACACAACGTCCCAAGGAAGATGAGAAGGGCATGGTGTATATTGAAATTGAAGAATATGAAGAGGTTGATCAAGAGATGACCTTGTTCATCAATGAATTTCTATCCAAAATTGAATCGCCTCTCATTAAACAAGATGAAGTTCTTGAAGATAACACCAAGCCACGTAACAAAGAGGATGAGGTTGAAAGTGAAGAGAATTGTGAAGAGGTGGAAACAACTAAAGAGGAGCACAAGAAAGTGGACCTTGCATGGTCCAAGTGTGGGGAAGCCTCTCTCCCCAAATTACCATCCAATACAACATTTAAGTGGGTAAAATCTCTATCCCTGAGCTTTAATCTCTCACTTGAATATGGTTTGCTTGAAAATGATGGTCAACTTAGAACTCTTTGTGGAATTAAAAGTAAAAACGAGTTGTGTAGTGGTTGGAAAATAGGTGTTAAGCTTATCAAGGTCAAGGCCTCAAGGTATAGGGATGATGTTGGGACAAGGACTACTTTATACGGATCTAGAAGGAAGCATTGGTGGAGTAAAGAGAATTCTATGAGTCAATCACCTTTATGTCAACCGCTCATCCGACAAAACCATGAAACTCAACTAACGGATGGGTGTGAAGACAAGATATGGGATCCCGGTTCGCTATGTGAAGACCAACTATGGGGACTCATATCTTGGGTAGAACTGTGCCCGAGCTTGATGAATATGGTTGGAAATTCTGTCAACCAATTAAGAAGCAAAGATCCTTGGAGATTCAAGGACGAGTACAAACATAAGCCACCATGACAATAAGCATCTCAAAATGTCCAACTTAAGGACTTAAACTAAAAGTGCTAGGTGGGAGACACCCCACCATGGTAAACTCTTTCCATTCTCTTCTAAATTTGCCTAATAAGTGATTTGAGTTACCATTGTAGGTAGATGTTTCACACAAATTTGTTTGTACAACTTAATTGTTAGCTTAGTCACATGCATGTTGTGTTTAGTAGTAGATGAATAATATCAAAAAAATTGCATTTTTGTGAATTGTATGATGGTTGAGTGAATAAGAGTTGTGAACACTAAGGAAAAAAAAAAAAGGGCGTGGACGCGCGCGCACAACGTACGCGTACGCGTCCCGGTGCGCATGCACCACGAGCCACACTCCCGAGAGTTGGGCCTCTCTTGGGCAAACATTGTGCCTTGAGCCCAACCTGACCCACGCGGATGCGCACTACGTGCGGGCGCGCCGACTATTAGAACATGGAAGTTCGCGCGGACGCGCACCTGCCGCGTCCGCGCCGATTTGCTGCTGCAAATGATTGAGCCAAACTCCAGAGAGTTAAGCCATTTCTGGGCTAGCTTTAGGCCCCAGGCCCAACCCGATCTGTGCGAGCGCATGCATCGCGCCGGCGCGCCATTTCACAATTCGTCAATGTACGCGGACGCGCATTTACCGCGCGCGCGTCCTTGCGTGTTGCCACCAATCTAGGCCACGAACCCGAGAGTCGGGCGTGCCTCAAGCCCATTCTAAGCCTCACACGCAATCTCATGTACGCGTGCGCGCACCGTACGCGCACGCGCCCCTGCCTAATATGCCACCCCACGTTAGTGCGCACTGCACGCTCACGCATGAATCTCCCCTTCCCCCAATGCGCGCGGACGCGTACATACCGCGTGCGCGCAGGTCTGGTGCGCGACTCCCAGGCCAGTCTCCAGAGAGTTAGGCCTGAGTTAGGCCAACTCTAAGCCCCTAGCCCAACTCCATGCACGCGTGCGCGCACGGTACGCGCACGCGTCCTTTCCTATTTTGCTCATCCCCGCTTAAGCGCGTTGTACGCGCACGCGTAGGGCCCACGTTCTCTCAATGGACACGGACGCGCTAGGTGCGCGCGCGCGCCGATTCAAAAAATAGGGATAACCCTAGCTCGCGAAGCACACTGCGCGGTCGCGCACCCCTTTCCCCAACCTCCACCTTCTTCTTCTTCTTCTCTCCCCCAACTGCCGTCGCAGCAGCAGCGTCGGCCGCCGCCGCACGACCTACCTTCGTCACCGTCCTTGGCCATCAATTCCCTTCCCCTCTCACCACCACCCGTCCTCTCTCTCCCTCTCACTCCTCTCACCCATCTCACCGTGACCAACCCCTCCGCCGCCACCCCGTCATCACTGCCGGCGGCTCGCTCCCTCTCTGTTCGTCCTGCACATTCTCCTATCATTCTCTTCTCTCACCATCACCGTCCCTCCTCCCCTCAGTTTCTCACCTCTCCGGCCAAACCACCGCGCCAGCCGTCTTCACCGCCACCGTTCACGGCGGTGCCAGTTTCTGTCTCTGCTGCCCCTGCCCTATCGTAGTCCCCCTTTCCATTCTCAGTTTTTCCCGGCTCCCAGGTTCCTGCTCCATTTCTGTTATTTCTTTTTCTGTTTTTCCTTTTTATTTGTTCATTTATGTTAGTTCCTGGAATTGCATGTTAGTTAGCTGAATTCAAATTTTGTATGTTAGGTTAGATAGATATAATTGCTGTTAGGTAGCTAGGGCTGGATAGAGGATTCTAGGCCTGATAATTGCTCCGTATGTGCATATCTGCTGCTTGCTTCCTTGGGTACGGTATGTTGGTTTTGGGTTGATATTCCATGCAATATGTGTTGCCAAATAATATCTGTTTCTGCTGTGCGTGATTGATGTTATTCTTTTGTGCTAATTGTGCTATTTTGCTATCCGGGAACGTCCAATTTTAAGCCGGAATGCTGTCCGATTTTCAAGGAAATTAGTTTCATCTTGATCTTTATTTCAGTTTTGGGCAAATTTCCGTTTCCTTTTTGACTTCCCGGATTTGCACAATCATTGTGAACATGAACCGCAACTCCTCGTTCAATTGAGCCTATATATCATCATATCGCTAATCCACTTTTCTAACTTACTAATTTCTTTAACCGTTTTACTTCCACTCACCTTTAACCCTCTTTAACAATTCTTTCAAAAATATGATGATATTATTGCCTTTTGAATATGAGATGTTGCCTTTAGTGAAGATTCCAGTCTTGGTTCATTCACTTATGTTTACTTGTTCACTTTTACATATTCAGTGCAACATCATGATTGCTCTTTGATAATTGTATCCTGAACATGCCTTCTTTGTTACATGCTAAATGTTTTATATATTCTATCATATTTTTTCAGGATGTCGGATAAAGGAAAAGCTATAGCCTCTGCTTCCAAAAAAAGGAAGCGCTCCAAGACCTCTACACCCCCACCATCTGCTAACTATGCGAGGAATCCGCTGAATGAGGAGGAGAAAGAAAATCAGTTACTCCCGTCCACTGATCCAACCAAATTTCCAAATCTCTACTGCGAGCTACGCCTTTCCCATTATGCAAAGAAGAATCTGAATATTGAGAAGAAGCTGAATCTTCCCAATGATGTGAGGCGTGCCATAAACGCCCGTATTTCTGAACTGGGCTTGGATTTCGTCGATAGGGACTTGGGACGGATTAACATCTCGTGGGTCAAGGAATTTTACTGCAATTTCTTTCGACCGGGCTTGGATTCAGTATTCTTGAGGGGTAGAGAGATTATGATCACTGAGGATGCCTTGAGGGATGCACTGCTCTGCAGAGTTGGTACTCCTGAGACTTGTGCCTACCAGCAGGCAGAGGTAGCTCTCCTCTCCATGACTTTCAACTATGAGGTACTTCGGCGCGTGATTGCTACACCAGATGCTTCTTGGGTAATGGATTCGAGCAACACAAAGCCCAAGGGCATGCTATTTGCACATCTAACTAGGGAGGCTAGGACTTGGCAACAAATATTTGCCCACTATGTCTTCCCTACCACTCACTTTTCAGAGATTCCGATGGATATGCTAGTCTTGATAGGGTATGTCATGGAGGGGAAGGAAGTATATTTTCCCCGACTGATTAGGCATAGCATGTGGAGAGCTCATATTCGCGGGTTGTTACCGTTTCCGACACTGGTTACTAGCTTAGCTGAGCTAGCTGATGTCCCATGGGAGGACAATGACGTGACACCACCACCTCCAGATGACGACGACAAGGAAGTTACTATTCCCTGGGGTGTGTGGGTGCACGAGAGACCCCCGACTAGCCGCCGTTCTCGAGCTAGAGCAGCAGTCGAGGCAGCTATACCATCTTCTTTGCCAGCAGCCCCACCCCCTTCAGCACCCGAGCCCACTTACCTACTGGTTCAGCGTCTGTTTCGGTTCTTGGAGCGCGAGAGGCTTCATGTCAGACGCCGACTGGATCGGATGGATCAGGCACTCATCTCCCTTGGCGCTGAGTTACCTCCGCTTCCAGACTCTCCGACCTCCGATGAGCAGGATCATCAGGAGGAGGACGCGGAGGCACCGGTTCAGCAGGATGCCCCTGACACTACAGAGCCGCCACAGACTCAGGAGGAGCCGGTCCCACAGCCACAGCCACAGTTAGAGCCAGAGCCTATCGTTGTACCTCCCACTGATCCTCCGGTTTAGCATCGAGGACGATGCTTGGTTTTAAGTGTGGGGAGGGCACCGGTAGCATTATTTGGGAACCAGTGAACTTTTCGGCCTAGTTATCTCATTTTGCACATCTTTGTATATATTTTGATGCATTTCTAGTTTGCTTTGGATACTTTTATTGCTTATTTTGGATTTTAGATATTTTGATGCTTTTGGATATTTTTAGATGTTTTGGATGATAGATTCCGTACTTTTAGTTGGATTCTTCTTGGATTCTTCTTTATACATTTTGTTTATCTTTGTTTTTAGTTTGTAGTTGTGATTAGAAATCATACTTTGGATTGCAAATATTTAGTCACCCTTTCTGCATAGTATATTGGTTCTAAGTGAAAAAGGAAAGGGTGAACTAAGAAAATTTTTGAACTTTTCAATCACAACAATGCTTAGTCAAACATTGAGATTTTTTTCAAGAAATTTAAATAATAGGGCATTAACCCAATTGATTGAAGAAAATTTTTTGTGAAACTTGCTTGAATTCATACTTTGTGAAGCATGTAGTGAACCTAGAACACAAGCCCGTGAGACTTGAGCCTATTGATGTGGTTACATTTTATAACCACTTATTTTCCATTCTTGTGTGAAATTATTCTCTTTCCATGATTGTGATCCTTGATTTGCTTGATTCTATATATCCGTTTATTTCTTGTGTTTGTGCATTTATATGATTGAGGCCATTCTTTCATTAGCCACTTACCCAAATAGCCAACCTTTTACTCTCCATTGTTAGCCAATTTTGAGCCTATGATTAACCAACTTATTCTTATTTTAGCACATTACAAACCTAAGGCGGAAAACCAATGAAAAGTCCTTGTTTGGATCTTTGATTGACCTAGGCTAGTGAGAGTGTTTTATTATTCAAAGTTGGCGAGGCTTGGGAACATTGGAAGGGATAAAAAGGGGTAGTACACTTTTATGTTTAGGAATTGGGCACATATTCATGTATTGATTAAATGTAGAGACCTTAGGCATTGATGTTCTTGTATTTAGTTTGAAAGAAGAAAAAGAAAAAAATATATATAAAGAAAGAAAAAAAATGATGAAAAGAAAAGAAAAATGAAAAAAAATGATGATGATGAAAAAGAAAAAAAATAATACAATAAAAAAGGGACAGAATGCCCCAAAGTGAAGTCAATAAAAAGGGGATCAATGCATAAGTATTATGAATCAAATAAGAATGCATGAGTATGTAAGAAAAAGTGAAGAATGGGTAGTTAGAATAGCTTGCATTTGTATAGGTCATTGAATAGGTTAGGTGGGAAAGTCTATGCTAATCAAAGATTCAAATCCTAGTCCACTTGGCCATAAATGATCCTACCTTGACCCTAACCCCATTACAACCTAAATGAAAGACCTCATGATGAATGTATGCATGCATTGAATAAGTGTTGATTGTTAGAAGAAAATCAAATTTTGGAAAACATGATTAGAAGAGAATTGAGTGAATTAACCCTTAAACACTTGAGTGAATAGAGCGGATACACATCCGGTGAGGGTTCAAAAGTTCAATCACATGTGTTCACCCATATTATCTATATTCTTGCAAGTTTGAACTCTTTTTGACAATTCAATACAATTGTGGTTTGGACTTAGTCCTTATTGCCTAGCTCTTGTGCTTACACATGCTCTCTTGGGAATTGATTTGTTTGAACTAAGCATTTCCAATTGCTTTAGATAATTGCATTTAGATAGGACTCATATAGTTTAGTTGCATTCAATAAATGTCATAACCCTTAGTTCCTTCTTATTTTAGCATGAGGACATGCTAAGGCTTAAGTGTGGGGAGGTTGACAAACCCCAATTTGACGGTTTGTTTTGTATTGAATTTAGAGTATTTTGATAACCTTTTGTCACATTTAGCCTAGGAATTAGAATGATTTTGTTGTCTCTCCCATATTTGTGCTTAAGTGTAAAAACATGCTTTTTAAGCCTTATTTTGACGAATTCTAGTTCTTCTTTGATTCCATAAGATGCCTTGATGTGTTTGCTAGTAATTCCAAGATTGAAATAGGCTAGGCATGGATCAAAGGAAGCAAGGAAGGAAGCATACAAGTGGAGAGAAGCATAAAAAGTCAAAGAAGCAAAGTCAACCATGCACGCGCACGCGCACAAGGCGCTCGCGCGCACATCGCAGAATTAGCCAGGGACGCGCACGCGTACCGTGCATGCACGCGTCGATGAGGGCACATGACCTCACTAATGCAACACGTGCCTGGCGATTTGAGAGGGTTTCTGAACCCATTTTTGGCGCCAAATTGCTGAGGGAAAGGAATAAAAGGATGAAGGATTAGGGGGAAGGAGAATCATCATCACTTTTGGACTAATCATCACTCCCAACCACTAATCACTTTTAGTTTAGAGTTCTAGAGAGAGAAGCTCTCACTTCTCTCTAGAATTAGAATTAGGATTAGGTTTAGTTCTTAGATCTAGGTTTTAATCTTTGTTTTCTTCTACTTTTATCTCTCAATTCCTTGTTGCTACATTCATCTTCTTCTATTCTTTTATTGCAATTTCCTTTATGTTGTTCTTGTATTTTGTTGTAGATCTACTATTGTTCCTTCCATTTTCTCTCAATTCAATAGAGGTAATTCATAATAAATGTGTCTTCTTTTCTTTTCTATTGTTGATCTCTTGTTTTTGTAGTTGTAGATTCCTTTAATTCTTGCATTTAATAATGTTTACTCCTCTTGCACTTTATGTGTTTGTTGAAATGTCTCTTTTAGTTTTAGTGTAGATTTTGTTCCTCTTGGCCTAGGTAGAGTAATTAGTGACACTTGAGTTATCTAATTCCTTTGTTGATTGATAATTGGAGAGATTGCTAATTGGTTTGGGGTGCACTAAAGCTAGTCTTTCCTTGGAGTTGGCTAGGACTTGTGGCTCAAGTCAATTCATCCACTTGACTTTCCTTTAATTAGTAAGGGTTAACTAAGTGGTAGCAATGAACAATTCTCATCACAATTGAGAAGGATAACTAGGATAGGACTTCTAGTTCTCACACCTTACCAAGAGCCTTTTATAGTTGTTAGTTTATTTTCATTGCCATTTACTTTTCATGCTTCTTATCCAAAACCCCAAAATAACTCATAACCAATAACAAGACACTTTATTGTAATTCCTAGGGAGAACGACCCGAGGTCCAATACTTCGGTTTATAAATTTTAGGGGTTTGTACTAGTGACAAACAACTTTTGTATGAAAGGGTTATTGCTTGGTTTAGAAACTATACTTGCAACGAGAATTCATTTGTGAAATTCTATACCATCAAAAATCCGTTCATCAAGGTGCCCCGCCGGCATATGCTCTAATTCTTGAAATTACATATCCCTTAAAAAACAAAACAAATCAGTAATACACCCAAATGAAATACACCCAAAAGAGAACATACTTACACCCAAAGCAAAACATACATACACCTTATATTGAATTGAAATACACCTATCTATTTAAATAAAGAACACAGAGCCAACTTACAGTGAATTTATTAAGCTGCTTTCTCCCATCGCTTGGAGCTTTCTTGTGTAGCGGGTCAAGTATATAAAATCTCCCCTTTGTTGTATCAATCACCCATAACCACCAATGGCCTGAGTAGCAAACAGGCGCAAAAATCTGAAGGATTGCCACATTTCAATAGTGTGTTATTTTATTTGGCATATAAGTAAAGAACGATACTAACAAATTTTACAAATGAAAACTCACATATCGATGCAAAGCTAATTTTTTTCCATCTATGAAGGGAATAAACATTGGGTAGTCTTCCACCTTGAATTCTTTATTGGTTTTAGGTGATATGAATTCCCCGTTTGGGTGCTTCGAAACGGCATAGAAGAGCTCAAGGACATCATTGGTTCCTCAAGAAGGAAATGCCACCATCACTAAGGTGGATTCATTCCTTATTCTTACTTCTTCTATTTTTCGTTTTCTATGTTATGTGCTTATCTATGTTTGTGTCTTCATTACATGATCATTAGTAGTTAGTAACTGTGTCTTAAAGTTATAAATGTCCTATAAATCCATCACCTCTCTTAAATAAAAACTGTTTTAATTCAAAAGAACAAGAAGTACATGAGTTTCGAATTTATCCTTGAACTTAGTTTAATTATATTGATGTGGTGACAATGCTTCTTGTTTTCTGAATGAATGCTTGAACAGTGCATATGTCTTTTGAAGCTGTTGTTTAAGAATGTTAAATATGTTGGCTCTTGAAAGAATGATGACTAGGAAACATGTTATTTGATAATCTGAAAAATCATAAAAATGATTCTTGAAGCAAGAAAAAGCAGCAAAGAACAAAGCTTGCAAAAAAAAAAAAAGAAAAAAAAATAGGCGAAAAAAAATAGAAAGAAAAAGAAAAAGCAAGCAGAAAAAGCCAAAAGCTCTTAAAACCAAGAGGCAAGAGCAAAAAGCCAATAACCCTTAAAACCAAAAGGCAAGGGCAAATAAAAAGGATCCCAAGGCTTTGAGCATCAGTGGATAGGAGGGCCTAAAGGAATAAAATCCTGGTCTAAGCGGCTAAACCAAGTTGTCCCTAACCATGTGCTTGTGGCGTGTAGGTGTCAAGTGAAAACTTGAGACTGAGCGGTTAAAGTCAAGGTCCAGAGCAAAAAAAAAAGAGTGTGCTTAAGAACCCTGGACACCTCCAATTGGGGACTTTAGCAAAGCTGAGTCACAATCTGAAAAGGTTCACCCAATTGTGTGTCTGTGGCATTTATGTATCCGGTGGTAATACTGGAAAACAAAGTGCTTAGGGCCACGGCCAAGACTCATAAAGAAGCTGTGTTCAAGAATCATCATACTGAACTAGAAGATTCAATAACACTATTCGAAATCTGAAGTTCCTATAGATGCCAATCATTCTGAACCTCAATGGATAAAGTGAGATGCCAAAACTATTCAAGAGGCAAAAAGCTATAAGTCCCGCTCATATGATTGAAGCTCTGTTTCATTGATAGTTTGGAATTTATAGTATATTCTCTTCTTTTTATCCTATTTGATTTTCAGTTGCTTGGGGACAAGCAACAACTTAAGTTTGGTGTTGTGATGAGCGGATAATTTATACGCTTTTTGACATTGTTTTTAGTATGTTTTTAGTAGGATCTAGTTACTTTTAGGGATGTTTTCATTAGTTTTTATGTTAAATTCACATTTCTGGACTTTACTATGAGTTTGTGTGTTTTTCTGTGATTTCAGGTATTTTCTGGATGAAATTGAGGGACTTGAGCAAAAATCAGATTCAGAGGTTGAAGAAGGACTGCTGATACTGTTGGATTCTGACCTCCCTGCACTCAAAGTGGATTTTCTGGAGCTACAGAACTCGAAATGGCGCGCTTCCAATTGCGTTGGAAAGTAGACATCCAGGGCTTTCCCGCAATATATAATAGTCCATACTTTGGCCAAGAATAGATGACGTAAACTGGCGTTCAACGCCAGCCTTCTACCCAAACCTGGCGTCCAGCGCCAGAAAAGGAGCCAAAACCAGAGTTGAACGCCCAAACTGGCACAAAAACTGGCGTTCAAATCCAAGAAGGACCTCTACACGTGCAACACTCAGGCTCAGTCCAAACACACACCAAGTGGGCCCAGGAAGTGGATTTATGCATCAATTACTTACTCATGTAAACCCTAGTAGCTAGTTTATTATAAATAGGACCTTTTACTATTGTATTGGGCATCTTTGATCAGTTGTATGCTATCTTAGATCACGTTTAGGGGGCTGGCCATCTCGGCCATGCCTGGACCTTTCACTTATGTATTTTCACGGTAGAGTTTCTACACTCCATAGATTAAGGTGTGGAGCTCTGCTGTTCCTCAAAGATTAATGCAAAGTACTTCTGTTCTCTATTCAATTCATCTTATTTCATTTCTAAGATATCCATTCGCACCCAAGAACATGATGAAGGTGATGATTATGTGTGACGCTCATCACCATTCTCCCCTATGAACACGTGCCTGACAAACACTTTCGTTCTACATGAAATAAGCTAGAATGAATATCTCTTAGATCTCTTAACCAGAATCTTCGTGGCGTAAGCTAGAATGATGGCGGCATTCAAGAGAATTCAGAAAGTCTAAACCTTGTCTGTGGTATTCCGAGTAGGATTCAATGAATGAATGACTGTGACGAGCTCCAAACTCGCGATTGCAGGGCGTTAGTGACAGACGCAAAAGGATAGTAAATCCTATTCCAGCATGATCGAGAACTGACAGATGAATAGCCGTGCCGTGACAGGGTGCGTGAGCATATTATTCACTGAGAGGATAAGATGAAGCCATTGACAAGGGTGATGCCTCCAGATGATTAGCCGTGTCGTGACAGGGCATTGGATCATTTTCCCGAGAGATGACCGAAAGTAGCCATTGACAGTGGTGATGTATCACATAAAGCCAGCCATGGAAAGGAGTAAGACTGATTGGATGAAGATAGCAGGAAAGCAGAGGTTCAGAGGAATGAAAAGCATCTCCATTCGCTTATCTGAAATTCCTACCAATGATTTACATAAGTATCTCTATCCCTATTCTATTATTTATTATTCGAAAACATCATTATCAATTTATATCTGCCTGACTGAGATTTACAAGGTGACCATAGCTTGCTTCATACCAACAATCTCCATGGGATTCGACCCTTACTCACGTAAGGTATTACTTGGACGACCCAGTGCACTTGCTGGTTAGTTGTATCGAAGTTGTGAACCATGGTATTGGCACCATGTTCTTGGCGCCATTACCAGGGAAAGAAAGAGCCATGAATTCTACATAATCAAAGCGTAATCACGATTGCGCGTACCAAGTTGCTCACGTTGCCAGGGATTGTTTGAGCCTGGACATCACAATTTCGTGCACCACATGCTCTACAACAATTGTGAAACAACAAATGAAATACTGAAAATACACCCAAGTGAATACTTTAAATAAACCCAAATGACTACACAACTTACACCCAATTGAACGTAAAAAATACACCCAAATTAATACAAAAACAGACCCGTTGATCAGAGAATATACACCCTAAGGAATACAGAAAATACAGCCAAAATTCGTAGAAGTAATACTTACACAATATCAGGGGGGAGACAGTATACTTGTTCTTGAAACCTTTTATCATTTTTCTGGTTGAGGATGAGGCACATGGCAGATACAATCTAGAAATATATGCCGAAATCAATTTACATTAATAAACATTGCAGTTAACTTTGGTGTTAAAACATTAATGTTATTCTAATATTACCTCAGATTCTATATAACTTCCTTCCTGGAGCGATGCAAGGTGCATTCTATTCAAAATGTATTTGTCTTGGGCAATCAGAGTGCACAGGTTGTCAAACTCGTTAGTACTGCCATCTACGTATGTCTTCACTCGCGTCGCCTAGATGTAGCACTTCTCTTTCATATCACCCATATTCTGATTTATTCCCGCAGGAGTTTCAAACTTCCCAGAACTTTCTCCGCTAGTCTCCTTTTGAATTTGTGCACTTTTACTTTCTTCTTTCGCCGCACTGCTTGCTATTTTTTGTACCAAATCCTCTAATTGTTCTAGCAAATTTGCAGTTTCTGGAGTTTTTGCCCTATCTGCCTCCTGCGTTGACGCTCCCTCCTGCGTTGCTGCTTCTTCTTGGCTTGAATCAGTGAAGCCCAGGCTGAATGATGGCATTGGATCTGTTTTAGGAACATACGATGCTGTCCGTGCCATCATCATCAGCGCAGCAGCGTCTTCTTCAGCTGGATAACTGCGTGATCATGTATAACGTATTATAAGAGTAAGAATATACGGATGATAAGTAAAGATTGATTTTAGTCTGATGAACTTACCTTTTAGATGGAGCTGGGGGAAGCGTGGGTGTGCTTTCTTCAAGTTTTTTTTGGGGGGGGGGGTTCAGGAGTGCTGCACGGCACAGAAAATTAATCATGACATAAAAAAAACTATTCAGGAACAATATACACCCAAACTGTAACCCAATATACACCCATACATTGATTTTACTCTGATGAACTTACCTTTTAGATGGAGCTGGGGGAAGTGTGGCCGTGCTTTCTTCAAGTTGTTGGGGGGGTTCAGGAGTGCTGCACGGCACATCAAATTAATCATGACGAAAAAATTATTCAGGAACAATATACACGCAAACTGTAAGCAAATATACACCCGAACTGTAACCCAATATACACCCAAACTCTAAACAAATATACACCCAATACTATTTCTTACGTTTTTGTAGTTCCTTCAATTTGTAGCAGAGGGGTTGGTTCAAAATCTATCTCAGGTGTTTCTTCAAATTCCGGCACAGTGGTTGTTTGCGATACTGGCACGAAAACTTGAATCGAAACTCTAAACAAGAAGAAAAATGAAAGTTAACAATGCCTTTGAAAATAATAAGGTTATAAGGTTGAAATATTCTTGAAAAACTCACATTGCAAGCGCTTCCGACGGTGTCTCTTCCCTCACAACCATTATATTCGAATCAGCCGGCTCACTGGCTGACTCTTGAACCAGACTCAACCTAAAATACACCCAAATAAAGTCAAAAAATACACTCGAACAATTCAAAAGGAAGACAGGCTTTATTTTTTGGGAACTTACATACTTGCAGTTTTTGCTTTTTTTTTCCTGCCTTTTTTTTCTCGAATAAAATAATAAAGGGCTTTTTTTTCTAAAAAAAATATATACAGAATTAGAAGTAGAAGGTAATAAAAGAACAAAAGTAACGGTTATTTGAAAGAGAAATTACATGCTCTCTGCAGGCCTGTTTACACTACTTTGTTCTGTGTGTCCTTGAGAGGAAGGATCATCACTTCCCAAGTTCACGTCCGGTATTCTAAACAGATTTTATGTTATTCAGACAAAATATGATACACGTAAATCATGATAAAAAGATTTTATTAAATAAAGCTTCTTACGTTTCAGAGGAGACATAGCGACCTTCTGTCGATCGCATGTCAACTTCCTTCTCCCTGTGAAACAAGAAACAATTATTAGCAAAGAAAACACAGTAAAATCTGAAATATACACCCCAACAAGACATACCGCTCTGCAGCAGATTTTTCATTATTTTTCCTTAACAATTCATCTAGATCTTCACTTCCTATTTCATATCTCTCACTACATTCATAAAAGAAGATGTTAACAAAAATAATTATGATGATAGACGGTAATATAGCTTACAAAGTACTGTACCCATCATAGGATTGTTCTTCTTCAGGAGATGAATGCTCAACAACAACCTTTTTCTTTTTGGATTGTGTTCTGGGTGGAAAAAACAAGTATGAATCAGAAATAAAAAATTAATTTTATCACAGAATATTATCCAAAGAAGTGCTTACTTTTTTGGTGTTCTTTGTGTCTTTTTCTTTTTTCTTTGCTTCTCCACCGGTGATGATTCTTCGCTTCTATAAGTTAATAAGAGACACTTCAGTTAATACACGAAATCTTGATAATGAAGCCAAAAGAAAGGAGTAATAATTTCAGAACATTACTCATCAGTTGATTCAGAATCTGAATCAGAATCTGAATCCTCTTGACTCTTCTTTCTTTTTTTTGGAGTCCATTCTGGAAGGCAAACAATCATTATTTAGAACATACTAAAGATATAAAATACACCCAAATGAATGCACAAGATACAACCAACTGAATGGACAATATACACCCAACACAACAAATGAAATACACCCAGCTTAATAAACAACATACACCCAACTTGATAAACAAAATACACCCAAATGGTTCCACAAAATACACCCAACTCGACAAAGAAAATACACCCAAGTGTGGTACTTACTTTTTTCTCTTTTTGCTGGGTTGTTTTCTTGCTGAATCCTCTGAGTCTTCTTGAGTCTCAGACTCAGAGGTAGAACTGTCACTATCAGTTGTTTCTTTCTCCGAAGACGATGTTGAACTTGCCTTTCTTTTTTTTTGTTTTTTTGATTTCTTGTTTTTTTTCTTTTTTCTCTATTTTTTCATTTTCTCTCTTGTTTGCGCCATGTTTACAATCCCCTGAAACATCAGATAATTTATTTAGCAGCATTCAGATAAATAAAATACACCCAACATATTATGTTCACTTACCAAAATTTCCTCTGTTTCTGCATTCATTCTTTCGACCAACTGCTCCTTATTCCAGTTGGCAATCCAGGGTTTTGGCGGTTTTCAGCCCTCTTCTTGCTTTTATTTTTAGAAAGATGAAAGTAAATTATCATCAGGGCAAAGAGGCAGCCATCAATTGCCTTCTTCTTTTTCTCCTTGTAGTCGGTTATGCCCTTGACGATAAAGGTCAAAACATGCCCTCCCCAGTTTCGCTCCGTTATGCTGTCCATCTCAAAAATTAGCGCCAGGTGCACAGACAAGATTTTGTTTATTGTCGTTAGCAAAAGGAACACCATCTATATATAGAGGATGAAAATCCTCTTGAACATTAGGCGATCCTCTTCGTTACCAATGCCAATATCCATCATCTCATCTGTAAGACTTTTGAGGGTCTTACCCTGGAATCTTCTAAAAATTACTTTGTCATCCTCAGAAAATTTCTTATAATCGACTTTCTGAGGAAATAGATCTCCTACAAAAAGGAAAACAACAAAGTATCAAAATCGGTTCAAATACACCCAAGCATCAACTTAAAGACACCCAAGCATCAGTTAATATACACCTATAATTTTTAGCGAGTTACCTATTGCGTTGATGCCAAGCGCATGACCTATTTTTCTTGGGGTTATTTTAAAAGAACCGTATCCGGTTTCCAGTCTGTTCTCCCCTAATTTGAAGTTGTTAGCCAGCTCCCTTAACACTTGGTGATGCACCCTTAGTGGTGGGATGTGCATCAAGCCACCGAATCCCAAATCCCTCACAATCGTTTTCTTCTCCTCACTCATGTTTCTGAATTTATCACTTAGGAGATGTGTTGCACACTTAAGGTCTTTGGTTTGCTGTAAACAAAAACAAAATTATAGTCAAATATATTTCTATTATATAAAACTGATTTCAGGTAAGACATATATTTGTTCTTACATTTCTTCCAGGTTGGTTTCTTGCTGCCATTTTCTCTGAAATGAAAAATACACCCAAAGATATCAGTAAGATACACATATATATATGAGTTAGATACACCCATAGATAACAGTAAGATACACCCATAGATATGATTCAGATACACCCATATATATCAGTCAGATACACCCATATATATCAGTCAGATACACCCATAGATATGATTCAGATACACCCATATATATCAGTCAGGTATCACTCAAACATGCATCAATATACAAGGTCAAGCAACATTACAAGGTCAAGCAATATACACCCATGGACAAGCAAATATAAGCAACTGCTGACTATTACAGTATATCAGTTCAGAAATATACACCCAACAAATTACTCCATATACACCCACCAAACTACGGAATATACCCCCAAAAATCAGTTACTAGAAGAACTAGAACAACAAGAATAGTAACGCCTAGAAGAACGAAGAAGAATAGTGTAACATAGAATCAAGAATAACAGTAAAACCTAGAACAAGTAGAACATTATAAACTGTAAAATGAGACGTAGAGCAAGAAGAACGGTAAAATGTACAACAACATAGAAGAACAGTAAAACCTAGTTCGAAATATGGAAAATATACAGCAATGGTAATGTAACGTACCTTGAGTATTATAGCTTTGTTTTCTCTGGAGATTCTTGATCGAGAGTTCTATGGTGTGTTGATGGAGTTTTCGAATGTTAGCGACGAGTTGTATATCTTGAGTTTTGAACGTTGCTCGAAAATGGAAGGGTTGCTTTTTCTCTGAATGGCTTTGAGAAGTGGAAGAAGTGGAAGAGTTTGCCATTAAGGAGGTGGTTTACGCGAAGCGTAACCGTTTGAGTGGAGCGCATGTAAATGACGCTCCATTCAATTCTCTTCTCTGCGCGTGTATTTTTTATGGGCTGGGCCAACTTGTAAAACTTGTATACCATTTTTGCTTGTATGTGTAGCAGGCCCATATCAAATGAGGATTAAAAAAGAAACTAGAATGATGAATCTAAAAGTTTTTTGTTTCTTTTTATATAGTGTTTCACTTTAAATAACTATTTTTTATGGATAATATTCAAATGACAAACAAAATAGTAAGAAGGTTCACATTAGATTATGAAAATTCATCTCACATTTATAATATGATGACATTATTTCAAAACATGAAAAACAAAATAATAAAGTACAGTTTAATTAATGTGTACAATGATGTAAACATGAAACTTATATAGTAGTAGCCAAATGTAGATAACAATGATTGTCTTTTGTCTAAGGTACTATATTAAACTGCGACTTCAATTTATAATTATTAGTTAAAAAACTTACAGTGATGTATTATTTTTAATATTTAGTTAAAAATAATATATTTTGATATTATTTTTTAGAGTTATTCACATCAAATTTTTATAATATAGAAAAAATTTTGAATATTTTTTTTATTTAAATTTCTTCTTAATAGAATAAAATAAGACAACTAACACGCATATCAAGAAAAAAATTATAATTTTTATATATTTAGATATTGAAAAGACACAAAAAAAATTCTTTTAACAAAACTTCAACAACTCATAAAAGTTAACAGAATAGTTGGTTATAAATCAAAGTAATAGATAAAATTAAAAGTTATGATAATGATATTTGGTGATAATTAATAACCATGGGGTGAAGAGAAGGTGGAAAGAGAAGAAGACGAGAAAGAAAAACAATGTAATATCACAGTGGCGTTGAGACAATAATAAAGATATAATTTAATAATTTAAAAAAATAATAAAATAAAAAATAATTTTAAAATTTGAATAATAAAATTAAAAAATATTTTTTATCAATTAAAATTATGCATAAAAATAAAGAATATTTTAAATATAATTTTTTTATCTCTAATTCAAATTAAATATTGTTAAAATAAATAAATAAACCTAATAATATTTATAAATATTCAATTTGTAAATAATATTTCTAAATCTTTTATTGTTATCTTTTTACACATAATAATAACATAATGAAATTTTTTAATATCTTATTTAATTTAAGTTTATAAATTTTATATATTCTAAAAGTTAAATAATTTAACAAAATATTTTTATTTTTAAATTTTTTATTCTTAATGTTTAAATTATTTTATTAAATTTATAATTTTAAAAATAAAAATATAAAAATTAATCTCTTAAAAATAATAGAAAAGTGGCTGAACTATTAGCTCTATAATATTTGATCATCAGTAAAGGAGATTACAATCAAATAATGTAAAAGGTCGCAGATATACCAGAATCTTTGATGCAAATAAATATATGTTCCACAACAACTGAGACAAGAGAGTGCCCAGCAATTTCAGTAAATTGCTGTCATGATTCAAATTCAAAGACCACTCAAAAAGCTAGAATAATAGAAGAGCTTTGTCAAAAAACAAGCTTCTGAAAACTAATTTTCTCAAATCGCAACAAACTTCTTTTCTTACTCATACCACTATCCACCCAAGCCTCAAAATATTCCTGAGAGGAACCCGGCCAGAGAATAGGTAGTGCACTGTTTCCAATTCACCCATACACAGCATACAATTTGCATTCCTCTGTTCTATCTTTTTCTTCAGTTTCTAAGGATTTAACAGAGTTTCTTTCCAGGGTTAAGTTAAAAAGAGCATGACGACCATATATACAAAAATGACAAGGATCGATGATGAACGAGAGCAACTTCAACAACCACCGAGAGTTTTTCTGATGCCACCACTCATGGTTGTTGGTTTTCTGCCATTTTATCGTGCTGCTCAGCCAAGGATTGTTGAATGACTGCCGCTTCTAGAGCCTAGTCCCAATAGTTCAGTTGTGATCACGCAAGTGTGGGCTGCCAATGCTGATTCCAAGTTCCAAATCATAAGCAGCCTGGTCGACAAATATCGATTTGTCTCCATTGACATTGAATTTCCCAGTGTAGTCATCCTAGCCTGCAACAAGAACTACCGGAATCTTGTCCCAAAAGAAACTTAATTACCAAGTCATGAAGGCCAATATGGACGTGCTCAAAATCATTCAGCTTGGACTCTCTCTGTCAGATGAGCACGACAACCTCCCTAACCTAGGAACCAACAACAGAACTCACTACATCTGGCAGTTCAATTTCCGAGATTTCAACCTCATGCGTGACATCCACGCAAAGGACTCTGTGGCACTCTTATGCAGCCATGGCATCAACTTTGCATGCAATGCAGTGGCTGGCGTTTCTTCGGTGCCTTTTGCAAAGTTGGCAGCAGCATCTGGGTTGCTGTTCAACAAAGCATTGACATGGGTCACATTCCATGGTGCTTATGATATTGGATATTTGGTGAAGATTCTGACATAGGGTGTACCTCTGACAAGCTTGGGGGAGTTCTTGGTGCTTGTAAAAGAGCTATTTGAGGGAAATGCTTATGATGTGAAGCATGTGATGAGGTTCTGCAATGGCCTCTATGGCGGTTTGGAAAAAGTGGCTGACACACTTCAGGTGGACCGAGTTTCTGGAAAGTGCCATCAGGCCGGGTCTGACAGCTTGCTCACCTGCCACACCTTTCACAAGATTAGAGAAACTTATTTTTTGGCTAATGATGATGGGTTTAGGGAATACGTTAATGTATTTTTTTGGGTTGAAAATTGCAAAAGCTTAATACTCTTAAGTTGAAAGAAATTATCATACATTAGATTATTCATGTATCAACATTTTGTCTGTGAATTACAAAGTAGTATCAACGGGTTATTTTTTGGATATGACAATTGTTTTACAATACTTGAATTGGTTATTTTTTGGATATGACAAAGTTGTTTTATAACACTTCCAATGGTTGTTTCATGGTTCTGTCTTTGAATATGATCTATAGTGACCAAGTTTATATTTGAGTTTAGAAATGGCTTTTAACAGACTTTCATTATCATTTGCCTTTGAAGTTTTAGCAAACATGTTAATCTTATGAGAAAGTCTAGGGAGCTAGCAGTTTTAATAAAATTTGGTCAGTATTTAACCAGTAAAATAAAAGAGTAATCTTACACCATTAGATATAATCTCACACCATTAAAAATATTAATAATGGCTAATTGATGGCTACAAATTTCGCAACTTGCTGACCCCCTAGTACTATTGTACAGTATTACAGCATATTCTTTATTCTTTACGGTGTCTCTAACATTCACAAAACTCAAAATTGGCATGCACTTACTAAAAACTAGAGTCCACTGTACTATTGTAGGCACATATTCACACAATATAACTGAACACAATGAACATGCTATCCATTATCTAAGCAATTTTAACTTGATAAACATTAATTAAACATTTCCTGAATACAGTATTACACATGAACAAATTAAAACACCCAAAAGAAAATTTCATGAGATAAAGGAAAGCTACCAAAATTGTTATTTCGCAGCAGTACAGGCTCAATCGAACAAAATTTTTCTTACAATAATGAAGAATTCTAATTTCTAACTATTTTATACAACACTCGGCAATTTGATCTTTGCTATATACAAAAAGAATTGTGACTTATGTAAAATATATCAATAAAGAAAAAGGACATTCTTAAATTCTAATTACATACAAATATGAATAGGACTAAGTTTTATTCCGTAATTGCTTCAATAAACCCTCCATTGATTCAATCTTGTGACTGAGTTCTTTAACAATGGTAAGTTGCTGCCCAGAGGACTCTGAAATACCAAAATCACTTTATTAAGGCATTGATCTTTTCCTGTGAATCTGCAACTGCTTCCTCGAACAAAGTTAATGTCGGTTCCATCGTCGATTTGTGCAAGCTTTTGTTTACCAGCTTCGGTGATGGACAAAATCCTCTATTGTGGACACTATCATCTCTGCTGTGCTTAGCAGAGAAAATCTTGTCAATGCCTTTACTTCCTGCATGCCCTTGAAATCAACTTTAGATTTGCACAGAAAAGGAAGGTGTTGAGCCTCATCACTGGTTAAAACCACCTCTATCTGCATAGTGAAATCTTAATCACACACAATGATCATAAAGAGAGAGACAATGACATCATGATTAAATATAGAATTCTCATTACCGGTTGCTTAACAGTGAACGTTAGATTTTCCACTTCCCGATTAGCCATTTCAACTTCAACATTATCCTCTCTTGATACCAAACCCAGCTGAAGACAAATACCGGTAGCAGTACCATTAACTTTTTTAGCACCATTTGTAATTGATTTTGACAAATGAATCTCCTTCGGTCTCTGCGGTTTCATGATCTGCATCCCTTGGATTCCAACCTGTAAGAGGTAAGATAGAACACACCTTAATAACAGGAAAGACAATGACAAATCGCACATAGATATCATCAATTAGTATATGAGTTTTAGTTTATTTTTAAGACTTCCAGTGTAACACCCTACCACACAGAGCCTTATGCTTAAGTCATAAGACAGAGGTGGCGAGATATTACGACCTCTAAAAATGAAATTTAGTACGTATAGTATTGTGAAAAATGTTTATAACTAGGAGCCTTTGAAGAAAAGGGATAAAACAAAACCGTTAAATTGAAAAGCGTAACACTCGGATTTATAACGTAACGAAACAGGTAAAGGATAAACTAACGCGAAGACATAAACAAGAGAGAGCCAAAGGTACGAATATCAAAACTCAGGATCCAGTTCGCGAAGATAACTGGTCTGAGCATAAAAGTATATATATATAAAGTAAGAAACCCAAGGGAAACCCCAAGGACAAACTCCCAAAACCTGTTCTCCAAAACAACATCTAAGAGGAGTCAAACAGTATATACATACATTTATTTAGTGGAGATAGTAACTATCTACATAAAACCAAAATAAAGTCCCAAGAACCAAGGATCTTCGCTAATCCAGAAGTTTCCAGCATGCCTCAGCGAGGAGCCTCATGTCCTGCATCTGAAAACCACAAAATCCACATGGGTGAGAACCGGAGGTTCTCAGTATGGTAACAGTACCCACATATCTAACATGTAATGTCCTGGGAAAGCCAAAGGCAATCCTAGAACTTCCAACAGATAAATCAAAGCTTATAAACAGACTAAACCATAAATGGAAACTGACTAAAGATATTCCATCTAACTAACAGTCCCCTTTCCAAATCCTGCAGAACTCCCAACTGCCATCAGTAAGATAATATGGCAAACACAATTATATCAGACAAGGAGATATACAAATAGGAAATAGATACATAATTTAGACAATTAGCAAGTAATATGCAGTCAATTAGGCAATTACAAACAATTCACATAATATGCATATGACGTATGCCTGTCCTAATGGTTGATGAGTCTCATCTGTCAGTTATAAAGCTAACCCGATAAGTTCTGGTAGCTAACCATTAGACTGTCCCTCTATCGTGCATCCCCAACTCGAGTTATTCACAACATAAATCATAATTCATATCCAACACCCTCACTGGTGTATATTCACGGGGGCAAGCTCATCCGGAACTTTCACAGTGTCCGGCCACACTTACGACATAAGGTTAGCAGAGTATCGAGTCTCCACCTGGAGCACATGGTGGCTAGCCACTGCTTTCTCCCAGGGAACCTCATATCTCAGATAGTGGAAGTGCAACATTCACATTTCATTCAATACGCATATATGCAATCATACTCAGCCATAATTCAATAATGGCTCAGCCATAATTCGGCAATAACTCAATCATCCTGCTCATAATTCAATCCATAACTAGCCAATTTATTAATAATTACAGCCCTTCGGCTCATGACATATAAAGTACTTCCACAATCATCCTCTGTATCTCATACAATGATCTTTGATCATCATTCATCATTAATTCTCCCCTTACTTCGTCCACAAGTTACTACCTTCCCTTGCTCCTTCCCATTGCTAGGCATATCAGGAAGATTTAAGACATAAGGGGTGAGATCGGAGGCTTAGAAGTCTGAAATTTGGCTTTGAAAACTCAAAAATCAACTTTGGGATGAAAACAAGGTCACGCGTGGAAGGCAGCAAGATACAGTGACGCATATGCGTCTCCCACGCACACGCGTGGATGGGAGAAAATCCAAGTGACGCCTGCGCGTCAGCCACGCGTACGCGTGGGTGCGTTTTGTGCCCACGCACAAAAACCAGCACAACTCCCACACAACTCTCGAGAATTTTGGCTGGGCAATTAGTTTAGCTCATTGACGCGTATGCATCAGCTAGGCGCACGCATGGGTAGTGAACATTTGAAAACGACGCGTGCGCGTCGGCCACGCATACGCATGGAAGTGCGTTCTGCCAAAAATTTTACTAAGTTAAAAAGCTGCAGAATTCAGAATTTCAAATCCCAATCGTCCGACGGACATAACTTCTCCATTTCAAATCATTTTACCCCGTTCTTCGAACGTCATAAACATCCCGGATCCAATTTCATTTCTAAACAAGTTTGGCACAAATCGGGGATCCGGATTCCATGTTATGCTCCATCAAAGTATGCCCAAAAACCACATTTTCATACAAAACCACAAAGTGCCATTTTCAAAACAAACCAATTCCAACCCTTTTTAAAATCAATCAAAACATACCAAAAATCAACCTCAAGTCTCCTCAACTCATACATTAACATTTTTATCAAATCATAACCTATCAATCCATCATTTTAACCAATCTCAACCATGTAACTCAACTTCAAACACAATATCATATTATACATATTTTCTCATCCCAATTCCCAACCATACTATGTCCAATCAACCATCAATACACACAATCAATATCACCCTCACCATCAATATGGCTTCACCCATAATTCAACCTCAATCAATCATTAAGCATATATCAAAGCATGCATATCTCTCATGCTTCATCTCATCAAAATATCAATATTCATTAATCACATACATAGCCACATAATTTATCTCAACCATTCAACAACATCAACCATTCAAATCCTATCTTAGGGCCTTTAGCCTAAGTTTTCACAGCACATTACATTTTAGATACAGAAAACCGAGACCATACCTTAGCCATTTTTCCCCGCTCAACCCAGAGCACTTCCAAATCACTTTTCTACAAGCTCTCAAGGTCTCAACACCTCCAAGAACAGATGTTTAGCACACCAAGGCCCTTTTTCCAAGCTTTCCAAAATCTCAATCAAGCTTCAATATTCACATACACACTACCTAAGACACAATCATTATATTCAAACACAACAACTCAATACCCAACATCATAAACCAACAAATTCCACTACGGTTCAGAGTCTTATCACACCCAAGGATCAAGGAGACAAGGTTACTCTTCTCCTTCAAGCTAGTTGGATCTTATAACATCAAAGAACCCAAAATCTCAACACTTTTTTCCATTAAATTCGAATTTAAGGGCTGAGGAACTGAACTTAAATCGTGGCTTACCTCAAGAACAAAGTAGTGGGTTTTGTAGAGCTCGTCGCAGTGAACGCGTGGTCACAAACGATGCCGCAATCGGAGCTCCGGATCAAAAGTTATGGTGGTTTGAAGATCAAATGAGAGTTAGAGCTTTGGAAGAGTGTTCTTCCCCTCCCATTTTATTTTTTGAGCGTGAGTGAGGTTTAGAGAGGAGAGAGAATGCTGTTTTTGGGGTTTTAGGTTTAGTTGGTTTGGGCCAAGGGCCTAATATGGGTCCGGTTGATCCAGTTTGGCCCGTTCGGTCTAATTTTGGGCTAATTTCTATAAAATTGGTATCGAAATTCTCGTTTCAATCTCCTCTATCATATTAAGACATAAAAATTATATTTTTGGTTTTCTAGAATAAATTCTCATTTATGGGCTAATTAGTCATTAATTAACATGGTTTTACATCCAGTGCAAGTAAACAACTATTGACAACTCTGTCAACACAGCCACCACCAAACCTTATCTCAGTGTGTAAGGTCGATTGGATGGACTACGCTAGTGTTTTCTTATGGACCATGTCTTATCGTAAAAATCTAAATTCATCTAAATGCTTTTTCATATAGGTGTGCTTGGTCTCCCCCTATCTTTGACTATTAAGCTACCCTCAGCCTAATCTAATATACTTACTAGAACTTCCACTAACCCAACTTTTTCTCACATGTCTAGCTGTGCCATAAATTTTTTCTCTTTAAGCTTGAGTGGTAGAATTTTATCACAAATAACACTCATAGCATCACTCAGCTTCTTCCATTTCACTTAATTTCCCATGTCGTGCTTTATTGCAAACCTCTACACTACTAGTTCTAGGACAGAAGAGTTAGAAAATCAATAACTAGTGTAAAAAAGTTATTGAATCTTATTGACATGGATAGATGATTTAAGTCATAGTAAAAGAAATAATTCTAAATTGATTTTTGACAAGAGTATGTCACACAGAACAAACAAAAATTGCAATGACTAACTCGACATCCAAGCAGCCGTAGATTGAATTTACTACTCCGTTATATTATAATTTTAGTATACAAATGGCACAAATTCAATTTAGAAATAAACTAGCCAGATTTCTCAATGTGATTTAAGCAAGACTAATTAAATCATTAACTGCAGATCTATCTGGATATGCTGTCAAATTAAATGAATTGAAAAAAAATACTATATTCTTGAAAGCATCAAGGAATCCTTAATTCCAAAAGAAGGTTTATCAAATATTTACAAGGACCAAAAAAGAAACTTCCAATATATGTAAGGCATAAATATTGGAGAGTTCAGACTTACAATGATCAAAGTTTAGAACAGCAGAACTAAGAAGCAAATATTGGAAAAGTCTGCTAACAAACACTAAGAAATTGTTTTTAAGGGACTAAAACCAAAACACCCTATATTAATTTAAATACTTTTAGATTAGTTTGTATATAGCTTCCACTCAACTTAAAGTCCTATTAACACCGATAAACAATATGAAAGACCCATGACCAAAACAAGATTAGTTATTAATCCTTTCAATATTAGTTATTCGAGCAGAGCATATAACACAAACCTTAAACATAGACCTGCAATGGTAATTCTGGTCAAACTACTGTCACTTTCTCCCTCCGAAAGACTTTCCTGCAAGGAAAATATATAAACAATTAATTGTTCCCCAGGGAATGCCAGAAATATTATGGCACATCAAAGGACCAATGGACACAGCAACTTGCCAATGCCGAGAGAACTAGATAAACATTTTTTATTAATGTATTTAAAATCAGCAAATGCTGAATAAGATCATCCAAGATAAACATGTAGAGGGAGTTTCTCATCTTTGGGATTTGAATACTGAGATAATAACTAAAGATTTTTAACCTCATCAAGACAAATTCAAGTACATTTTCCAAATTTATTGTGTAATACTTCCAGTATAAATTGCATGAACATGCAAGACAAATATGCCTGTAGTTATTAACCACTATTCTAGAGTCAGCTTTCTTTTCAAATATGAAGGTAAAAGTTTATGTTTATGTACCTCTAGATCAACAAAAGTATTGTAATCATAACTCAAAATGATTCAACGGTGGATACACCCTTCCATTCTCCTTTTAGAGGAACTTTTTCTAGTTGATTATATTGTACCTACTAGATATAAGAGTAATGTAGACTCGATTGTGAAGAATAATGTCAGAATATCTCAAAAAAAAAATTCAATATATTCTGCATATTTAATGTATCTCACGATAATCTTCAGAATATAATATGGAATGTCATTAAGGAAGGATTTTGTTATTTGTCATTTGCCAATTGTACTATGTTTATTACTTTAATTTGGGTTAGGAATTTTATTTTGCATGCAGATTTTAGCTCGTACTCATAAGACTACACCAACACCTGATCCGATTCTTGATATATATATATATATATATATATATATATATATATATATATATATATATATATATATATATATATATATATATATCGGTTGATTTTTGTTTAACTTTTAAACACTGACATCATTCCATGCATGTTATAAATCCTCCTTTCCCTATACATATTCTATGGCATCAACAGGTGATGCAAACGGTACCAGGAAGAGTCGTGATTCACAAATAAAGGCGCAAAAAAGAATATAACCAAGAAAATTACCCAAGAGAGAAAAGGGACTGCATTAATAGTTCAAGCTGGAACTCTGCAAATTAATGGCAATTGTATGATCATTTTGTATGCCATGTATGTATTTTGAGAATGGCCTCTATGGTGGTTTGTAGAAGGTAGCTGACACACTTTAGGTGGACTGAGTTGCTAGAAAGTGCCATCAGGCCGGGTCTGACAGCTTGCTCACCTGCCACACCTTTCACAAGATTAGAGAAACTTATTTTTTGGCTAATGAGGATGGGTTTAGGGAATATGTTAATGTATTTTTTGGGTTGGAAATGGCAAAAGCTTAATACTCTTGAGTTGAAAGAAATTACCATACATTAGATTATTCATGTAACAACATTTTGTATGTGAATTACAAAATAGTATCAGCGGGTTATTTTTTGGATATGACAATTGTTTTATAACACTTCAATTACAAAGTAGCTTGTTTTTTTCAATAACAGTAACATATATTTGAATATACAGCACATGTTTTTAGCAGTACCATGTGGGACATTCATGATTTGCTTTATTTTAATGTAGAGACTATGCTGATGCTTTTTACAAGAGATCCTTCTTCATGTGATTTGGGATTGTGTGCCATGCATCGTGAAATGGAAATACTAAATATTCTAGTTTAACTTGTTATCTTTGTTGGACATAGGTGTGCTTTTCCATTGTACTGCAATTAACAAGTTAGTCTTTGTTCACGTCTTAGATATTAGAAACATTGTTTGAAAATTCATGCTAAATTGTATTCCCAGGACATAGCTAGCATCTAGCTTCATAATAATAGAAGTGATTTTGCCAAGTCTAACCTGACACATATTGATACAATTTCGCTTATTGTGTATGTTGACGTCCCATTGTAAAAGGAATTTTATTACATGTGGCACTAACATACGTTACTTGGAATCAAATCTTATTGCAGAAAATTACTTATTGGCTCTTTGTGAAAGTGATATGAAGATCCAAATTACAGATGTGTTGAAAAATATAAACATAACAATGCTTTTATCTGCAAGTGTATTTCAATCATTAGGAAGGCTACAATTGAAATCTCTTGCTGAGAATTTATTTTTGAATTTGAGAGCACGAGGTATGACTATGACCTTATACTTAATTAAGCTCCTTTGAAATAGTATAAGAAGAGGATCATTGTTCTGATTTGAAAAGGAGTATTTATACATGTGTATGCTAGTATGTATGCATGCATGTATTTGTTTCCTTTTTGTGTTTTGGATTCTCTTGCACAATCCACTGTTGATCAAGTATAATCCAACTATTTCACTTGCTAAGTATTTATTATGTTGATAGTGACAAAATATACAACACATTGAGGTTATAAAAATATCAGGCATTATTAGGCACTAATATCTGATTGATCTTCCATGTTGCATTTTCCTGAAAGTAAATTCCATCTAATCAAACTGAAGTTATTTTCTGAACCATTATTAGGCACTAGACTTGACTTTGGAGTCCTTTTTAGAGAGAAGAAAAAAAAAAGGGAGGGGGAGGGAAAGATCTGAACAGCGATAAAGAAAACTAAAATTCTATAGCAACTGCAATCTCAAATATAAAAAAAAAAAGTAGTGTCAAGAACCTAGACATTAATTTTAGAACTTGGAATAATTCCACTAAAATCATGGAATAGAACTCAGTCAGTCTCACCGGTGGTAACTGGAAAACCTATGAACAAGAAAACGACAGATATAAAGTGGCCATTCAAGTCTACTTCCTCATTGCCCCAATGAACCATATCCTCCTCATTCAGTTAGCTGATTGAAGTTGTTTGTCTTCTAGATATTCCAAGTAACTGTACGATTCTTGCTTTCCATCTTACATTGGCAATATAACATCAGGCACGCAATTTTACTTATTGTATAATGACGTTTGCTTATAAAACGTTGTAGAATTAGCTCTTGCGGATAAACTTTGGATAAGTGCTTCGGCAGGTTTTGTACACAAAATGTTTACTTACCCAATAATACTAAAAATAGCAAAACTTGATTTCTTCATCAACTGTAAATATGCAACAATTTTTCTCACTTTTCCTTTTATGTTGAAGAATTGTCTAGTTTTGAAATTTTAATTTTCTACAAATAACTGCTGGTTTTAGAAATCCAGATAATATTAATTATGTCTTTTCCAATTATAAAAAAAATGAGAGCATTAGTAAGGTAACTTTGTAAAATAAACCTAGATTTCTCTACACCGAATTTATTTTTCGAACGTTTCTTTAATTCGTGTTTGCCTATAGAAGTAGACAGATATTGATACAGTAGTTAAAATATCTGATACAATTTCGAATATCCAACTAAACAAAATTTGTTTTACATTGCAGGTCATTTTGGATCCGAACATACCAGCGAAAAGCATAAATGAAATCTAGAGCGTCCTTGTCTCAGCGCTTGCATTACATGGGCAATTGTCCGTGGCACTTTTAGTATATGAGGAGATTAATAAAGCTGGATACAATTTAGAACCGAAAGCTGTTATAAGTCTTATCGTAAGGTTCTGAATACACAGTATTGCTATATCTTTCTTCAGCTCTTTAACTAATTTAGGGACACATTAGGAAGAGTTCACCAATTTCAAAGGAGAGTTGGATGGAATGCTTATGCTATTCATAGAATTGAGTAATCTAGACTATTGGGTCGATGGCTGCTTCAGAGTTATCATATATTGTGTTCACAACAAGCATCTAAGGTTTAATTTATTTCCCCTTCGGTATCTATTTGATTTCTCATTCATTTTGTAATTAAATTGTACTATGTAATGCGCTTATATGCACCATTTATTTATACATGACTGCATTTTTCATCAGTTCTGCTATTGACTTGATCAAGAAACTCAAGGATAAGTTTGAAAGTGATGAACTAGCATTGGAAGTTCTCTGTGATGAACTAGTATTGGAAGTTTGAAACTCATGAAATAACATTTTATCTGTGAATTACAACATAGTATCAACCGGTTATAACTTATAATATGACAATTGTTTTATAACACTTAAATTGTTTGTTTCATTGTGCTATCTTTGACTCTTTGTTTCATGGTTAAAATATTTTGATGCTATCATTCTAATAAATTCTACACAATTTAAATCTCCTTCTTCTTCCTCCTCCTCCTCCTCCTCCTCCTCCTACTACTACTACTACTACTACTACTACTACTACTACTATTTCACATTTTCATAATTTTTTGGTTTCACCCTCTTAATAAGAACCTATAGCACGATTAAGAAATATTTTTTTGGTTTCACCCTCTTAATAAGAACCTGTAGCACGATTAAGAAATGTCGGTGTCAAAATTAAGAAACTTTTTGTATCACGGTTAAAATATTTTGATGCTATCTTTTTAATAAATTCTGCACGATTTAAAACCCCTCTTCCTCCATCATCATCATGTCCATGTTCTTATAATTTTTCTTATTTCATCCTCTTAACAAGAGTTTGTGTTACGCTTAAAAAATTTCAGTGTCAAAATTAAGAAACTTTCTTTGTCATAGTTAAAAAATCTCAATGCTATTTCTCTGATAAATTTTGTAAAGTTCAAAACTTTTCTCTTTCTTGTTTCACTTTCTTATAATTGTTCTTGTTTCACCTTCTTATAATTCTTCTTAGTTCACCCTCTTAATAAAAATAATAGTTAAAAATAACAAATTAAAAAATAAAAAATGTGTAATTCATGCGTACATTTTGTGAGTAATTTTTGTTTGTTTTAGACTAATTTAGTTAGCCTTAGTTGACAAAATACTTAAATATATAGTGAAACTGTAACTTTATACACTTTATTTTCTCTTTAAATTTAAACTTGTGACATAAGTCGAAAGGCCTTATAAAATTTAATAAATAAAGAGAGTTTACAAAATTTACCATTCCTTTTATTTCTCAACTATCAAATACATAATATTTTTGTGGTAAAAATTAAATAGTATAGTATTAACATAATAACATATATCATTATAAAAATGAAGAGCATATACCGTTATAATATTAAATAGTATAAGAATTATGTGAATGAAGAATATATACCATTATAAATTTTTTAGGCAACTATTTCAATGAAAATATCAAAAATATTTTTTTATGATGATCTTTGTTTAAAAAGTGTAACTTATTTGTTTAGCCATACTTTAAAAAAATGTAACACTTTTATAACATATAAAAATTAAGCCCTACATTTTATCATCTAATGATCAAAATAAAATATTTTTACATGATGACAATCATAAAATCTTTATTAAAATAGCCACCAATATTTTAAATATTCATATGTTCATAATAAAGATAAGTATTATGTACAATTATTATTTATAAATTTTTATTTAAGATAATTTTACAAATGTTGCTAATATATATGTATATATAGTATATCATTTAAGAGACTGTTAAAATTGTGCAATTAACCATGAAAAGCCCCAGAATATTTTGTAATAACCAAAATAATAATATTACATGTACAAGTATTTTTGTAATAAATTTAATTAAATTAGTATAAGTCTAATAAAAAAACATATGTACATATGTTATTATTTCTCTTTTTCTGTGCTCTTCTATAGTACAGATATTTTTATTGGAGAGCACAAAAATTTATTAATATAGTACAAAATTTTTATACATAACACAAATATATCGATATAATATATAAATTTTTGTATATAGTACATAAATTTTTACTCAGCACAAAAATTTTTGCACACGTTCTAAATTTTTCTGCGAATATAATTTGTTGGTGGGGTGAGTCAATATTCTGGATGTATAGTCTTTCAAGATTTTTTTGCTGTGCATAAAAAAATTGTGTTGTGAACTAGAATCTTTGTGCTGTATGTATTTTGTTGGTTGAGTGTTAATGTTCATGTGCGTGGTACTTTAAAATTTTTTATGTTGTGCATCAAAATTAAAAAAATTTTTGTACTGTGAACTAAAATCTTTGTGCTATATATATTTTGTTGGTTGAATGTTAATGTTCTGGCATGTGGTATTTTAAATTTTTGTGTTGTGCATCAAAATTTTTTATGGTGTGTGCATCAAAATTTATGTGCTGTTAATCAAAATTTCTGTGTTCTAATTTTTTGAATATATATAAGAGAAGAAGATGAAGAAGACGACAATGACAATCAAAATTTCTGTGTGCTAGTCTTTTGGATATATATATATATATATATATATATATATATATATATATATATATATATAAAAGAGAAAATGATAAAAAAGATGACAACGACGATGATGATAATGAAGGAGGATGAGAAGAAGAAGAGGCAACACATATATACATACGTTCGAAGAAGAAGTACTCTCTGACTTGGTTAAATACTTAGTTTAAAAAAGTTTGGATGCCTAGTTTTAATATTAAAAAAAGGGTAAAGTACTAAATTGGTTCCTTATGTTTGGGTGTAATCCTATTTTGGTCTTTAAGGTTTAAAATGTTCTATTTGAATAAAAAAATTCATTTAGCTTCAACCGTGAGGTCAAAATTAAACAATTAATGAAATGTCCTACGTGACTGTAGTATAAGAATAAAGTCGATAATCTAGAGAACAAGTACAAGCTCCAAAAGTACAAAATCAACAGTAAATACATCAATACATTTATTTATCATTTTTCTTACAATTTAAATGAAATATTTTATATAAAACTGAGTAGAATGATAAATAAATGTATTGATGCATCCACAGTTAATTTTGTACCTCTGGAGCTTGTACTTATTCTCCAGATTATCGACTTTATTCTTGTACTGCTGTCATATAGGATATTTTACTAATTATTTAACTTTGACCTCACGGTGGGACTACATTGAAGTTAAACTTTTTTGGATTCAAATAGAACACTTTAATCTTTAAGGACTAAAATAGGATTACACCTAAACGTAGGAAACCAATTTATTACTTTATCCTTAAAAAAAATATAGTTGACAATAAATTACCACTGCGTATATACATACGTTTGAAAAAGAAGTGTTCTCTAAATTGATTAAATACTTAATTTAAAATAGTTTAGATACCTAAATTTGTTATTAAAAAAATAATGTCCTTGAAATAAATTACCACTAACAAAGTATTATTTTTAGACATTTTTAACTATGTTTTTTTAGGATAGCTTTGAGGAAAATTTATTGTGTAGTAATACCCTTATCTTTATTATTTTTAAATTTTGTTGAATTGTAACTATATCTGAAATCAAATTTAAATAATGGTATATGTGATAGTAACTTTTGTCAAGTGAATTGGACAGCTCCCAATTCTAGAGCATTACACCCATGCTTTACACAACACATTCATACACACTACATAGGTATTATGGGTTCTTTAAACAATATCCAGCCTCAACTGGGATTTGAATTCGGATGCAGCTTACAAGAAGCATATAGGTAAGTCATATGTGCTAGGCCTCCACTGCATTACAATATATTGGTTATTAAAGATTAATTAATTGACCAAGATCCAGTGAAAATGGCCAATTTAGTGGCCAATTTTATAGAAGATGACAAAGATAACTTAATTATTTTTTCGACAAACTAATTTAAAGGTATAGTTAATATAATTATCCTATCCAAACAAAATATTTTAAAAAATAGGATATAATTTAACTACACCATTTTAAAATCCGATCAATTGTAATTAATATTTTTAAAATTAAAAAAATTATCGAAACATATATAGTGAAATATAATTTAAAAGTAATCGGGATAGAACGTATAAATAAAATACATCGGTATTTTTGTCTTTTAAGATCCTGAATCTCTTTTAGTAAAATAAAATAGACCTTTATTTTAAATTAATTTTTTAATTAGTATATATTAAAACAACATATCTTCTTTTTTATTTTACAATTTAGATGCACTACAAGAAAACAGCTCTATTGTCACGCTTTTAAAGTGTGGCAAAAAGCTGAAAAAAGCATGGCAATAGCTTTTCACCACGCTTTTGTAATTTCCGCAAAATTAGCGAATAATTAATCAATAAATTAATTTTTAATAAAAAAATTAGAAATGTGAATTTTAACAAGTCACCCTTAATTTGTAAGATTAAGCCCTTCAATTATGAGTGCATGATTCTTTGTTTCCTTGAAGACAAGCAAAGTCTCAAGTTTGGTGTTGTGATGCAACCGCATCTTTAGTAGTTTTCTCATAAAATTTCATTCAATAAGCTAAGGATTCTTCTTTTATAAGAAATTAACTTATGGTTTAGTGTATATTTCTTTGAGTTGTTTGAATTCTTTGATTACAAGAGATTATAAAAGAAAGTGAGCAAAACAGAGGGTTGCTAAACCAAACAGAAAGTTTATGAAGCAAACAGAAAGGTTACTGGACTAGACAGAAACTCTCCTGGATGCCAAGCCTTTAGCCACGTCCAACATGCCTCACCTCACATTGAACATGCCACTTATGAAGCTCCTCCAGTAGCTTCTCCAAGTCTCACATCCAACATAGAGAGCCCCACGTCCAACGTGCCACTTATAGAGCACCTCTAGTAGCCTGACCAAGCTCCAATGTCCAACGTGCCCTCTCCCACATTGAACGTGCCATTTGAGGCCTCCTCTAGTAGCTTTTTCAAGCCTCACGTCCAAAGTAGGGAGCCCCATGTCCAACGTGCGAGGTCTTACATCTAATGCTCTAGGTCTCACGTTCAACATGCACTCAAGAAGCACCTCCAGTGGCTTCAACATGAACCTCACGTCCAACGTGCCCTCTCCTACATTGAACTTGCCCCTCAAGGACCACCTCTAGTAGCCATCAAGCCACCCCACGTTCAACATGTTGCATCTCGCATTGAACATGCCATCAAGCCTTACCTCTAAGGGATACTTCAAGCCTTTGCATTCCATATGGATCCTGTGCATCGAACGTGTCACTTGAGCCAACCTCCAGGGCCTCTTAATTGTCTTCACTAATCTCTAAACTTCTAAACTTGAGTGGATGAGTGAAGATTAAGCACAAGTCTATGTTATCTGGCATTGATTGATAATTATGAAGAGAATCACATTTAGCTTGACTTCAAAGGAGAACCATAAGAGGAACATTAATTAGTTTAGATTTGATTACGTTTTAATTTGATTTAGTTTTGAATTCTGAATTTTTAGGTTTTAGGTTAACATATATAAGGAAGGAGAAACACACACGCGACTCTCTTCTTTCTGAGCCATTTCAATTCAGAGTTTTTGTTTTCTTTTGCATCATGAGTAACTAATCTCCTCTGTTAAGGTTAGGAGATCTGTTTATTCTAATGGATTAATGTTATTACTTTTCTATTCTTGATTTATGCATTGATGTTCTCTTAAGAAACAAGTTTTCGTTTTTCATCATAAGGATTTGAATATATTAGAAACTAGTTTGAATCTGAATTGCATACTATATTCATCTTAAAAAAGTTGTTTATTAGAATTAAATTTGAAAACTTCTTCTCGTAATTCTTTAAGTTTTGAACTTGGCTTGATAAGTGACATCAAATCAACTAGATTTAGCTCTTAAGAATTATGTGGTTTATGAATCAGTATATGTACTCCACCTCTTATCATAATTAATTGATCAAGAAATTGAAGGTATATTAAGTTAAGAGAAATTGAATCACCAAGGAATTGGAGTTAGATTAGTTAGGGTTTGTCGTAAGACACATCTTTCATGATCAAGATAAACAGCAAAAAGTATTTGTCCTGAAGTTTAAATATACGAGCGTATTAGTTTTGCGTCATCAGTGGCTCAATGTATGAGCTACTCTTGAATCTTTATATATAGTTAGGATGATATAGACCGGGACGAATTCTGGAATCTAAGAGTGGAGAAATCAAAAGTTAAAATCTTGTATAATCAAATATAATGTCATATATTTGATAATAAATATAATTATAATTAATTTTTTTAGTTAAAAAAATTAATAAGTACTTGTCAAGTAAAAGAGTTATCTTAGTCTTTATAATTTTTTTATGGTTTTAGATCTAATAAATATAAAATAATTTATTTTTGAATATTTTATGAATTTATTTACTTTGTTAAGTAATTATGTGATAGCAAAATTATATTTTTATGTTTCATATTATTAAAAAATATGATATAAAATAATATAAATTAATTACGCTAATAATTTTGTTATGTGAATTTAAAATATATTAAAATATTTTTATATAATAATAGATTTAAAATTAAGAGAAAAATAATTTAAAAAAAAGAGACAACTAAATAAAATTTAAAAAAATAAATAATATTAAAATATTTTTTATATGATAATAGATATTAGAATTAACATCTAATAGGATTTTATGAGTGTATTCAAATACAACCATACGAACTCAACTTTTTCCACAATTGTTATAAATATGAATCTCGAAACATATTACGTCAAATGGGGATGGTGTTTTTGTTTTTTTTTTTTTTTTTTTTAATATTGAAACTGAATATTCAAAGACATTTCCAATCTAAAGCAAATTGCAAACAATTTTTTTTTTGTAATACATACTTTTAAATTCTCTTTTGGTTCCAAAATATATATTTTGAGAAACATTTATTATTATCATTATCAGAATCATCTGTTAAATTTTTGGCTGATATTTATTATTAAGATAAAATATATTTTTTATCTACAAAATTTTTAAAAATACTTTTAATATTTAATTTGATTTAATTTTAAATTTAATATATAAAATATGTTTTAATTTTATCTTTTTATTCAAATTTTTTATGATTAAAATTAGCCAACACAATTTTTTTTTTAAAATTGTCCTTCACATGATCTCGTAACCCCATCATTATCATCATCCTCAATTTCTTTTTTATCCACTCTCCTCATCTCTAGCACCTTACTTCCTTTGTCAATATCATTATCTTTTTCTTAACATCACTTCACCTTTTCCTCTCCCTCACCACCTCATCTACCTCTTTAATTCCCCACTTCTCTCGCAATCATTCTTTTGTCTCCCTAGTCCACGCTCATCTTTATCGTGTATTTTCATTCGAAATTGTCGTTGTCAGAGATAGCTCTGATGCACCTCTTATCTCACTGTCACACCGCACTCCTTCTCACTTCCTTCTTCTATTTCTCTCTCTCTCTCTCTCTCTTTTCATCAATGCCTATGCTCAATCTACATTTCTCTCCCCCTCTCTCTCTGAAAAAGGTCATGAATGGTGTTGTTCTTGATGGTGATAATTATCACATCTTTGTTGTTATTGGCATTTTTTTTTGCTGAGAGAGAAGGCGTTGGTAATGATGATAAAGCTTAAGGTTGTCTCGATAGTTAGGATTGGAGGTGGCTGTGGTTGGGTTTATTAGGCACGGCAGCAACTAGAGTGATGATATCAATAGTGGTCAGGTTAGGTTATAGGTGAGAACAATGAAAAATGGTAGTTGAGGGGTGAAAGGGCAGATGAAAGCTAAGGATGATAGAAATTAGGGTTGGCTTAGTGGCAACGAGGTTGGAAATGGAGTGTGATAAACCACAATTTTATAGTTTATTTTGGATTGAATTGAGTGGATTTTTATCAACTCTTTCACACTTATTCATATAAATTGCATGCTTTTTATGATTTCTTCCTAATTATGCTTTATAGTTGAAAACATACTTCCTAGGCCCTGATGAGCGGATAATTTATACCCTTTTTGGCATTGTTTTTACATAGTTTTTAGCATGTTTTAGTTACTTTTTATTATATTTTTATTAGTTTTTATGCAAAAATCACATTTCTAGACTTTACTATGAGTTTATATATTTTTCTGTGATTTCAGGTATTTTCTGGCTGAAATTGAGGGACCTGAGCAAAAATCTAATTCAGAGGCTATAAAAGGATTGCAGATGCTGTTGGATTCTAACCCTCCTAAACTCGAAATAGATTTTCTGGAGCTACAAAAGCCCAATTGGCGCAGTCTCAATTGCGTTGGAAAGTAGACATCTTGGGCTTTCCAGCAATATATAATAGTCCATACTTTGCTCGAGATTTGATGGCCCAAATTGGCGTTCAAACGCCCATGTGAGACCCTTTTTTAGAGTAAAACGGCAGAACTGGTACCAGAACTGGAGTTAAACGCCCAAACTGGCACCCAAGCTGGCGTTTAACTCCAAGGATGGCCTATGCACGTGAAAGCTTCAACGCTTAGCCCAAGCACACACCAAGTGGGCCCCAGAAGTGGATTTCTGCACTATCTGCACTTAGTTACTCATTTTCTGTAAACCTAAGTTACTAGTTTAGTATAAATAGCACTTTTTACTATTATACTTAAAAGAGCTTTTATGCCATATTTCACGTTTGGAGAGGTTGGCCATTCGGCCATGCCTAGACTATTTTTACTTATGTATTTTCTACGGTGGAGTTTCTACACCCCATAGATTAAGGTGTGGAGCTCTGCTGTTCTTCATGAATTAATGCAATTACTACTGTTTTTCTATTCAATCACGCTTGATTCTATTCTAAGATACTCACTCGTACTTCAATCTGGAAAATATGATGATCCGTGACACTCATCATTATTCTCAATTCTATGAACGCGTGCTTGACAACCACTCCCGTTCTATCTGAGCTCAACGTAGTCATTGGGCAACAGCTTAAGTGCGTATCTCTTGGTATCTAATACACAGACCGAGTCCGTGAGATTGGTATCTTCGTGGTAGAGGCTTGAACCAATTGGCAGCTATTTCTGAGATTTGGAAAGTCTAAACCTTGTCTGTGGTATTCCGAGTAGGATCTGGGAAGGGATGACTGTGACGAGCTTCAAACTTGCGAATGTTGGGCACAGTGATAGTGTACAAAAGGACAAGGGTCCTATTCTGATGCTAGCGGGAACCGACAGATGATTAGCCGTGCGGTAGCTGTACCTGGTATTTTTCATCCGAGACGAGAAATTCGACAGTTGATTAGCCGTGCAGAGATCGTACCTGGTATTTTTCATCCGAGAAGATCTTACAGCTTGCCATGGAAGGGAGCACGCATGGTTGGAAGAAGGGAATAGGAAAGCAGAGGTTCAGAAGCAACAAAGCATCTCCAAACACTTATCTGAAATTCCCACTAATAAATCACATAAGTACCTTTATCTTATTTTATGTTTTATTTATCTTTTAATTATCAAAACTCATAACCATTTGAATCCGCCTGATTGAGATTTAAAAGATGACCATAGCTTGCTTCAAGCCGACAATCTCTGTGGGATCGACCCTTACTCACGTAAGGTATTACTTGGATGACCTAGTGCACTTGCTGGTTAGTTGTGTGGAGTTGTGAAAAGTGTAAATCACGATTTCCCACACCATGTTTTTGGCGCCGTTACCTGGGATTGTTCGAGTTTGGACAACTGACGGTTCATCTTGTTGCTTAGATTAGGTAATTTTATTTTATGTTTAAGCATTTTAATTATTTTTTTTTTCAAAAAATTCAAAAAAAAAAAGTGTTCTTCAGAATTTTTAAGAATGAATTCTAGAGTTTCATGAGATATGTTGAATCCTGGCTGGCTGTTAAGCCATGTCTAATCTTTTGGACCGAGGTTTCCACTTATCTTTGCAAGAGCCTTTTGGTTCCCATCAATTTAGCTGTTGTATGTAATGCTCTGCTAAAGCTTGACTGGCCATTTGGCCATGTCTAATTCTATTGGACCGAAGCTTTAGACTAACATTGTACGAATCCTGGAATTCTTATTAAAAATTTTGTATCTCTTTATTTTCTTTTTCAAAAATAATTTCAAATCTTTTTCTAACTAACTAATTTCATATCTTTTCAAAACTTAATTTCAAATCTTTTTCTAACTTCTTATCTTTTCAAAATTGATTTTCAAATCTTTTTCAACTAACTACTTGACTTTTTGTTTTAATTTTAAAAGTTTACTATTTCTTATCTTTTTCAAAACCACCTAACTACTTTTCTCTCTCTCTTATTTTCGAAAATCACTAACCTCTTTTTCAAAATTCTTTTTTATTAACTAATTGTTTTAAATTCTAATTTTATTTTATTCCTTCTTAAATTTCGACTTCTAACTCATAATTAAAATAAAAACAAAAATATTTTTTCTTTTCTTTTAAATTAATATTCCAATACTCTCTCTCTCTTATCTCTTTCTATTTATTTAATTATTTGCTAACACTTCTCTTCTTAAAAATTCGAACCCTCCCCCTCTCTCTGTGTTCGAATTCTTCTTTTCCCTTCTTCATTCTATTCTTCTATTCTTCTACTCACATAAAAGAATCTCTATACTGTGACATAGAGGATTCATCTTCTTTTCTATTCTCTTCTTTTTCATATGAGCAACAAGGATAAGAACATTCTTGTTGAAGCTGATCCTGAACCTGAAAAGACTTTGAAGAGGAAGCTAAGAGAAGCTAAAACACAAAACTCTGGAGAGGACCTTACAGAAATTTTCAAAAAAGAAGTAGAGATGGCAGCCGAAAATAACAACAATGGTGGAGATGCAAGGAAGATGCTTGGTGACTTTACTGCACCAACTTCTGACTTTTATGGAAGAAGCATCTCAATTCCTGCAATTGGAGCAAACAACTTTGAGCTTAAGCCTCAATTAGTTTCTCTAATGCAACAGAATTGCAAGTTTCATGAACTTCCATTGGAAGATCCTCATCAGTTCTTAGCTGAATTCTTGCAAATCTGTGACACTATTAAGACCAATGGGGTTAATCCTGAGGTCTACAGACTTATGCTTTTCCCCTTTACTGTAAGAGACAGAGCTAGGACATGGTTGGACTCACAACCTAAAGAAAGCCTGAACTCTTGGGAAAAGTTGGTCAATACTTTCTTGGCCAAATTCTTTCCACCTCAAAAGTTGAGTAAGCTTAGAGTGGAAGTCCAAATCTTCAGACAGAAGGAAGGTGAATCCCTCTATGAAGCTTGGGAAAGATACAAGCAATTGATCAGAAGGTGTCTTTCTGACATGCTTTCAGAATGGAGCATCTTATATATATTCTATGATGGTCTGTCTAAATTGTCCAAGATGTCATTGGATCACTCTGCTGGTGGATCTCTTCATCTGAAGAAAATGCCTACAGAAGCCCAGGAACTCATTGAAATGGTTGCAAATAACCAGTTCATGTATACTTCTGAAAGAAATCCTGTGAATAATGGGATGACTCAGAAGAAAGGAGTTCTTGAGGTTGATACTCTGAATGCCATATTGGCTCAGAACAAAAAATTGACTCAGCAAGTTAATATGATCTCTCAGAGTCTTACTGGAATGCAAGCTGCATCTGGTAGTACTAAAGAAGCTTCCTCTGAAGAAGAAGCTTATGACCCTGAGAATCCTACAATGGAAGAGATGAATTACATGGGAGAATCCTATGGAAACACTTACAATCCTTCATGGAGGAATCATCCTAATTTCTCATGGAAGGATTAGCAGAAGCCTAATCAAGGTTTCAATAATAATAATGGTGGGAGAAATAGGTTTGGCAATAGCAAGCCTTTTCTATCATCTTCTGAGCAACAGACAGAGAATTCTAAGCAGAGCTTCTCTGACTTAGCAACCATAATCTCTGATCTATCTAAGACTACTCTCAGTTTCATGACTGAAACAAGATCCTCCATTAGAAATTTGGAGGCACAAGTGGGTCAACTGAGTAAAAGAGTTACTGAAATCCCTCCTAGTACTCTCCCAAGCAATACAGAAGAGAATCCAAAAAGAGAGTGCAAGGCCATCAATATAACCAACATGGCCAAACCTATAGAGGAGGAAGAGGCAGTAATTTCCAGTGAGGAATACCTCAATGGACATCCACTGACCCCTAAGGAGTTCCCCATTAAGTAACCAAAGGAATCTGAGGCTCATATAGTGACCATAGAGATTCCACTGAACTTACTGTTGCCATTCATGAGCTCTGATGAGTATTCTTCCTCTGAAGAGGATGAAGATATTATTGAAGAGTAAGTTTCTTAGTATCCAGGAGCAATCATGAAGCTGAATGCCAAGTTATTTGGTAATGAGACTTGGGAGGATGAACCTCCATTGCTCATCAATGAACTAAATACCTTGGTTCAACAGAAATTACCTCAGAAAAAACTGGATCCCGGAAAGTTCTTAATACCTTGCATCATAGGCACCATGACCATTAAGAAGGCTCTATGTGACCTTGGTTCAAGTATAAACCTCATGCCACTCTCTGTAATGGAGAAACTAGGGATCTTTGAGGTACAAGCTGCAAGAATCTCATTAGAGATGGAAGACAATTCAAGGAAACAGGCTTATGGACTTGTAGAGGATGCCTTAGTGAAGGTTGAAGGCTTTTACATCCCTGCTGATTTCATAATCCTAGACACTGGGAAGGAAGAGGATGATTCCATCATCCTTGGAAGACCCTTCCTAGCCACAGCAAGAGCTGTGATTGATGTGGACAGAGGAGAGTTAGTCCTTCAATTGAATAAGGACTACCTTGTGTTTCAGGCTCAAGGATCTTCTTCTGTAACCATGGAGAGGAAGCATGAAAGGCTTCTCTCAATACAGAGTCAAACAGAGCCCCCACACTCAACTTCTAAGTTTGGTGTTGGGAGGCCACCATCAAGCTCTGAGTCTCTGTGAAGCTCTCTAAGAGTTCACTGTCAAGCTATTGACATTAAAGAAGCGCTTATTGGGAGGCAACTCAATGTTAATTAATTATATTTATTTATATTCCATTGTCATTTTATGTTTTCTTTAGGTTGATGATCATGTGAAGTCATAAAAACAACTGCAGAATTAAAGCAAAAAACAAAAACAGCGTCAAAAATAGCACACCCTGGAGGACAGGCTTACTGGCATTTAAATGCCAGTAAGGATAGCAGAATGGGCATTTAACGCCCAGCCTGGCAGTATTCTGGGCGTTAAACGCCAGAATGTTTGCACTTTGGGCATTTAACGCCAGAAAAGGGTGTCTGGCGTCTGGCTGGCATTAAACGCCAGAAATGGCAGACAGACTGGCGTTTAACACCAGAAAAGGTAGCAGAGCTGGCGTTTAACGCCAGAATTGGTTTCTAGGTTTCTCCGTAAACCTAATTGGTTACTTCCAATTACGTAAATCAATAGTTCAAAGGCGTTTACACGCCAGAATGGTGCAGGGAGCAGAATTCCTTGACACCTCAGAATCTGTGGACCCCACAGGATCCCTACCTACCCCAACTCTTCTTCTCTCCTCTTCACACCTTTCCATAACACTCTTCCCCAAATACCCTTGACCAATCACATCAATACATCTTCCCCAAACACCATTCACCTATCAAATCCTACCCTTTTCCCCATATTCTCTTCACCACTCACATCCATCCATCATAAACCCCACCTACCTCACCATTCAAATTCAAACCATTTCCCTCCCAAACTCACCCCTTCATGACCGAATTCCCTCTCTCTCTTACCCTATAAATACCCCTCCTTACAACCGTCAAATTCACACTTCATACACACTTAACCCCCCCTTGGTCGAACCACTAACCACCCTCCATCTCCTTCATTTCTTCTTCATCTACTCCTTTCTTTCTTCTTTTGCTCGAGGACGAGCAAAAATTCTAAGTTTGGTGTGGGAAAAGCTCTGGTTTTTATTTTTCCATAACTATCAATGGCACCTAAGGCCAGAGAAACATCTAGAAAGAGGAAAGGAAAGGCAATTGCTTCAACCTCCGAGTCATGAGAGATGGAGAGATTCATCTCAAAGGTCCATCAAGACCACTACTATAAAGTTGTGACCAAGAAAAAGGTGATCCCCGAGGTCCCCTTCATGCTCAAAAAGTGTGAATTTCCGGAGATCCGATGTAAGATTCGAAGAAGAGGTTGGGAAGCTCTCACCAATCCAATCCAACAAGTCAGAATCTTAATGGTTCAAGAGTTCTATGCTAATGCATGGATCACTAAGAACCATGATCAAAGTATGAACCCGAACCCAAAGAATTGGCTCACAATGGTTTGGGAGAATTACTTGGATTTCAGTCTGGAAAATGTGAGGTTGGCATTTAACTTGCCAATGATGAGAGGAGATCCTCATCCTTTTACTAGAAGGGTCAACTTTGATAAAAGGTTGGACCAAGTCCTCATGGACATCTGTATGGAAGGAGCTCAATGGAAGAGAGATTCAAGAGGCAAGCCGGTTCAATTAAGAAGGCTTGACCTCCAACCCGTGGCTAGAGGATGGTTAGAGTTCATCCAACGCTCTATCATTCCTAATAGCAACCGGTCTGAAGTTACAATAGACCGGGCTATCATGATCCATAGTATCATGAATGGAGAGGAAGTAGAAGTTCATGAAATCATAACTCTAGAACTCTACAAGGTGGCAGACAAGCCCTCTACTTTGGCAAGGTTAGCCTTCCCTCATCTCATCTGTAACCTATGCAATTCAGCTGGAATTGTCATAGAGGAAGACATCCTCATTGAAAGAGACAAGCCCATCACTAAGAAGAGGATGGAGCAAACAAGAGAGCCCACTCATGGACCTCAACAAGAGCATGAGGAAATTCCTCATCAAGAAATCCCCGAGATGCCTCAAGGGATGCACTTTCCTCCACAAAACTATTGGGAGCAAATCAACACCTCCTTAGGAGAATTGAGTTCCAACATGGGGCAACTAAGGATGGAGCACCAAGAGCACTCCATTATCCTCAATGAAATTAGAGAGGACCAAAAGGCCATGAGAGAGGAGCAACAAAGGCAAGGAAGAGACATAGAGGAGCTCAAGCACTCCATAAGATCTTCAAGAGGAAGAACTAGCCGCCATCACTAAGGTGGACCCGTTCTTTAATTTCCTTGTTTTTATTTTTCTGTTTTTTGGTTTTGATGCTTTATGTTTTGTCTATGTTTGTGTCTTTATTACATGATCATTAGTGTCTAGTATCTATGTCTTAAAGCTATAAATATCCTATGAATCCTTCACTTTTCTTAAATGAAAAAAGTTTTTAATTGCAAAAGAACAAGAGGTACATGGATTTTGAATTTTATCTTGAAATTAGCTTAATTATTTTGATGTTGTGGCAATACTTTTTGTTTTCTGAATGAATGCTTGAACAGTGCATATTTTTGAATTTTTTGTTTATGAATGTTAAAATTGTTGGCTCTTGAAAGAATAATGAAAAAGGAGAAATGTTATTGATAATTTGAAAAATCATAAAATTGATTCTTGAAGCACGAAAAAGAAGTGAAAAGCAAAGCTTGCGAAAAAAAAAGAGCAAAAAATAAAGAAGAAAAGAAAGAAAAAGAAAAAGCAAGCAGAAAAATCCAATAACCCTTTAAACCAAAAGGCAAGGGTAAAGAGGATCCAAGGCTTTGAGCATTAACGGATAGGAGGGCCCAAAGGAATAAAATCCTGGCCTAAGCGGCTAAATCAAGCTGTCCCTAACCATGTGCTTGTGGCGTGAAGGTGTCAAGTGAAAAGCTTGAGACTGAGTGGTTAAAGTTGTGGTCCAAAGCAAAAAGAGTGTGCTTAAGAGCTCTGGGGACTCTAGCAAAGCTGAGTCATAATCTGAAAATGTTCACCCAGTTATGTGTCTGTGGCATTTATGTATCCGGTGGTAATACTGGAAAACAAAATGCTTAGGGTCACGGCCAAGACTCATAAAGTAGCTGTGTTCAAGAATCAACATACTGAACTAGGAGAATCAATAACACTATCTGAATTCTGAGTTCCTATGGATGCCAATCATTCTGAACTTCAAAGGATAAAGTGAGATGCCAAAACTGTTCAGAAGCAAGAAGGCTACAAGTTCCGCTTATCTAATCAAAACTAATCTTCATTGATATTTTTGAGATTTATTGTATTTTCTCTTCTTTTTATCCTATTTTGTTTTTAGTTTCTTGGGGACAAGCAACAATTTAAGTTTGGTGTTGTGATGAGCGGATAATTTATACCCTTTTTGGCATTGTTTTTACATAGTTTTTTGCATGTTTTAATTACTTTTTATTATATTTTTATTAGTTTTTATGAAAAATCACATTTCTGGACTTTACTATGAGTTTGTCTATGATTTCAGGTATTTTCTGGCTGAAATTGAGGGACCTGAGCAAAAATCAGATTCAGAGGCTGAAAAAGGACTGCAGATGCTGCTGGATTCTAACCCTCCTGCACTCGAAATGGAGTTTTTGGAGCTGTAGAAGCCCAATTGGTACGCTCTCAATTGCATTGGAAATTAGACATCTTGGGCTTTCCAGCAATATATAATAGCCCATACTTTTCCCGAGATTTGATGGCCCAAACTGGCGTTCAAACGCCCACCTGAGACCCTTTTCTAGAGTAAAACGCCAGAACTGGCACCAGAACTGGAGTTAAACGCCCAAACTGGCACCCAAACTGGCATTTAACTCCAAGGATGGCCTATGCATGTGAAAGCTTCAATGCTCAGCCCAAGCACACACCAAGTGGGCCCCGAAAGTGGATTTCTACACTATCTGCACTTAGTTACTCATTTTCTGTAAACCTAAGTTACTAGTTTAGTATAAATAGCACTTTTTACTATTATACTTAAAAGAGCTTTTATGCCATATTTCACGTTTGGAGAGGTTGGCCATTCGGCCATGCCTAGACTATTTTTACTTATGTATTTTCTACGGTGGAGTTTCTACACCCCATAGATTAAGGTGTGAAGCTCTGCTGTTCTTCATGAATTAATGCAATTACTACTGTTTTTCTATTCAATCACGCTTGATTCTATTCTAAGATACTCACTCGTACTTCAATCTGGAAAATATGATGATCCGTGACACTCATCATTATTCTCAATTCTATGAACGCGTGCCTAACAACCACTCCCGTTCTATCTGAGCTCAACATAGTCATTGGGCGACAGCTTGAGTGCGTATCTCTTGGGTATCTAATACACGGACCGAGTCCGTGAGATTGGTATCTTCGTAGTAGAGGCTAGAACCAATTGACAACCATTCCTGAGATCTGGAAAGTCTAAACCTTGTCTGTGGTATTCCGAGTAGGATCTGGGAAGGGATAACTGTGACGAGCTTCAAACTTGCGAATGTTGGGCACAGTGACAGTGTGCAAAAGGACAAGGGTCCTATTCCGATGCTAGCGGGAACCGACAGATGATTAGCCATGTGGTAGTTGTTCCTGGTATTTTTCATCCGAGACGAGAAATCCGACAGTTGATTAGTCGTGCAGAGATCATACCTGGTATTTTTCATCCGAGAAGATCTTACAGCTTGCCATGGAAGGGAGCACGCATGGTTGGGAGAAGCCAATAGGAAAGTAGAGGTTCAGAAGCAACAAAGTATCTCCAAATGCTTATCTGAAATTCCCACCAACGAATCACATAAGTACCTTTATCTTATTTTATGTTTTATTTATCTTTTAATTATCAAAACTCATAACCATTTGAATCCGCCTGATTGAGATTTAAAAGATGACCATATCTTGCTTCAAGCCGACAATCTCCGTGGGATCGACCCTTACTCACGTAAGGTATTACTTGGATGACCTAGTGCACTTGCTGGTTAGTTGTGTGGAGTTGTGAAAAGTGTGAATCACGATTTCCCACACCATGTTTTTGGCGCCGTTACCGGGAGTTGTTCGAGTTTGGACAACTGACGGTTCATCTTGTTGCTTAGATTAGGTAATTTTATTTTATGTTTAAGCATTTTAATTATTTTTTATTCAAAAAATTCAAAAAAAAAGTGTTCTTCAGAAGTTTTAAGAATGAATTCTAGAGTTTCATGAGATATGTTGAATCCTGGCTGGCTGTTAAGCCATGTCTAATCTTTTGGACCGAGGTTTCCACTTATCTTTGCAAGAGCCTTTTGGTTCCCATCAATTTAGTTGTTGTATGTAATGCTCTGCTAAAGCATGACTGGCCATTTGGCCATGTCTAATTCTATTGGACCGAAGCTTTAGACTAACATTGCACGAATCCTGGAATTCTTATTAAAAATTTTGTATCTCTTTATTTTCTTTTTCAAAAATAATTTTGGAAAAAATACAAAAAAAAAACCATAAAAAAACCAAAAATTTTTTTGTGTTTCTTGTTTGAGTTCAGTGTCAAATTTTAAGTTTGGTGTCAATGGCATGTTTTAATTTTCCTTAAATTTTTGAAAATTCATCATGTGTTCTTTCTTAATCTTCAAGTTGTTATTGAGGATTTTCTTTGTTTAATCTTGTGATTTTCTTGTTGTGTGTCTTTTCTTGTTTTTCATATGCATTTTCGAATTCATAGTGTCTAAACATTAAAAAATTTTAAGTTTGGTGTCTTACATGTGTTTCTTTTCTTAAAAATTTTCAAAAATATGTTTTTGATGTTCATCATGATCTTCAAAGTGTTCTTGGTGTTCATCTTGATATTCAAAGTATTCTTGCATGCATTAGTTGTTTTGATTTCAATTTCTGATGTCTTGTGTCATTTTGTTGTTTTTCTCTCTCCTCATTAAAAATTCTAAAATAAAAAATAATATCTTTCCCCTATTTTGCTCATAAATTTTGAAATTTTGGGTTGACTTAGTCAAAAATTTTTTAAATTTGGTTATTTCTTGTTAGTCAATTCAAAATTTCAATTTAAAAATTCTATCTTTTCAAATCTTTTTCAAAAATAAAATCTTTTTCATTTTTTTTTCATGTTTTCAAAAATCTCAAAATTAATCTTCAAAATCCTTTTCTTATTTTTATTTCATAATTTTCGAATTTATTGCTAATAATTAATATTTTGATTCAAAATTTTTAAGTTGTTACTTGCCTATTAAGAAAGGATCAATCTTTAAATTCTAGAATCATATCTTTTAGTTTCTTGTTAGTCAAGTAATCAACTTTAATTTCAAAAATCAACTCTTTTTAATTTCCTTTTCAAATCTTTTTCAAAATAGATTTCAATCATATCTTTTCAAAACTTAATTTCAAATCTTTTTCTAACTTCTTATCTTTTCAAAATTGACTTTCAAATCTTTTTCAACTAACTACTTGACTTTTTGTTTTAATTTTAAAAGTTTACTATTTCTTATCTTTTTCAAAACCACCTAACTACTTTTCTCTCTCTCTTATTTTCAAAAATCACTAACCTCTTTTTCAAAATTCTTTTTCATTAACTAATTGTTTTAAATTCTAATTTTATTTTATTCCTTCTTAAATTTTGACTTCTAACTCATAATTAAAATAAAAACAAAAATATTTTTTCTTTTCTTTTAAATTAATATTCTAATACTCTCTCTCTCTTATCTCTTTCTATTTATTTAATTATTTGCTAACACTTCTCTTCTTAAAAATTTGAACCCTATCCCTTTCTCTGTGTTCGAATTCTTCTTCTCCCTTCTTCATTCTATTCTTCTATTCTTCTACTCACATAAAGGAATCTCTATACTGTGACATAGAGGATTCCTCTTCTTTTTTGTTCTCTTCTTTTTCATATGACCAGGAACAAGGATAAGAACATTCTTGTTGAAGCTGATCCTGAACCTGAAAGGACTCTGAAGAGGAAGCTAAGAGAAGCTAAAGCACAAAACTCTGGAGAGGACCTTACAGAAATTTTCGAAAAAGAAGTAGAGATGGCAGCTGAAAATAACAACAATGGTGGAGATGCAAGGAAGATGCTTGGTGACTTTACTGCACCAACTTCTGACTTTTATGGAAGAAGCATCTCAATTCCTGCAATTGGAGCAAACAACTTTGAGCTTAAGCCTCAATTTGTTTCTCTAATGCAACATAATTGCAAGTTTCATGAACTTCTATTGGAAGATCCTCATCAGTTCTTAGCTGAATTCTTGCAAATCTGTGACACTGTTAAGACCAATGGGGTTAATCCTGAGGTCTACAGACTTATGCTTTTCCCCTTTGCTGTAAGAGACAGAGCTAGGACATGGTTGGACTCACAACCTAAAGAAAGCCTGAACTCTTGGAAAAAGTTGGTCAATGCTTTCTTGGCCAAATTCTTTCAACCTCAAAAGTTGAGCAAGCTTAGAGTGGAAGTCCAAATCTTCAGACAGAAGGAAGGTGAATCCCTCTATGAAGCTTGGGAAAGATACAAGCAATTGATCAGAAGGTGTCCTTCTGACATGCTTTCAGAATGGAGCGTCTTATGTATATTCTATGATGGTCTGTCTAAATTGTCCAAGATGTCATTGGATCACACTGTTGGTGGATCTCTTTATCTGAAGAAAACACCTGCAGAAGCCCAGGAACTCATTGAAATGGTTACAAATAACCAGTTCATGTATACTTCTGAAAGAAATCCTGTGAATAATGGGATGACTCAGAAGAAAGGAGTTCTTGAGGTTGATACTCTAAATGCCATTTTGGCTCAGAACAATATTTTGACTCAGCAAGTCAATATGATTTCTCAGAGTCTGACTGGAATGCAAGCTACATCTGGCAGTACTAAAGAAGCTTCCTCTGAAGAAGAAGCTTATGACCCTAAAAATCCTGCAATGGAAGAGGTGAATTACATGGGAGAATCCTATGGAAACACTTACAATCCTTCATGGAGGAATCATCCTAATTTCCCATGAAAGGATCAGCAGAAGCCTAATCAAGGCTTCAATAATAATAATGGTGGGAGAAATAGGTTTGGCAATATCAAGCCTTTTCCATCATCTTCTGAGCAACAAACAGAGAATTCTAAGCAGAGACTCTCTGACTTAGCAACCATAGTCTCTGATCTATCTAAGATCACTCTCAGTTTCATGACTGAAATAAGGTCCTCCATTAGAAATTTGGAGGCACAAGTGGGTCAAAAGAGTTAAAGAGTTACTGAAATCCCTCCTAGTACTCTCCCAAGCAATACAGAAGAGAATCCAAAAAGAGAGTGCAAGGCCATCAATATAACCAACATGGCCGAACCTATAGAGGAGGAAGAGGCAGTAATTTCCAGTGAGGAATACCTCAATGGACGTCCACTGACCCCTAAGGAGTTCCCCATTGGGGAACCAAAGAAATCTGAGGCTCATATAGAGACCATAGAGATTCCACTGAACTTACTGTTGCCATTCATGAGCTCTGATGAGTATTCTTCCTCTGAAGAGGATGAAGATATTATTGAAGAGCAAGTTGCTCAGTATCCAGGAGCAATCATGAAGCTGAATGCCAAGTTATTTGGTAATGAGACTTGGGAGGATGAACCTCCATTGCTCATCAATGAACTAAATACCTTGGTTCAACAGAAATTTCCTCAGAAGAAACTGCATCCCCGAAAGTTCTTAAAACCTTGCATCATAGGCACCATGACCTTTAAGAAGGCTCTATGTGACCTTGGTTCAAGTATAAACCTCATGCCACTCTTTGTAATGGAGAAACTAGGGATCTTTGAGGTACAAGCTGCAAGAATCTCACTACAAATGGCAGACAATTCAAGGAAACAGGCTTATGGACTTATAGAGGATGTCTTAGTGAAGGTTGAAGGCTTTTACATCCCTGCTGATTTCATAATCCTAGATACTGGGAAGGAAGAGGATGAATCCATCATCCTTGGAAGACCCTTCCTAGCCACAACAAGAGCTGTGATTGATGTGGACAGAGGAAAGTTAGTCCTTCAATTGAATGAGGACTAACTTGTGTTTCAGGCTCAAGGATCTTCTTCTGTAACCATGGAGAGGAAGCATGAAAGGCTTCTCTCAATACAGAGTCAAACAGAGCCCCCACACTTAACTTCTATGTTTGGTGTTAGGAGGCCACCGTCAAGCTCTGAGTCTCTGTGAACCTCTCTAAGAGCTCACTGTCAAGCTATTGACATTAAAGAAGCGCTTTTTGGGAAGCAACCCAATGTTAATTAATTATATTTATTTATATTCCATTGTCATTTTATGTTTTCTTTAGGTTGATGATCATGTGAAGTCATAAAAACAACTGCAGAATTAAAGCAAAAATAAAAAACAGCATCAAAAACAGCACACCCTGGAGGACAGGCTTACTGGCGTTTAAATGCCAGTAAGGATAGCAGAATGGGCATTTAACGCCCAGTCTGGCAGCATTCTGGGCGTTAAACAACAGAATGGGCAGCACTTTGGGCGTTTAACGCCAGAAAAGGGTGTCTGGCATCTGGCTGGTGTTAAACGCCAGAAGTGGCAGACAGACTAGCGTTTAACACCAGAAAAGGTAGCAGAGCTGGCGTTTAACGCCAGAATTGGCACACAGAGGGCATTTACATGCCAGAATGGTGCAGGGAGCAGAATTCCTTGACACCTCAGGATCTGTGGACTCCACAGGATCCCTACCTATCCCAACTCTTCTTCTCTCCTCTTCACACCTTTCCATAACACTCTTCCCCAAATACCCTTGACCAATCACATTAATACCTCTTTCCCAAACACCATTCACCTATCAAATTCTACCCTCTTTCCCATATTCTCTTCACCACTCACATCCATCCATTCTAAACCCCATCTACCTCACCATTCAAATTCAAACCATTTCCCTCCCAAACCCACCCCTTCATGACCGAACTTCCTCTCTCTCTTACCCTATAAATACCCCTCCTTACAACCTTCAAATTCACACTTCATACACACTTAACCCCCCTTGGCCGAACCACTCACCACCCTTCATCTCTTCCATTTCTTCTTCGTCTACTCCTTTCTTTCTTCTTTTGCTCGAGGACGAGCAAAACTTCTAAGTTTGGTGTGGGAAAAGCTCTGCTTTTTGTTTTTCCATAACCATCAATGGCACCTAAGGCCAGAGAAACCTCTAGAACGAGGAAAGGGAAGGCAATTGCTTCCACCTCCGAGTCATGGGAGATGGAGAGATTCATCTCAAAGGTCCATCAAGACCACTTCTATAAAGTTGTGGCCAAGAAAAAGGTGATCCCCGAGGTCCCCTTCATGCTCAAAAAGAGTGAAAATCCGGAGATCCGACGTAAGATTCAAAGAAGAGGTTGGGAAGCTCTCACCAACCTAATCCAACAAGTCAGAATCTTAATAGTTCAAGAGTTCTATGCTAATGCATGGATCACTAAGAACCATGATCAAAGTATAAACCCAAACCCAAAGAATTGGCTCACAATGGTTTAGGGGAATTACTTGGATTTCAGTCTGGAAAATGTGAGGTTGGCATTTAACTTGCCAATGATGAGAGGAGATCCTTATCCTTTCACTAGAAGGGTCAACTTTGATCAAAGGTTGGACCAAGTCCTCATGGACATCTGTATGGAAGGAGCTCAATGGAAGAGAGACTCAAGAGGCAAGCCGGTTCAATTAAGGAGGCTTAACCTCCAACCCGTGGCTAGAGGATGGTTAGAGTTCATCCAACGCTCTATCATTCCTACTAGCAACCGGTCTGAAGTTACAATAGACCGGGCTATCATGATCCATAGTATCATGAATGAAGAGGAAGTAGAATTTCATGAAATCATACCTCTAGAACTCTACAAGGTGGCGGATAAGCCCTCTACTTTGGCAAGGTTAGCCTTCTCTCATCTCATCTGTAACCTATGCAATTCAGCTGGAATTGTCATAGAGGAAGACATCCTCATTGAAGGAGACAAGCCCAACACTAAGAAGAGGATGGAGCAAACAAGAGAGCCCACTCATGGACCTCAACAAGAGCATGAGGAAATTCCTCATCAAGAAATCCCTGAGATGCCTCAAGGGATGCACTTTCCTCCACAAAACTATTGGGAGCAAATCAACACCTCCTTAGGAGAATTGAGTTCCAACATGGGGCAACTAAGGATGGAGCACCAAGAGCACTCCATTATCCTCAATGAAATTAGAGAGGACCAAAAGGCCATGAGAGAGGAGCAACAAAGGCAAGGAAGAGACATAGAGGAGCTCAAGCACTCCATAAGATCTTCAAGAGGAAGAACTAGCCGCCATCACTAAGGTGGACCCGTTCTTTAATTTCCTTGTTTTTATTTTTCTGTTTTTTGGTTTTGATGCTTTATGTTTTGTCTATGTTTGTGTCTTTATTACATGATCATTAGTGTCTAGTATCTATGTCTTAAAGCTATGAATATCCTATGAATCCTTCACTTTTCTTAAATAAAAAAAGTTTTTAATTGCAAAAGAACAAGAGGTACATGGATTTTGAATTTTACCTTGAAATTAGCTTAATTATTTTGATGTGGTGGCAATACTTTTTGTTTTCTGAATGAATGCTTGAACAGTGCATATTTTTGAATTTGTTGGTTATGAATGTTAAAATTGTTGGCTCTTGAAAGAATAATGAAAAAGGAGAAATGTTATTGATAATATGAAAAATCATAAAATTGATTCTTGAAGCACGAAAAAGCAGTGAAAAGCAAATCTTGTGAAAAAAAAGGGGCGAAAAATAAAGAAGAAAAGAAAGAAAAAGAAAAAGCAAGCAGTAAAAGCCAATAACCCTTTAAACCAAAAGGCAAGGGTAAAGAGAATCCAAGGCTTTGAGCATTAATGGATAGGAGGGCCCAAAGGAATAAAATCCTGGTCTAAGCGGCTAAATCAAGCTGTCCCTAACCATGTGCTTATGGCGTGAAGGTGTCAAGTGAAAAGCTTCAGACTGAGCGGTTAAAGTCATGGTCCAAAGCAAAAAGAGTGTGCTTAAGAGCTCTGGGCACCTCTAACTGGGGACTCTAGCAAAGCTGAGTCACAATCTGAAAAGGTTCACCCAGTTATGTGTCTGTGGCATTTATGTATCCGGTGGTAATACTGGAAAACAAAATGCTCAGGGTCACGGCCAAAACTCATAAACTAGCTGTGTTCAAGAATCAACATATTGAACTAGGAGAATCAATAACACTATCTGAATTCTGAGTTCCTATGGATGCCAATCATTCTGAACTTCAAAGGATAAAGTGAGATGCCAAAACTGTTCAGAAGCAAGAAGGCTACAAGTTCCGCTCATCTAATCAAAACTAATCTTCATTGATATTTTTGAGATTTATTGTATTTTCTCTTCTTTGTATTCTATTTTATTTTTAGTTGCTTCGGGACAAGCAACAATTTAAGTTTGGTGTTGTGATGAGCGGATAATTTATACCCTTTTTGGCATTGTTTTTACATAGTTTTTAGCATGTTTTAGTTACTTTTTATTATATTTTTATTAGTTTTTCTGAAAAATCACATTTCTGGACTTTACTATGAGTTTTTCTATGATTTCAGGTATTTTATGGCTGAAATTCAGGGACTTGAGCAAAAATCTGATTTAGAGGCTGAAAAAGGACTGCAGATGCTGTTGGATTCTAACCCTCCTGCACTCGAAATGGATTTTCTGGAGCTTCAGAAACCAAATTGGCACGCTCTCAATTGCGTTGGAAAGTAGACATCTTGGGCTTTCCAGCAATATATAATCGTCCATACTTTGCCTGAGATTTGATGGCCCAAAATGGCGTTCAAACACCCATCTGAGACCCTTTTCTAGAGTAAAACGCCAGAACTGGCACCAGAACTGGAGTTAAACGCCCAAACTGGCACCCAAGTTGGCGTTTAACTCCAAGGATGGCCTATGCATGTGAAAGCTTCAATGCTCAGCCCAAGCACACACCAAGTGGGCCCGGGAAGTGGATTTCTACACTATCTGCACTTAGTTACTCATTTTCTGTAAACCTAAGTTACTAGTTTAGTATAAATAGCACTTTTTACTATTATAATTAAAAGAGCTTTTATGCCATATTTCACGTTTAGAGAGGCTGGTCATTTGGCCATGCCTAGACTATTTTCACTTATGTATTTTCTACGGTGGAGTTTCTACACCCCATAGATTAAGGTGTGGAGCTCTGCTGTTCTTCATGAATTAATGCAATTACTACTGGTTTTCTATTCAATCACGCTTGATTCTATTCTAAGATACTCACTCGTACTTCAATCTGGAAAATATGATGATCCGTGACACTCATCATTATTCTCAATTCTATGAATGCGTGCCTGACAACCACTCCCGTTCTATCTGGGGTCAACGTAGTCTTTGGGCGACAGCTTGAGTGCGTATCTCTTGGGTATCTAATACATGGATCAAGTCCGTTAGATTGGTATCTTCGTGGTAGAGGTTAGAACCAATTGGCAGCCATTCCTGAGATCCGGAAAGTCTAAACCTTGTCTGTGGTATTCTGAGTAGGATCTGGGAAGGGATGACTGTGACGAGCTTCAAACTTGCGAATGTTGGGCATAGCGACAGTGTGCAAAAGGACAAGGATCCTATTCTGACGCTAGCGGGAACCGACAGATGATTAGCCGTGCGGTAGCTGTACCTGGTATTTTTCATCTGAGACGAGAAATCCGACAGTTGATTAGTCGTGCAGAGATCGTACCTGGTATTTTTCATCCGAGAGGATCTTATAGCTTGCCATGGAAGGAAGCACGCATGGTTGGAAGAAGGCAATAAGAAAGCAGAGGTTCAGAAGCAACAAAGCATCTCCAAACGCTTATTTGAAATTCCCACCAATGAATCACATAAGTACCTTTATCTTATTTTATGTTTTATTTATGTTTTAATTATCAAAACTCATAACCATTTGAATCCACCTGACTGAGATTTACAAGATGACCATAGCTTGCTTCAAGCCGACAATCTCCGTGGGATCGACCCTTACTCACGTAAGGTATTACTTGGACGACCCAGTGCACTTGCTGGTTAATTGTGCAGAGTTGTGAAAAGTGTGAATCACGATTTCCTACACCAGGCCCTAAAGATGCTAATTTTTAAGTCTCTCCTATTACCATTCGATGCCGTGATGCGTTTGCTAAGTGATTTTAGGATCTATAGGGCAGGAATGGTTTAGAGGATGGAATGCAGGCATGCAAAAGTGGAAGGAACTTGAAGAATTGATGTTTTGAGGATCTGGTGCTCACGCATACGCTTGGCTACACGTACACATGACCTGTGCATAGTTCAACATGCACGTACGCATGGCTCACGCGTACACGTGACATGAAGCGCGTGAGTTTATTAGAATTGCACATGCCAGCATTTCCTGGACCGCTCTTAGGCCCAAATCAAGCTAATTCTGAATGGAGAAAGGCCAAAAGTTGAAGGGGGAATGGAAGCACACAAGCATACACACATTTACTTAATTTTTAGCTATTTTTTGTTCATAGATTTCTAGAGAGAGAGAAACTCTTCATTCTCTCTAGGTTTTATTATTCTTTGATCCACTTTTATTTGAATCCATGGATTAGACCTTGTTTAATTTCAGTTTTATTACCATCATTGTAGTTTCTCTAGTTTAATTTTTCTTAGTGATTTTGGATCTTGTTGAATTTAATTTTTAATTAATGCATTAAGGTTTTTATGTTCCATATGTGTTATTTGATTTACTATTGTTGATAATTGATAGTGGGAAGATTTAATTTGGATTTATGATGCCTTTTATTAGTGATCACTAAGTGTTTGTGAAAATGCAACCTATGAATATGGAGTAGATTTCTATTCTTGGCTTTAAAGTTGAGCAATTGGAGACACTTGAATTGTCAAAAACTAGTGTTGATTGATAATTAAGGGTTGCTAGTTGGCTTGAATTCCACTAAAGTTAATCTTTCATTAGGATTTGATTAGGAATTGTGGACTAGAGTCAATTGTGCTCACTTGACTTTCCTTCAATTGTTAGAGGACAACCAAGTGAGAGCAATAGACAATTACCATCACAATTGAGGATGATCATGAGGATAGGAATTCTGATTCTCACCCCTAACCAAGGTTCTTTATATTGATTGATTGTCATCCTTTTTTGTTGACTTTAACTCTTTAGCTCTCTTAGCTTAATTTCATATTTCTTAGTTATATGCACTTTTTATTGCTATCATCTTATTGCATGCTTGTTAGATGGTCATTTACTTGAGTGATATTTCTAGTTGTTTCAATTTAGTTGTTAATTGTTCATTGCTTTTATAATTCTAGTCACTTTACTTTCTCCGTAAGCAATTCAAACCCTCCCCCCTCCCCCCCCCCAATTTTCCTAATCAATGATGTGCATTCAATTGCAAGTCCTAGGAAAAACTACCCAAAATCCTACTCCTGGTAATTAATTTGATTGTTGTGACACTCTTCTAAACTTTGATTGGGGATCACTTGTCGATTTAGGTTATACTTGTGACATTTGAGTTGAAAATCTTTTGAAATTTTTGTAGACCGGCATTTATCCTCCGTCAAGTTTTTGGTGCCATTGCCGAAGACTTGCACATATGTGCCATATTGTTGCTTGGTGTGAATATGTGCATATGTGAATAGTTGCTTTTTGATTGTTTCTTGGTTCTTGATTACTAGTTAGGATTTATAGTTAGTAGTAATTGGTAGTTACTTTACTTTAGTATTCCTTTTTATCATGAACTCTATGTTTTCTCTATTGAATGATGCGTTCATTGCCGGATCCGGGCTTAGCCCCATTTGATCCAGAGATTGAGAGAATTTTATTACACATTAGGCAAGCTCGGTGTCAGTTGGCCTTTGGGGGCAGTGAAGTGGCTTCCGCCGATAAACGAACCTTGTCCGAGGTTGGGTCTGAGGCATCATTTAACGAAGGAACTGTTTATTTTTCTATTGAATCTATTGACGTTGCTTCTACTAACTCAGGTACTGAGACCATGGCCGCTCCAAGGAGAGTCACTCTTAAAGAGGCGGGTACACCTAACATTTCTCTTCAACAACTCCAAGTCCGGTATCCCGACTTGGATGCTAACTTTGAGTTAAAGACCAGTTTGATCAATTTGCTTCCCAAGTTTCATGGCTTACCTGCTCAAGATCCTATCAAGCATCTTAAGGACTTTTAAGTGGTGTGTTCCACCACTATGAGACATGGCTCGGATGAGATTGCTATTTTGGTATTTGCTTTCCCTTTTTCTCTTGAGAGAAGAGCAAATGAGTGGTTTTGTACTCAACCCGATGAAGTGGTCATTAATTGGGATTTACTCCGGAGAGAGTTCTTAGATAAATTCTTCCCACTGGAGGTGAAGGATTGATTGAGGAAGAAAATTTCTTTCATTATACAAAGTAAAATGAAGACGCTCCATGAATTTAGGAACGCTTTAAGAAGTTATTTGATTCTTGTCCTCATCGCCGGATAGATGATTTGGTGTTGATTTGCTACTTTTGTCAAGATCTCAAGCCTCAAGACAATATCCTCCTAGATGCCTCTGGTAATGGTTCTCTTGTGAAGTATGAGAAGATAGTGGAGGCTTAGCAACTCATTTTCGATCTAGCCGTGTCCACTCAACATGCGACGTCAAAGAACAACCATTCAAAAGCCATTGTGGAAGTGTCCCCTAATGAATTCGCCCTCACCAAGACTTTCGAAGAAATGACTACCATTCTTAAGCAAATTCACCAAAATCAACAACAATTGCCAAGAGCTCAAGTGCCACCACAACAATACCAATCGGAGGTTCCACCAAGAGTGTGCGGTATGTGTGCTTGCAATTTTCACTATACAGATGAGTGCCCGCAAATTCAAGAAGACAATGTATTGGCGGTAGTAAATCCATCCTACAATCGCTACAATTACCATCTGAAAAATCAAGGCCCTTATCAACAAGGGAATAGCTACAATCAAGGGTGGAGAGATAATTACAACCAAAGGTGGAAAGATAGCTACAATCAAGGATGGAAAGATAGTTCAAATCAAAGGTGGAACAACAATACCGGAACCAATGAAACTCAAAATTTCAACAACAAAATCAAGGCCAAAAATACTAATCCCTTACCAAAGACAAGCCCAAGTACCCTAACTCACACAATCTCAAGTTCCACAAATTACCTACCCTTCTTCTTCCTCTAACCAAGCCCCAATGGATGACACCCTTCGCACCATTCTCCAAGAGCAAAGAGAATTCCGTACCATCCTCCAAGAGCAAAGAGATTTGCAAAAGAAACAAGAATCTTACATGGCTACCTTGACCGAGGTTCTATCCCGGTTGGACCCACCATCCAATAATGACCAACACACCTCTCAACCTTCAAGCTCAAGTGTGATACCTCTCAACCATTATCTAACCCCAAAGGTAGCCTCAATGCTATCACTTTGAGGTCTGGCACTACAGTAGAAGAGAAGGGTCCCAAGGATTCAAGTGTGAAGGAGGCTACTCATGAAGAAGATATTGTTGAACTAGAGGATGTGAAAGAAGAAGAAGCATAAGAGGTTGTTGATGAAGAGAAAGATCAAGCATCGGCTAGAGATTCCAAAGAAAAAGGTGTTTTGGAAGAGCCTATCCCTATTCCATTTCCAACCTTGGCTAAGAAGACTAAAAACCATATGGAGTTGGATCCTAAAATGGTGGACATCTTCAAGAAAGTTGAGGTAACGATTCCCCTTTTCGATGCAATCCGTCAAGTTCTTAAATATGCAAAATTTTTAAAGGATTTATGCATTAACAAATGATTTTGAGACTATTCCTTTGGAGAGTTTTGTTTCTGCTTTAATGGGGGATATTCCTGAAAAATGTGAGATCATGGACCTTGTTTAGTCTCTTGTACTATTGGGGATAAACAATTTGTTGATTGTATATGTGACCTTGGAGCATGTGTTAGTATTATGTCACTTTCATTTTATGATGAATTGAATCTTCCGCCATTGAAGTGGTCGGCTACACATTTTGTACCAGATGATAAGAGCATAATTTTTGTTATTGGTATTGCTGAGGATGTTTTGGTGAGCATAAAAAGATTGATTTTTTCGGTTGACTTCTATATCCTTGAGATGCCTCCAAATGATTATGGGAGACCTTCATCCATCTTGTTAGGAAGGCCATTCTTAAAAACCTCCTAGATTAAACTTGATGCCTTTTCGGATACTTATTTATTTGAGATTGATGGAAGGGCCGTGAGCTTTAACTTAGATGAAGCCATGAAGAGTCCACTGGAAGACCATTCTATCTTTCGGTGTGACATTATTGATGAAGTTATGGCTGAGATTCATAATGAGACCTTTCATGAGATGAATTTGGGTAAAGGTGCAAGTGTGGGGAAACCTAATGACTATGATGAAGACACTTTGCCACCTCCAATGTTACCGGATAATAATGTGCCAAGTCATGAGTTGAATGATATGTTAAAACCTCTACCTTCCCATCTAAAGTATGCCTTTCTTGATGATAGTCAAAAGCTCTTGGTGATAATTGGAAGGGAGCTCACCTCCCAACAAGAAGAGAGATTGCTTGAAGTGTTGAGAAAGCACAAGAAGGCTATAGGGTGGAGTTTAGCGTACATTATGGTTATAAGCCCCGTATTTGCGAGCACCGTATCTTCCTAGAAGACGGAGCCAAACCCGTCTGTCAACCCCAAAGGAGGTTGAACCCCACCATCATGGAGGTTGTTAAAAAGGAGATCACTTGACTTTTGGAGGCCGATATTATTTATCCTATTTCAGATAGCGAGTGGGTTAGCCCGATGCAAGTGGTACCCAAGAAGTCGGGTGTTACTATGGTTAAGACTAAGAGTGGAGAGCTCATGGCGGCCAGAGTGCAAAACTCATAGAAAGTTTGCATTGATTATCGGCTGATAAATCCCTATTTTATGGTTTATCTTGTGCTCAATTGATTGGTTTTTATCAAGTCTTTGCACACTTATTCATACAAAATGCATGGTTTTACATTCTCCTTCCTGATTTTGTGCTATGATTGAAAACATGCTTCTTTAGCCTTATATTTGCTAATATTAATCTTCTCTTATTACCATTCGATGCCTTGATATGTGCGTTAAGTGATTTCAGAGATTACAGGACAGGAATGACTCAGAGGATGGAAAGGAAGCATGCAAAAGTGGAAGGAATACAAGAAATTGAAGGAACTGCAAAGCTGTCAGCCTGACCCTCTCGCACTAAATCGATCATAACTTGAGCTACAAAGGTCCAAATGATACGGTTCTAGTTGCGTTGGAAAGCTAACATCTGGGGCTTCAAAAATATATATAATTTGCTATAGTTTCCCTGAGGATAAGTGACACGAACGCATGCATCACGCGGATGTGTCGCATTTGCGAAAATCAGCGTATTTGAATTCGCAACCAGCGAATTCTGGGTTGTTTCTGACCTAGTTCTCGGCCCAGAAAACACAGATTAGAGGCTATAAAGTGGGAAAATGCATCCAAACAATAGAGACATACACATTCACAATTATTAGGATTTAGATGTAGTTTTAGAGAGAGAGAGAGGCTCTGTCCTCTCTCTTAGGATTTAGGATTTAGATTTTTAGAATTAGGATTCCTCTCAGTTTATGGTTATTTCTCAATTTCAGGTTCAATGTTCCTTTTATTTATTTTCCCAGTTTAATTTATGAATTCCCATGTTAGATTTGATTTCTTTTATTTAATATAATTTGAGGTATTTCACATTTAAGATTTCTTTCTTTTATTTATGTTACTGCTGCTTCTCATCTGAAGGCATTTTTATTCAAGTAGATTTATTTTCTCCCATTTTGCTTTGGTTAAGTAATTGGAGACACTTGAGTTATCAAACTCCTTGTGATTGATGATTGTTATCTTTGCTAGTTGATTTGTTCCAGTAACTCTAGTCTTTCCAAAGGAATTGACTAGGACCAGAGGAATCAAATTGATTCATCCACTTGACTTACCTTCATAGTTAGAGGTTAACAAGTTGGGAGCAAAATCTAATTCTCATCACAATTGATAAGGATAACTAGGATAGGATTTCCAGTTCTTACATCTTGCCAAGAGATTTTATTATTGTTAATTTATTTTTCTTGTCATTGAAATTAGTTGTTCCTTATTTAAAAAAAAAACCCCAAAACATATCTTTTTACATAACCAATAGTAAATCATACCTCCCTGCAATTCCTTGAGAAGACGACCCGAGGTTTGAATACTTCGGTTATTTATTTTTATTGGGTTTGCTTAAGTGACAACCAAACTTTTGTACGAAAGGGTTCTCTGTTGGTTTAGAAACTATACATACAACGCGATTATATTTTTATTAAAATTCTTTACTAAACAGAAATCCGATTGTCAAAATGGCGCCGTTGCCGGGGAATTGCTAACGTGTGCCTTATTATTGGTTATTGTAAATATTTACTTTTAAATTGATTTTTTTCGAAAAAAAAATCAGATTTTTATTTTAAAATTTTTTATCTTATCTTATCTTAGTTTTAAATTTCAAAATTCAAATCTTTTTCAAAAATCATAACTTTCTCAAAATCTTATCTTATCTTATTTTAAAAATCAAATTTCAAATTTCAGTATTTAAATTCCAAAATTCAAAATTTAAATCTTTTTCAAATCTTTATCTTATATTGTTGACTTTTTCAAAAATTCAAATTGCAAATTTCAAATTTCAAATTTCAAAATTCGATTTTCAAAATTTAAAATTCAAAATTTAATTTTCAAATTCAAAAATTTAAATTTCAAAACCTTTTAATTTAAAAACTTATCTTCTCTTACCTAACTTCTCTTATCTTTTTTTTAATCTTAAAAATCTTTTTCAAACCTTTTCTCTTATTTATTTTCTTTTGCTTGTTTATTTGTTTTTGTTTTTAATTTTTATTAGTTACTATGAGTTCTCACCCCGTCGCTTTGAGTTTGGTTCTAATGTTGTTGAAAGGAATGGAAGCTATAATAGGAACATGCATCAAGATCGAAACAATCACAGATGGACGGAGCCACGAGGATCTGATCAACCCTTTAGGCAACAACACCTTCCAAGAAACCATGGACAACGACCATTCTACAATGCATGCCAAGACAATAGTTACGGTGGACCTTCTCGTGACAACCAACCCCCACCAGTATACTATAGTCAAGAGCCATTCCGAGGTGCATACCAAGATGATAGATATGGTGGACCCCCTTGTGGTTACCAACAAGCCCCATCATACGCCTATAACCCACCTCATCAACATAACTATAAACCACCACACTCATAAGCCTCCTACTACCATCCACCTCCATATGACCCTAACCCATATCCACTCCAATTCCAATCCAATTACTCCCAAGAACCACTACTTCCCTATGCACTATGTCCATATCCATCACCCCAAGAATCAAGGGAGCGTCTCAAGGAAACAATGGAAAAATTTCATGCAACCCTTCACCAATTGAATCAAGCGATTAATCGATTACCTTCCCGACGTTCGGACACTCAAGGAACCCCCATGGCTTCATGTGGACAATCTAATGAAGAACGTAGCATGAAGGAGATACTAGAAACTCCAGTGGACAGTACGGAGCATGACTTTATACTGGAACAAGTGGAGGAAGCTGTAATTATTGAAGAGGAAGAAGTGGTTGAAGACTTAGGAGATGCTGAACCTCCATGGGAAAGTCAAGTTATAGAGCCTCCCTCAAAGACGTTTAAAATTGATGTTGAGGAGGGTGTACAACCTCCAATGCATATCATGGTTGAAGACTTTGAAGAGGTTAATCAAGAGATGGATTCAATCATTGATGAATTCTTATCTACAATTGAATCCTCTTCCATTGGACTTGACATGGAAATTAAAGAAGAAAAAGCACAACCTCCCATGCCCTTGGTGAACAATGAAGAAGAGATCAAATTGGAAAAAAGCTACCAAGAAGAAGAGGTTGATATTGAAGAAGCTTGCAAGGAGGTGGAAGTTGTCAAAGAAGAGCCCAAGAGAATGGAGCTAGAAATCACCTTGCCAAAGTTGTTGGAGACCTCTCCCCCAAAACCATCACCATCCATTCCTTCATTCAAGTGGGTAAATCTTTCATCTCTAAGCTTAATTAGCTCACTTGAATATGCTTTGCTTGAGACAGATGGGCAACTCAGAGCTCTTTGTGGCTTTAAGAGTAAGAGGGAGATGGTTAGTGGTAGGAGTCGTCATGCAGGATTCAATATGGTAGAAACCTCAAAGTTTAAATGCAAAGGTTGGTGTAAAGCTCAACTGAATGGGTCTAGGAAGTTGGTTGGCTGCTTTAGTGAGAATTCAGATTGCTTGCTACCCAGATGGAATCATGATGATCAACAAGAAGACGGGTGTAAAAGTAAAGTCTGGGACCCTAGAATTCAGTCTAGAAATCAACACTCTTAGGGCCTTGTCACTTGCTTTAACCTGCTTGAAGGCTTTCTGCACCTAGTTTGGGATCCCGGAGGCTATTGGAATCACAAACATTGGTGGAGATTACTGGATGAGTTCAAGCACAAGCCACCATAACAAAGAACTCTCCAAATGTCCAACTTAAGGACTTTAACTAAAAGTGCTAGGTGGGAGACAACCCACCATGGTATGATCGTTCCTTTTCTTCAATTTTGATTTTCTTTTGTTTGGTTTACTTTTGAATTTTATTTTATTCTATTTTCATTGAACCTGGAATTATTCATAGCATCCACACTATCATTGCATTTTGCATCCTGTATAAAAAAAAAAACACGCACGTGACGCGTAAGCGTCGCTGACGCGTCCGCGTCACAGGTGCGTTGGGAAGAAAATAAAATTGAACAGAAAGTCACGCGAAAGCGTGGCTGGAGGCGTGCCTTAGGCACAAATATGACCACGCGACCGTGTCAATGACGCGTCTGTGTCGTTTGCGAAATAGCCTCCCCACGCGAACGCGTGGCCCTGTAAAATCGACGTAAATGGGTGTATGGCAGCAAGTTATGATGGAGTCGGGCTGGAACCATGCTAGAAGCACAAGCCCTACCATGCGAACGCGTGGCCCACGCGTCCGCGTCATTTTTAAAAGAAAGGCCATTCATGCGATCGCGTCAACCACGCGATCGCGTCACCCTAATTTTTGGCAAAATGAGTTTAACACAGAGAGTTGCGCGAACGCGTCGCTGCCCTTGCGCCATTCGCACAAAGCGACTCACGCGACCGCGTCACCCACGCGTCCGCGTCACATGCGACGCACAGTTTTACTAGATCAGCGCCAACTATCTTATCTTTTCTTTCCCAATCCTAATTCTTTCTTCTCCCTTTCTTCCTCCTTTCTTACTTTCTTTTTCTTCGTTTATTTAACTTTTCATCCTTCTTCACTTCCATTCTATTTTTAATTTATTTGCATACTCTCATTCATTGTATTTTAATTTTGTGCATATTTTTATTTTCTTTTCTAAATTTATTATTTTACCATTGGTGTTAAATTTTCTTATTCAACTGTTACATATTTTCTTGAATTATTTTGGTGCTTAGCGACTTGCTTTACACTGTTGGGTAATATTTTATACTGTCTTTCATTACCTACTCTTCCCCTTTGTTGCAAATTTTTTTTGCAACATTGATATGCCATTTGCTTCCACTGTTTTCTCAATTGCATGTTGTAGCTACCATGTAATTGTGGTCCTCATTATTTGGCATTAACCTAGCCATATTTTATTTGTTTTTTTATCTTTCTTTCTGGGTTACTTTTCTTCTTTTCCTCTACTTTCAGGCTGGCCACCGAGAAAGAGAAAGGGAAAGCTTCTAGATGGGGAGACAAACAAGTCCATCAGCACAATCTTTAGAGAAAAGCATTAGTTGAAGCAACCCTTCCACTTGCACATCTTAGCATGCACCGAGGACGGTGCAACCTTTAAGTGTGGGGAGGTCGATACCGATCTCCATGGGTTAGTTATTTTCTTCTCAACACCAATGTCTTATTTTCTTTATTAGTTCATTGTTGCATCTGCATATTTGATTACATGTTTTCTTGATTTTACGCATTTAGTTACTACTTGGTTGAAGTAATATTTTCTTTTTCAAGACATTTTTATAGTATTTCACTAATTTAAATTGAAAAATTTTTTTCTGTTAAAACTTGTTTGAAGTTGTATTTGGAACATAGTTTAAAAAGCTAAGAACACACAACCTGTGAGATTTTGAGCTTATTTATATAGTTACATTATTTAACCATAAATTTTTATTCTTGTGTGTTTTCTTCCTTATGATTGCAATCTTTGCTTTGTTCCATTCTATATGTCCACTATTTAGTGTATTTACATGCTTGCATATGATTGAGGCCATTATTTATTTTTGCTCACTTATCCCAAATAAGCTTACCCTTTCAATTACCTTTGTTAGCCACTTTGAGCCTTTTAATCTCTATCTGTTCTATATTTTACCACATCACTAGCCTTAAGCGGAAAAATAAGTAATCACCCTAATTGAATATTTGGTTAGCTTAAGATAGAGATTGTGTATCAATTAAGTGTGGGAAAACTGTGGGAACTTGGGTTGATAAAAGTGTATAGTGTTTCATTGACAAAATATTAGAAATTTGGGTACCTACTCATGTGGGACCAGAAAAATTAAAAATCCATGTGCATTGATAAGTTATGTTTATTACAATATAAATAAATAAATAAGGGGACAAAATTACCCCAATGCAAAGTTAAGTTAATGAAGAGATCAATGCACATGTGATAAAAATTAAAAGAAAGGTTGATACATGAGTATGTGAAAAATGCAAAAAAATGGGAATTGTGGGTAGCTAGGCATGATTCTAGAGTTATAGAGAGTGTGTGTGTGTTAGGTGAAGAGCTTAGGTTAATTAAAGATTCATATTAAAGCTCACTTGGCCATACATATATCCTCACCCTTACCTTAGCGACATTACAACCTTGAAAAGACCTCATGATGTTTGCATTGATATACTAAATTTTTGTTGATTGGGTAGATGAAGAAAAAAGTTTAGAAAGCATGACTAGAGAAGAGTAGAGTGATTAACCCTAGACACTTGAAATATTAGAGTGATATACACTACCAGTGAGGGTTCAATGCTTGATTCTATGTTCCCTGCTTTCATGAGCTATCTTCTTACAAGTTTACTTGTCTTTTATTGTATAATTTGAATTAGTGAAATCTGATTTATGTTTGTCTTGAAGAACTTTTTTACTTTTAACCAAGTAGATAGAAGCATTTTGCATTTAGCTTCATTCATACAGATAGGTTGCATTTCATACATTCTACCATTCCTCTTCATCCCTTTATAGCTTCTCTTGAGCTTAGCATGAAGACATGCTAATGTTTAAGTGTGGGGAGGTTGATAAACCCCAATTTTATGGTTTATCTTGTGCTCAATTAATTATTTTTTATCAAGTCTTTGCACACTTATTCATACAAAATGCATGGTTTTACATTCTCCTTCCTGATTTTGTGCTATGATTGAAAACCTACTTCTTTGGCCTTATATTTGCTAATATTAATCTTCTCTTATTACCATTCGATGCCTTGATATGTGCGTTAAGTGATTTCAGAGATTACAGGGCAAGAATGACTCAGAGGATGGAAAGGAAGCATGCAAAAGTAGAAGGAATACAAGAAATTGAAGGAACTGTAAAGCTGTCAGCCTGACCCTCTCGCACTAAATCGATCATAACTTGAGCTACAGAGGTCCAAATGATACGGTTTCAGTTGCGTTGGAAAGCTAACATCCAGGGCTTCGAAATGATATATAATTTTTCATAGTTGCCCTGAGGATAAGTGACGCGAACGCGTGCATCACGCGGATGTGTCGCATCTGCAAAAATCAGCGTGTTTGAATTCGCAACCAGTGAATTCTGGGCTGTTTTTGACCCAGTTCTCGGCCAGAAAACACAGATTAGAGGCTATAAAGTGGGGAAATGCATTCAAACAACAGAGACATACACATTCACAATTATTAGGATTTAGATGTAGTTTTAGAGAGAGAGAGAGAGAGGCTCTCTCCTCTCTCTTAGGATTTAGGATTTAGATTTTTAGAATTAAGATTCCTCTCAGTTTATGGTTATTTCTCAATTTCAGGTTCAATGTTCCTTTTATTTATTTTCCCAATTTAATTTATGAATTCCCATGTTAGATTTGATTTCTTTTATTTAATATAATTTGAGGTATTTTAGATTTAAGATTTCTTTCTTTTATTTATGTTACTGCTGCTTCTCATCTGAAGGCATTTTTATTCAAGTAGATTTATTTTCTCCCTTTTTGCTTTGGTTAAGTAATTGGAGACACTTGAGTTATCAAACTCCTTGTGATTGATGATTGTTATCTTTGCTAGTTGATTTGTATTCCAATAACTCTATTCTTTCCATAGGAATTGACTAGGGCCAGAGGAATCAAATTTATTCATCCACTTGACTTACCTTCATAGTTTGAGGTTAACAAGTTGGGAGCAAAATCCAATTCTCATAACAATTGATAAGGATAACTAGGATAGGATTTCCAATTCTTACATCTTGCCAAAAGATTTTATTATTGTTAATTTATTTTTCTTGTCATTTAAATTACTTGTTCCTTATTTAAAAAAAAAAACCAAAAACATATGTTTTTACATAACCAATAATAAATTATACCTCCCTGCAATTCCTTGAGAAGACGACCCGAGGTTTGAATACTTCGGTTATTTATTTTTATTGGGTTTGCTTAAGTGACAACCAAACTTTTGTACGAAAGGGTTTTCTGTTGGTTTAGAAACTATACTTACAACGCGATTATATTTTTATTAAAATTCTTTACTAAACAGAAATCCGATCGTCACCGGCGCTTGAATCTAGCAACTAGGAAAGATCACTATCCGCTCCCATTTATTGATCAAATGCTTGACCGGTTGTCAGGTAAATAATGAGCGGATATTTTATACGCTTTTTGGCGTCATTTCATATAGTTTTTAGCATGTTTTGTTTAGTTTTTATTAAGTTTTCATAGGTTTTAGTGTAAAATTCACATTTTTAGATTCTACTTTGAATTTGTGTTTTTATGCAATTTCAGGTATTTTCTGGCTGAAATTGAGGAGCTGGAGCAAAAGTCTGATTCAGAGACAGAGAAAGCACTGCATATGATGTCCAGATCTGACCTCCTTGCACTCGGAAGATCTTTTTTGGAGCTACAGAAGTCCAAATGGAGCGTTCTCAACAGCTATGGAAATCTGACTTCCAGAGCTTTCCAGCAATGCATAATCGTCTATACTTTGCTTCAGAATAGAAGGCCCAAAACTGGTGTCCAATGCCAGCCTCTTGCCCCATTCCAGGCGTCCAACGCCCAAAGGAGGAGACCAACGTCCAAACGCCCAAAGAGGACCCCCTAGCCAGCATTCAATGCCTTAGAGGCCTCATAGCACGTGGATCTCCTCAAAGCTCAGCCCAAACACTCACCAAGTGGGCCCCAAAAGTGGATTTTAGTACTAAAAAGACTGTTTTACCCTTATTATGTAATCCTTAGTCATTAGTTTAGTATTTAAGGGATATTTTACATAATCATTGAGAACTTTTACCATGTTTTTCGTTCATGATTGTATTTTCTATCAGTATGAGTTCTTAAACCTCTTAGGTTGAAGGGAGGAGCCCTACTGAGTTTTGTGGATTAATAAAAGTACTACTGTTTCTTTCTCAATTCGCTTTTTGATTCTCTATTCTAAGATGTATCTTCGTTCTTCATCAATATGAATGTGTTGAACTAGCATAAGGTTATCAAATTCTACATGGGTTCAGAGTGAGTCTTTCATCGGACAATGATGAACCACCCGCTTGATTATACATCTCTTAGACGGCTAATCCACGACTTCATTGGGGACTTCTCGAGACACCATTTCAGCCAAGGTATGGGGAGATTAGGGTCTCTGTGGTAGAGGCTAGAACCCAAAGATGTACTATCCTCTGATCCGGATGATTCGACCTTGTCTGTGGTGTTTTGAGTAGGATCACCAAGGAGAGTAAACTGCAGGAGCTTCACCTTCAATCAGACTGGATCCGCACTAACCCTGAGGTTCAGATCTAGAGGAGTATTGGCGGCTGCTCAAACCAGTGTCAATCACATACAGCCTGCCATAGAAAAAATCATTCACAATTGAAGAAGACAGTAATACCAGAGTTAATCCCGAAGGACAAAGAATCTCGAAGCCTTAACCATCTTCTTATCATTGGTTACATTCGAATTCACAAAGTATTTTATACAATTTTTCTTTATTTCCTTTTATGCAATCACAAACATACCTACATCTTCTTTTCACCTAACTAAGATCTGAAAAATAACCATAGCTTGCTTCAAACTACAATCCTCATGCGATCAACCCTAACTCGCTCAGTTATTACTTGGATAACCCAGTGCACTTGCTGGTTCAGTTGTACGAAGTGGGGGTAATTCATGCACCAGTAAATCTCATTACTATTTTTTAGACGGTTACACTGGTTATTTTCAGATTCACATAGCTCCTGAAGATCAGGAGAAGACTACTTTTACATGTCCCTTTGAAATATATACATACAAAAGGATGCCATTTCGTTTATGTAATCCACCAATAACGTTCCAAAGGTGTACGGCAAGTGTCTTCTCGGATCTAATAGAAAATTGCATGGAAGTATTTATGGACGATTTTTGTGTCTATGGCAACTCATTTGATATGTGCTTGGATAGCTTGGCTAGGGTGTTAGAGCGGTGTGTCAATACTAGCCTTGTACTGAATTTTGAAAGGTGCCATTTCATGGTAAATCAAGGCATAGTATTGGGCCACATTGTCTCAAGCAACGGAATTTCTGTGGACCTGGCCAAGATTGTCTAGCTTGCCTTACCCCTCCTCAGTAAGGGAGATACGTTCTTTTCTGGGCCATGCAGGTATCTACAGGCAGTTTATCAAGGATTTCAGTAGGATTGCCTTACCACTTTCAAGATTGCTTCAGAAAGAGGTAACATTTGATTTCAAGATGCTTTCAAGGAAGCATTTGATATACTAAAGGATGCCTTAACCAAAGCTCCCATAGTGTGAGGGCCGAATTGGAGTAGCCCATTCGAGATTATGTGTGATGCATCTAACCATGCAGTGAGGGTAGCGCTTGCACAGCACGATGGTAAGGATCCTTATGTCGTTGCCTATGCTTCTAAGATTCTAGATAGTGCATAATCCAATTATACTACCACAAAAAAAGAGTTGTTGGCTATTGTTTTTGCTTTAGATAAATTTCGGGCCTATTTACTTGGCTCTAAGGTGGTAGTATATTCGGATCATGCGGCTATAAAATTTCTTTTGGCAAAGAAGGAGTCTAAACCTAGATTGATTCGATGGATATGGCTCTTGTAAGAGTTTGATCTAGAAATAAAAAATAGGACTGGAACACAAAATTTAGTGGCGGACCACTTAACCCGCCTTGAGCACTTCAAGTTTGATTCCACCCCTATCCATGATTCCTTTCCTTTAGACACCTTGCAAGCAATTTCTCAAGACACACCACGGTTTGCATGAATTCCTAATTACTTGGTAGGCTGCACAGTCCCTTAAAATTTTTCTAAACACTAGAAGGACAAGCTGAAAAGCAAGTCCAAGTACTATCTCTGGGATAACCTTTACTTGTGGAGGTGTGGGGTCGATCACATGATTAGGAGGTGTGTGGCTCAATCAGAATTTCAATCTATATTAGAGGCTTGCCACTCTTTTTAAAGTGGTGGACACTTTGGTCCTCAAAGAACAGCAAGAAAGGTATTAGACTATGGATTTTGGTGGCCAACCCTATTTAAAAATGCGACCCTCTTTCGCAACTCATGCCATCAATGCCAAAGATTTGGTAATGCATCCAAGTGAGATGAGATTCCTCAACAACCTATGTTGTTTTGTGAGATTTTTTTACGGTTGGGGCATTGACTTCATGGGTCCATTCCCAAATTCAAATGGATTTCTGTATATTCTGTTAGCCATTGATTATGTTTCTAAATGGATGGAAGTAATTCCAACCAGCACTGATGATGCTAACATTGTTATCACTTTTGTGAGAAATCACCTTATTTGTCGCTTTGGATCGCCATGAACAATTGTGAGCGATCAAGGTTCACATTTTTGCAACAAAAGAATGGCAACATTAATTCATAAGTACCATGTTATTCATAAGGCAGCCACTGCCTATCATCCCCAAACCAATAGCCAAGCCGAGGTTTCCAACCGAGAGATTGAGCGAATTTTGGAGAAGTTAGTGAAACCTCATAGGAAGGATTGGAGTTCTAGACTCAGGGATGCTTTATGGGCTTATTAGATGGCCTATAAAACACCAATAGGCATGAGTCCATTTTGGTTAGTCTACAGGAAAGCATGTCACCTTCCGGTAGAAATTGAGCACAAGGCATATTGGGCCATGAAAGAGTGCAATTTAGGTTTGAAAAAGGCTGAAGTTAAAAGGAAGTTGCAATTAGAGGAATTGGAGTGTTTAAGGTTGGAAGCATATGAGAACTCAAGGCTTTACAAGGAAAAAGTCAAAACGGTGCATGACCGGCATCTCAAGAGAAAAGAGTTTAGAATTGGTGACCAAGTGCTACTATACAATTCAAGGTTGAGATTGATGCTCAGAAAATTGAGGTCAAGATAGGAAGGCCCTTATACGGTAGAGAGGGTTGAACCCTATGGTGTCATTCATTTGAGCCATCCCTCAAGCCCTAGCTTCCTCAAAGTGAACGGTCACCGGCTTAAGCTCTACCATGGTGTCAATCCCAAAGACGACAAGGAATTGGAAATATTTCTTTTGAAGGATCCTCCCAAAGAAGAAAGTTGAGCTTCATGACCGTCCAACTTAAGGACGTTAAAGAAAAGTGCTCGATGGGAGATACCCCACCATGGTATGATCTTCCTTCTGTATAGCTCCTTTTACTTAGTTCTCATCTCTCTGATTGAATCTCTTGAGTTTGGTTAGTTGGAGTTGAACTATAGTGTTTTATGAGGTTTTTATTGTTGTTAGTTTGCTTAGTTTGGCTATTTTGGTTAATGATATTGAATTCTAGGTGTTTGTGCTATTTTTCTTGCTTAGATGTTAAGATGTCTATTATAGATGCTTTTTCATATATTAAAAAAAGAGAGAAAGAGAGAGGTCATGCGTACGCTTGCCTCACGCGTACGCGTGGCACCTGGACAGAGCGTTTAGCCTGTTGTGCCGGTACTGTGCAGATACTATGCGTTGGGCATAGTTGCAAATCATGCGTACACGTGCCTCACGCGTACGTGTGACACCTGGCCAGAGAGTTTTGCCCATCGTATCGGTGCCATGTGAATTTTGTGCGTTAGGCATAGTTGCAAGTTAGGTGTACGCGTGAGGACCCCAACCCAAGTTAAACGCTGTTTGTGCGAGCATTCTACAACCACACCACCCCTGCATCTACTCCCTGTCGTGCGTACGCTCACCTCACGCGTATGTGCGACCTCTGTGATTTGAATGGGAGAATGTACCCTATTCTCCATCTCACTTCTTTCTTCATTTCTTTTTCTTTCTTCCTCCAACCCTCCCCCCCCCCCCCACTTCTTCTCTCTACCACCGGCAGCCACCACCACCACCAGCGGTAACCCCCTCTCTTCCTCCTCTTCTCATTCTTCTCATACTACCCTCACTTTTACTTATCCTCATTTTCTTCTTCCTCTTTTCAAGGTTTCATTTCCTCACTTTCTTATACTTTCTATTTTTTTTTTTTGGTTGTTACAATTGGATACTTTAGTTATTATTAGTTTGTATTTTAGCTTTGTTTTTATAGTTTGTTCTTATTTTTCCTATGCTTGTTTTTTTTCTTCTTGCATTGGTGTTGGATTTTCATACTCAATTTTTGAGAATTTAATGGATTATTTTGGTGCTTCTTGACTTATTTTGCATTGTTGGGTGATGCTATGATATTTGGTATTTCATTTTGGTTACACTATACACTTGGTTTTATCAATTTGCTTGTTGTTCATACTATTGGTGCACAAAATTGTGATCATCAACAATGGCGCCAAAGACTTGGAGCTCTCAAACGTGAATCACACTTTGTCACAATTCCGCACAACTAACCAGCAAGTGCACTGGGTTGTCCAAGTAATAAACCTTACGTGAGTAAGGGTCGATCCCACGGAGATTGTCGGCTTGAAGCAAGCTATGGTCATCTTGTAAATCTCAGTCAGGTGGATTCAATTGGTTATGGAGTTTAAGGTGATGAAAATAAACATAAAATAAAGATAGAGATACTTATGTAATTCATTGGTGGATTTCAGATAAGCGTATGAAGATGCTTTGCTCCCCTTGAACCTCTGCTTTCCTATTGCCTTCTTCCAATCATTCATACTCCTTTCCAAGGCAAGCTTTATGTTGTGCATCACCGTTGTCAATGACTACATCCCGTCCTCTCAGTGAAAATGGTCCTGATGCTCTGTCACAACATCGGCTAATCAGCTGTCGGTTCTCGATCATGTCAGAATAGGATCCATTGATCCTTTTGCGTCTGTCACACGCCCTACAATCGCGAGTTTGAAGCTCGTCACAGTCATTCCTTCCCAGATCCTACTCGGAATACTACAGACAAGGTTTAGACTTTCTGGATCTCAGGAATGGCTGCCATTAATTCTAGCCTATACCACGAAGGTTCCAATCTTAGATCAAAAACCCAAGAGATACGCATTCAAGCCATTGCTAGTAGAACATAGGTGGTTGTCAGGCACATGTTCATAGGTGAGAATTATGATGAGTGTCACGGATCATCACATTCATCATGTTAAAGAACGAATGAATATCTTGGAGAAGAAATAGACTTGAGTTGAATAGAAAAACAATAGTACTTGCATTAATTCATGAAGAACAGCAGAGCTCCACACCTTAATCTATGGTGTGTAGAAACTCCACCGTTGAAAATACATAAGAACAAGGTCTAGGCATGACCGAATGGCCAGCCTTCAAACGTGTCTAAGATAGCATAAGACTTATCAAAGATGAAAATACAATAGCAAAAGGTCCTATTTATAGAGAACTAGTAGCCTAGGGTTTACAGAAATCAGTAATTAATGCATAAATCTTCTTCCGGGCCCACTTGGTATGTGCTTGGGCTGAGCATTGAAGCTTCCATGTGTAGAGACTTTTTTTGGAGTTAAACGCCAGCTTTTGTGCCAGTTTAGGCGTTTAACTCCAGCTTTTGTGCCAGTTTTGGAGTTAAACGCCAGAATTCTTGAGCTGACTTGGAACGCCTGTTTGGGCCATCAAATCTCAGGCAAAGTATAAACTATTATATATTGCTGGAAAGCCTAGGATGTCTACTTTCCAACGCAATTGAGAGCGCGCCAATTGGGATTCTGTAGCTCCAGAAAATCCACTTTGAGTGCAGGTAGGTCAGAATCCAACAGCATCTGTAGTCCTTTTTCAGCCTCTGAATCAGATTTTTGCTCATGTCCCTCAATTTCAGCTAGAAAATACCTGAAATCACAGAAAAACACACAAACTCATAGTAAAGTCCAGAAGAGTGATTTTTATTTAAAAACTAATTAAAATATACTAAAAACATACTAAAAATAATGCCAAAAAGCGTATAAATTATCTGCTCATCACAACACCAAACTTAAATTGTTGCTTGTCCCCAAGCAACTGAAAATCAAATAGGATAAAAAGAAGAGAATATACAATGAATTCCAAAAATACCTATGAAGATTATTATTAATTAGATGAGCGGGGCTTTTAGCTTTTTGCTTCTGAACAGTTTTGGCATCTCACTTTATCCCTTGAAGTTCAGAATGACTGGCATCTATAAGAACTCAGAATCCAGATAGTGTTATTGATTCTCCTAGTTAAGTATGTTGATTCTTGAACACAGCTACTTTATGAGTCTTGGCCGTGGCCCTAAGCACTTTGTTTTCCAGTATTACCACCGGATACATAAATGCCACAGACACATAACTGGGTGAACCTTTTTAGATTGTGACTCAGCTTTGCTAGAGTCCTCAATTAGAGGTGTCCAGAGCTCTTAAGCACACTCTTTTTGCTTTGGACCACGACTTTAACCGCTCAGTCTCAAGTTTTCACTTGACACCTTCACGCCACAAGCACATGGTTAGGGACAGCTTGGTTTAGCCGCTTAGGCCAGGATTTTATTCCTGTGGGCCCTCCTATCCACTGATGCTCAAAGCCTTGGATCCTTTTTATCACCGTTGCCTTTTAGTTTAAAGGGGTATTGGCTTTTTCTGCTTGCTTTTTTTTTCTGCAAGCTTTTCACTGCTTTTTCTTGCTTCAAGAATCAATTTTATGATTTTTTAGATCATCAGATAACATTTCTCCTTTTCCTTTCATTCTTTCAAGAGCCAACAATTTTAACATTCATAAACAATCAAATTCAAAAATATGCACTGTTCAAGCATTCATTCAGAAAGACAATAGTATTGCCGCCACATCAAAATTATTAAACTGTTTTAAAATTTGAAATTCATGCACTTCTTTTTCTTTTTCAATTAAAAACATTTTTCATTTAAGAAAGGTGATGGATTCATTTTCATAGCTTTAAGGCATAGACACTAATGATCATGTAATAAAGACACAAACATAGATAAACATAAAGCATAATTTTCGAAAAACAGTAAGATAAAGAACAAGGAAGTTAAAGAACGGGTCTACCTTAGTGATGGCGGCTTGTTCTTCCTCTTGAAGATCTTATGGAGTGCTTGAGCTCCTCAATGTCTCTTTCTTGCCTTTGTTGCTCCTCTCTCATGGTTCTTTGATCTTCTCTAATTTCATGGAGGAGGATGGAATGCTCTTGGTGCTCCACCCTTAGTTGTCCCATGTTGGAACTTAATTCTCCTAGGGAGGTGTTGATTTGCTCCCAATAGTTTTGTGAAGGAAAATGCATCCCTTGAGGCATCTCAGGGATTTCTTGATGAGGAATTTCCTCATGCTTTTGATGAGGTTCTCTTGTTTTCTCCATCCTTTTCTTAGTGATGGGTTTGTCCTCATCAATGAGAATGTCTCCCTCTATGTCAATTCCAACCGAATTGCAAAGGTGACAAATGAGATGAGGAAAGGCTAATCTTGCCAAAGGAGAGGACTTGTCCTCCACCTTGTAGAGTTCTTGGGATATAACCTCATGAACTTTCACTTCCTCTCCAATCATGATGCTATGTATCATGATAGCCCGGTCTATAGTAACTTCAGACCGGTTGCTAGTAGGAATGACTGAGTGTTGGATGAACTCCAACCATCCCCTAGCCACGGGCTTGAGGTCATGCCTTCTTAGTTGAACTGGCTTCCCTCTTGAATCTCTCTTCCATTGAGCGCCCTCTTCACATATGTCCATGAGGACTTGGTCCAACCTTTGATCAAAGTTGACCCTTCTTGTGTATGGGTGTGCATCTCCTTGCATCATAGGCAAGTTGAATGCCAACCTTACATTTTCCAGACTAAAATCTAAGTAATTCCCTCGAACCATTGTAAGCTAATTCTTAGGGTCCGGGTTCACACTTTGATCATGGTTCTTGGTGATCCATGCATTGGCATAGAACTCTTGAACCATTAAGATCCCGACTTGTTGAATGGGGTTGGTGAGAACTTTCCAACCTCTTCTTCGGATCTCATGTCGGATCTCCGGATACTCATTCTTTTTGAGTTTGAAAGGGACCTCGGGGATCACTTTCTTCTTGGCCACAACTTCATAGAAGTGGTCTTGATGCACCCTTGAGAGGAATCTCTCCATCTCCCATGACTCGGAGGTGGAAGCTTTTGCCTTCCCTTTCCTCTTTCTAGAGGTTTCTCCGGCCTTTGGTGCCATAAATGGTTATGAAAAAAAAAAGCTTTAGCTTTTACCACACCAAACTTAGAAGGTTGCTCGTCCTCGAGCAAAAGAAGAAAGAAGAGAGTAGAAGAAGAAGAAATAGAGGAGATGGAGTGGGCTTTGTGTTTCGGCCAAGGGGGAGAAGTGGTGTTTAGGTTGTGTGAAAATGAAGGAGTGGAGATGGGTTTATATAGGGCTGAGAGAGGTGTGTATGGTTCGGTTATAGAGGGTGGCTTTGGGAGGGAAAGTGGTTTGAATTTGAATGGTGAGGTAGGTGGGGTTTTATGAAGGATGGATGTGAGTGGTGAAGAGAATTGTGGGATTTGATAGGTGGTGCACAAATTGTGAATCACACTTTTCACAACTCGTACCACTGACCAGCAAGTGCACTGGGTCGTCCAAGTAATACCTCACGTGAGTAAGGGTCGAATCCCACGGAGATTGTTAGTTTGAAGCAATCTATGGTTACTTTGTAAATCTTAGTCAGGAAGTCAATTATGTTTATCAGTTGAATTGCGAATAAACAAGAGAGCATGGATTAAAGGTTACTTGTTGTGCAGTAATGGAGAATATGTTGGAGTTTTGGAGATGCTTTGTCTTCTGAATCCCTGCTTTCCTCTGTCTTCTAATTTATGCGCGCACGTCCTCCTATGGCAAGCTGTATGTAGGGGTTCACCGTCGTCAATGGCTACATCCCATCCTCTCAGTGAAGAATATGCTCACATGCTCTGTCACAGCACGGCTAATCATCTGTCGGTTCTCGATCATACTGGAATAGGATTCTTCGTCCTTTTGCGTCTGTCACTAACGCCCAGCACTCGCGAGTTTGAAGCTCATCACAGTCATTCGATTATTGAATCCTACTCGGAATACCACAGACAAGGTTTAGACTTTCCGGATTCTCATGAATGCCGCCATCAGTTCTAGCTTATACCACGAAGATTCTAATTAAGAGATCTAAGAGATACTCATTCAATCGTATATAGAACGGAGGTGGTTGTCAGGCACACGTTCATGGTTGAGGAAGGTGATGAGTGTCACAGATCATCACCTCCATCACAGTTAAGCGCGAATGAACATCTTAGATAGGAACAAGCGTGTTTGAATGGAAAACAGAAATACTTGCATTAATTCATCGAGACATAGCAGAGCTCCTCACCCCAACAATGGAGTTTAGAGACTCATGCCGTCAAAGAATACAAAGTTTTTATGTAAAATGTCATGAGGTACAAAATAAGTCTCTAAAAGTTGTTTAAATACTAAACTAGTAGCCTAGGTTTACAAAAAGTGAGTAGACTATGACAGATGGTGCAGAGATCCACTTCTGGGGCCCACTTGGTGTGTGCTGGGGCTGAAACTTAAGCAATTCACGTGCATAAGGCCATTTTGGGCGTTCAACGCCAGGTTTGGATCCATTTCTGGCGTTGAACTCCAACTTTTAATCCTTTTCTGGCACTGGACGCCAGAATTGGGCAGAGAACTGGCGTTGAACGCCAGTTTACGTCGTCTATCATTGAGCAAAGTATAGACTATTATATATTTCTGGAAAGCCCTGGATGTCTACTTTCCAACGCAATTGAAAGCACGCCATTTTGAATTCTGTAGCTCCAGAAAATCCACTTTGAGTGCAGCAAGGTCAGAATCCAACAACATCAGCAGTCCTTTTTCAGCCTGAATCAGATTTTTGCTCAGCTCCCTCAATTTCAGCCAGAAAAATACCTGAAATTACAGAAAAACACACAACTCATAGTAAAGTCCAGAAATATAAATTTTTCCTAAAAACTAATGAAAATAAACTAAAAACTAACTAAAACATACTAAAAACTATATGAAATTAACCCCAAAAAGCGTATAAAATATCCGCTCATCAATAGGTGAGGGGTTTTTGGGGAAGAGGTATTGAGGTGATTAGTGAATGGGTGAAGAAGAGAGAGAGTGGTGGGGTAGGTGGGGATCCTGTGGGGTCCACAAATCCTGAGGTGTCAAGGATATCTCATCCCTGCACCAAGTGGCGTGCAAAACGCCCCTTTCTGCCAATCCTGGCGTTAAACACCAGGCTGCTGCCCATTTCTGGCGTTTAACGCCAGCTTCTTGCCCATTCCTGGCGTTAAACGCCAGTCTGGTGCCCTTTTCTGGCATTAAACGCCCAGAATGGTGCTAGACTTGGTGTTTAACGCCCATTCTGCTACCTTTACTGGCGTTTAAACGCCAGTAACTATCTCCTGCAGGGTGTTCTATTTTTCATTCTGTTTTTCACTTTGTTTTTACTTTTTCAATTGTTTTTGTGACTTCACATGATCATCAACCTACAAAAAACATAAAATAACAAAAGAAACTAGAAATTTAACATAGATAAGTAAAAATTGGGTTGCCTCCCAACAAGCGCTTCTTTAATGTCAATAGCTTGACAGTGGCTCTCATGGAGCCTCACAGATGTTCAGAGCAATGTTGGAACCTCCCAACACCAAACTTAGAGTTTGAATGTGGGGGTTCAACACCAAACTTAAAGTTTGGTTGTGGCCTCCCAACACCAAACTTAGAGTTTGACTGTGGGGGCTCTGTTTGACTCTGTATTGAGAGAAGCTCTTCGTGCTTCCTCTCCATGGTAACAGAGGGATATCCTTGAGCTTTAAACACAAGGGAATCCCCATTCACTTGAATGATCAATTCTCCTCTGTCAACATCAATCACAGCTTTTGCTGTGGCTGGGAAGGGTCTGCCAAGGATGATGGATTCATCCATACACTTCCCAGTCTCTAGGACTATAAAATCAGCAGGGATGTAATGGTCTTCAACCTTCACCAAGACATCCTCTACAAGTCCATAAGCCTGTTTCTTTGAATTGTCTTCCATCTCCAGTGAGATTCTTGCAGCTTGTACCTTAATGATCCCTAGCTTCTCCATTAGAGAGAGAGGCATGAGGTTTATACTTGACCCTAGGTCACACAGAGCTTTCTCAAAGGTTATGGTACCTATGGTACAAGGTATTGAGAACTTTCCAGGATCTTGTCTCTTTTGAGGTAATCTCTGCCTAGTCAAGTCATCCAATTCTTTGATGAGCAATGGAGGTTCATTCTCCCAAGTCTCATTACCAAATAGCTTGGCATTTAGCTTCATGATTGATCCAAGGTACTTAGCAACTTGCTCTTCAGTGACATCTTCATCCTCTTCAGAGGAAGAATACTCATCAGAGCTTATGAAAGGCAGAAGTAAATTCAATGGAATCTCTATGGTCTCAGAATGAGCTTCAGATTCCCATGGTTCCTCATTAGGGAACTCCATGGAGGTCAGTGGGCGTCCATTGAGGTCTTCCTCAGTGGGAATCACTGCCTCTTCCTCCTCTCCATGTTCGGGCATGTGAGATGTGGTTATGGCCTTGCACTCTCTTTTTGGATTCTCTTCTGTATTGCTAGGGAGAGTGCCAGGAGGGAGTTCAGTAATTTTCTTACTCAGCTGACCCAATTGTGCCTCCAAATTTCTAATGGAGGACCTTGTTTCAGTCATGAAACTTTGAGTGGTTTTGATTAGATCAGAGACAATGGTTGTTAAGTCAGAGGGGTTTTGCTTAGAATTCTCTGACTGTTGCTGAGAAGATGATGGAAAAGGCTTGCTATTGCTAAACTTATTTCTTCCACCATTGTTGTTGTTGAAACCTTGTTGAGGTCTCTGTTGATCCTTCCATGAGAGATCTGGATGATTTCTCCATAAAGGATTATAGGTGTTTCCATAGGATTCTCCCATGTAATTCACCTCTTCCATTGCTGGGTTCTCAGGATCATAAGCTTCTTCTTCAGAGGAAGCTTCCTTAGTACTGCCTGTTGCTGCTTGCATTTCAGACAGACTCTGAGAAATCATATTGACTTGTTGGGTCAATATTTTATTCTGAGCCAATATGACATTCAGAGTATCAATCTCAAGAACCCCCTTCTTCTGAGTTGTCCCATTATTCACAAGATTCCTTTCAGAAGTGTACATGAATTGGTTATTTGCAACCATTTCAATGAGTTCTTGAGCTTCTGCAGGCGTCTTCTTCAGATGAAGAGATCCTCCAGCAGAGCTATCCAATGACATCTTGGATAGTTCAGGCAGACCATCATAGAAGATTCCTATGATGCTCCATTCTGAAAGCATGTCAGAAGAGCACCTTCTGATCAATTGCTTGTATCTCTCCCAAGCTTCATAGAGGGACTCACCATCCTTCTGTCTAAAGGTTTGGACTTCCACTCTAAGCTTACTCAATTTTTGAGGTGGAAAGAACTTTGCCAAGAAGGCATTGACTAGCTTTTCCCAAGAGTTCAGGCTTTCCTTAGGTTATGAATCCAACCATGTTCTAGCTCTGTCTCTTACAGCAAAAGGAAAGAGCATAAGTCTGTAAACTTCAGGGTCAACCCCATTGGTCTTGACAGTGTCACAGATTTGCAAGAACTCAGCTAAGAACTGATGAGGATCTTCCAATGGAAGTACATGAAACTTGCAGTTCTGTTGCATTAAAGAAACTAATTGAGGCTTAAGCTCAAAGTTGTTTGCTCCAATGGCAGAGATTGAGATGCTTCTCCCGTAGAAATCGGGAGTAGGTGCAGTAAAGTCACCAAGCACCTTCCTTGCATTGTTGGCATTATTGTTGTTTTCGGCTGCCATGGTTTCTTCTTCTTTGAAGAGCTCTGTTAGGCCCTCTAAAGAGAATTGTTCTTTAGCTTCTCTTAGCTTTCTCTTCAGGGTCCTTTCAGGTTCAGGATCAGCTTGAACAAGTATGCCTTTATCTTTGTTCCTGCTCATATGAAAGAGAAGAGAACAAGAAGGTAGGGAATCCTCTATGTCACAGTATAGAGATTCCTTGAGGTGTCAGAGGAAAAGAAGAATAGAAGGAGGAGGTAGATGGAGGAGAATTCGAACATATAAAGAAGGAGGGAGTTCGAATTGTACCTTGAGGAGGAGTCTTAGTCCCTTAAATAGAAGGATGTGAGAAGAGGGGAAGAATTTTTGAAAATTAATTAAAAGATTTTAAAAAAGAAAATTGAAAATTTGATTGAGATTTTCGAAAACTAAGATTGGGAAAGAAATAAAGTGATTTCTGAAAAAGATTTTGAAATTAGAAAAAGATTTGATTGAAAAAATTAATTTTGAAAAAGATATGATTGAAAAGATATGATTGAGAAGATATGATTGAAAATCAAATTAAAAAGAGAAAGTTTTAAAACTAAAGTTGATTACTTGACTAACAAGAAATTAGAAGATATGATTCTAAAATTTAAAATTTGATCCTTTCTTAATAGGCAAGTAACAACTTGAAAATTTTGAAGTAAATCTTTAATTGAAGCAAGGATTTTGAAAATAGTAAAAATAAATATAAAATGGAAAGAAATTTATTTTGAAAGAGATATGATTGAAAAGATATGATTTGAAAAAGATTTGATTTTGAAAAATTATGAAAACTTGAAAAAAATGTGAATTAAAAACAAAATCTTCCCTCTAGTGTCATCCTGGCATTAAACGCCCAGAATGGTGCCCAGAATGGGCACCATTCTGGGCGTTTAATGCCCAAATCTCTACCTTTTTGGGCGTTAAACGCCCAGCCAGGTACCCTGGCTGGCGTTTAAACGCCAGTTTTCCTTCTTCACTAGGTGTTTTGAACGCCTAGCTTTTTCTGTTTGATTCCTCTGCTGAATATTCTGAATCTTCAATTCTCTGTATTATTGACTTGAAAAGACATAATTTTGAAAATATTTTTGAATTTTTGATGATAAGAAACAGTAAAAAATGCAACTAAGATCAAATAAACAATGCATGCAGGACACCAAACTTAAAAATTTTCATATAGGAGACACTAACAAATTGATAATGCATATGAGAAACAACAAAACACACAAAACAAGAGAATTTAAAGATCAGAGCAATGAAATCATCAAGAACAACTTGAAGATTAATGAAGAACATAATGTATATATTCGAAAAATGCAAGAAGAATAAAAACATGCAATTGACACCAAACTTAAAAATTGATACTAGACTCAAACAAGAAACATAAAATATTTTTTATTTTTATGGTTTTATAAATTTTTTTGTGATTTTCGAAACTTATATGGAAACGAAAATAAAGAGAATCAAAACTTTTAATAAGAATTTCAGGAATCATGCAATGTTAGTCTAAAGCTTTAGTCTAAAAAGATTAGACATGTTTGGCCAAGCTTCAGCAGGACATTACATTCAATAGCTAAATTCATGAGAGTCAATCAGCTTTTGTGATGGTGGGAACATCACCTTGAAACTCTAGAATTCATTTCTAAAAATTCTGAAAAAAAATACCTAATCTAAGCAACAAGATGAACCGTCAGTTGTCCAAACTCGAACAATCCCCGGCAACGGCGCCAAAAACTTGGTGCACGAAATTGTGATCATCAACAATGGCACCAAAGACTTGGAGCTCTCAAACGTGAATCACACTTTGTCACAATTCCGCACAACTAACCAGCAAGTGCACTGGGTCATCCAAGTAATAAAACCTTACGTGAGTATGGGTCGATCCCACGGAGATTGTCGGCTTGAAGCAAGCTATGGTCATCTTGTAAATCTCAGTCAGGCGGATTCAATTGGTTATGGAGTTTAAGGTGATGAAAATAAACATAAAATAAAGATAGAGATACTTATGTAATTCATTGGTGGATTTCAGATAAGCGTATGAAGATGATTTGCTCCCCTTGAACCTCGGCTTTCCTATTGCCTTCTTCCAATCATTCATACTCCTTTCCATGGCAAGCTTTATGTTGGGCATCACCGTTGTCAATGGCTACATCCCATCCTCTCAATGAAAATGGTCCTGATGCTTTGTCACAACATCGGCTAATTAGCTGTCGGTTCTCGATCATGTCGGAATAGGATCCATTGATCCTTTTGCGTCTGTCACACGCCCCACAATCGCGAGTTTGAAGCTCGTCACAGTCATTCCTTCCCAGATCCTACTCGGAATACCACAGACAAGGTTTAGACTTTCCGGATCTCAGGAATGGCTACCATTAATTCTAGCCTATACCACGAAGGTTCCAATCTTAGATCAGAAACCCAAGAGATACGCATTCAAGCCATTGCTAGTAGAACATAGGTGGTTGTCAGGCACATGTTCATAGGTGAGAATGATGATGAGTGTCACAGATCATCACATTCATCAAGTTGAAGAACGAATAAATATCTTGGAGAAGAAATAGACTTGAGTTGAATAGAAAAATAATAGTACTTGTATTAATTCATGAAGAACAGCAGAGCTCCACACCTTAATCTATGGTGTGTAGAAACTCCACTGTTGAAAATACATAAGAACAAGGTCTAGGCATGGCCGAATGGCCAGCCTTCAAATGTGTCTAAGATAGCATAAGACTTATCAAAGATGAAAATACAATAGCAAAAGGTCCTATTTATAGAGAACTAGTAGCCTAGGGTTTACAGAAATCAGTAATTAATGCATAAATCTTCTTCTGGGCCCACTTGGTGTGTGCTTGGGATGAGCATTGAAGCTTCCATGTGTAGAGACTTTTCTTGGAGTTAAACGCCAGCTTTTGTGCCAGTTTAGGCGTTTAACTCCAGCTTTTGTGCCAGTTTTGGAGTTAAACGCCAGAATTCTTGAGCTGACTTGGAACGCCTGTTTAGGTCATCAAATCTCGAGCAAAGTATAGACTATTATATATTGCTGGAAAGCCCAGGATGTCTATTTTCCAACGCAATTGAGAGCGTGCCAATTGGGCTTCTGTAGTTCCAGAAAATCTACTTTTAGTGCAGGGAGGTCAGAATCCAAAAGCATCTGTAGTCTTTTTTCAGCCTCTGAATCAGATTTTTGCTCAAGTCCCTCAATTTCAGCCAGAAAATACCTGAAATTATAGAAAAATACACAAACTCATAGTAAAGTCCAGAAGAGTGATTTTTATTTAAAAACTAATAAAAATATAATAAAAACTAATTAAAATATACTAAAAACATACTAAAAACAATGCCAAAAAGCGTATAAATTATCTGCTCATCAACTATGCACACCAAGTGTTTGTAAAAAGGAATCAATGAGACTTGCTTCATTTTGGTCATGTTTTTCAAATTAATGCTTAACCTTTTATGGCACTTGTGTTCTTTTTGCATTGATGTGGAATTCTCTTCTCTTTAATGACCAAATTTTTTCTTGATTATGGCTTGCTCTCTTTGTTCAATCATGCAACATTAGTGATTTAGTCCTCTCTAACTCAATATTCTTCACTTCTTGTGCTTCATTGTCTTGGAGTTAGATTAAGACCGGACTTTTCTCATGTTATAACTAATCTTTTATGTGTTCATTGTTGTTCATCATTGATGCTTGAGATTGCTCTTTTCATGCTATTTACTTATGTTCTTCTCTCACTCTTGCATCAAGTGCTAGTTGCTATGTCTCAATGCTTATATTGCCTTCTCACTTACATGTTGTAGCTACCATGTAGTTGAGAACCTTTACCCTTGTATGGCATTTTTTCTCACTTGCATTTTCTTAAATTTTAGTGTCTTTGTATCTAAACTTAATGTTTCTAATTTTTTCTTCTTTTCAGGATGGCTACCAAGAAAAGAAATAAAGGAAAAAGCCTCTAAGAAGACACCAACTAAGGCGGCAACTAAGAAAGCACCTAGAAAGGCATTGGTTTGCAAGCTAACCGTCAAGCCACCACCCCCTAAGTGGCCAAAGATGGTTGAGCGCATCGATGAGGAGGAGAAACAAGTTTCCCTAGATAATTCTATGAGATTTGCTAACCGCTATTGTGAGCGGATGTATTCAAGGTTGCTTGAGAGAACCCCCCATTGTGAACGTAAACTCCTTGTGTCGGATCACCTAGCTAAATTTATGGTGGACCGCATTAAGCGGCATGGTTGGGAGTTCTTGAATCGAGATGTGGGCAAGGCCAACCTATCTTTGGCGGATGAATTATATGCCAATTATGATATATCCATCCTTGAATTGGTTTATGTGTGCCAGAAGAATGTCCTGGTATCTAAAGCCGCTATTCAGCAAGCGCTTGGACTCCCACCAAGTCTGAAAGGGGAGGATGCTTATCAAGAAGCAGAGTTTCTTCGCAAGATATTTGCTTTTGAGTGGGATGCCGTGATTAGAGTCGTTGCACAACCCGAAAGCTGTTGGTTTTATGGGTCACGCAAGTATAATCCCAAGTACATCTCGATGAATGTGTTGACTATGAAGGCTAGGGTGTGGCAACAAATCAGGTCTCATTATGTAATGCTAAGCACTCGTAACTCTACCATCACTGCGGATATGACCGTCCTTGTTTGGTGCATTGACGGAGGAAAATTGTCGATAAAGAATTTCTCAAAAAGTTCTCATTGCAAGTATAGTTCTAAACCAACAAATTATCCTCGGTCAATGTTTAAATTGATTGTCACTTAAGCAAACTCAATAAAATTAGCCGAAGTATTTAAACCTCGGGTCATCTCTCAAAGGAATTGCAGGGAAGTGTAGTTTATTATTGGCTATGGCAAAGTATATTTTTGGGTTTTCTAATAAGAAACAAGAATGTAAAATGGCAAGAAAATAAACTAATAACTAAGAAAACTCTTAGCAAGGAAAGAGAATTAGAAGTCCTATCCTTATTATCATCATCAATTGTGATGGTAAATGTAAACTACTTTCACTTAGTTATCCTCTAACAAAGAAGGAAAGTCAAGCGAGCAAAATCAACTTAAGTTCACAAGTTCTAATCAAAGACTAGATTTAGTGAGGCTCAAGCCAACTAGCAACTTTCAATCACCAATCAACAAAAGAATTTTGATAACTCAAGAGTCTCTAATTAATCAATCAAGTCAAGAACATAAAAATCTCAATTAAAATCCACCCAAGCATTTTATCAAACACTTGGAAGGCATAAAATAAAAACATAGAAAATTGACAATACATAGGAAATTCTAAGACTAACCAAAGCAAAGAAATAACAATAACAAAGCAATTGAACAATAAGAAACATGAAACATAAATTGCATTAATGAAAATTGAGAGTAACACATGAACTCATAAACTAAATTAGCAAAATAAGCGAATCAATAAGAGAAGTAGATAACTAAAGTGCTAGAACAAATAAAAGTAATAGAATACTAAATTAAAATAAGACTAAAACCTAAACCTAAGGAGAAATTAGAAGAAGAAATCTAAAACCTAAAGAGAGGAGAGAGCCTCTCTCTTTAGAATTCTACATCTAAAACCTAATGTGTGTGAATGAAAAGTGAATGAATATTCCCTTCCAGCTCCACTCTACAACCTCTTGTCCTCATTTTCAGGCCTGAAACTAGGTCAAAAGCAGCCCAGAAATCGCCCACAGCGTTTTCTCGTAATTGAGGCACGTGACGCTTGTCACACATACGCGTCATCCACGCGTGCGCGTCATTTCTCTACTGTAGCAACCCACCTTTGGAAGAGCCCAACATTTCGGAGTGCACTTCAGATCATGGCGGAGAAGGTGATCAAGAGGTGGACATGGAGGTGCCCTTGTCACACCATCCTGAGGCTATTGGAGGTGGAGATTCTGAGCCCCTTTTGCTCATCACTCATGGCACGGAGGACCGTGCCAATGTTTAAGTGTAGGGAGGTTGGTGACTGACTTCTGTGGGTAACAATTCCTTTCTCCAACACCTAGACTTTAATTTCTTTTGTTAGTTATGATATTTTAGGCTTTGTAGTTATTTGTTAGCATTTAAGTGTTAGAATTCATTTTTAATACTATTTACATGATAGTTGTTTGAAAAAATCACTAGAACTTTGATTTGATTCTTAGTCTCTCTTTTAGGATGTTTTGTTCACTTTTCTTTTATTTTTATTGTGTGATTAGATGTATATAAATTGTGTTTCCCTTGCATTCCATCCAACCACCTAAAAAAAATTTAGGACCGCTTGGTTAGAGTAATCATCTTTCTAAGAAAGTTATTTTAGGGCATTCCACTAGTTTAAGTGAAAAGTTTTCATTGAACTTGCTTGAAGAAATCAATTTTAGAATATAGTTTAGAGCTAGAACACATAAACCTAGTGAGATTTTAAGCCTAATTGATTGGTTGCATCTTTTCAACCAATATATTATTTTGGTGTGTGTTGTTCTCTCTAAGATTGTGATTTTTGACTTGTTTGATTCTATATATCCATTATTTGGTGTATGAATGCATTTGTATGATTAAGGTATTTATTTCATTAAAGCTCACATACCCAAATGTCCTTACCCTTTCATCAACCCTTGTTAATCCATTTTGAGCCTATTTAACCCCTTTTGTCCTTTACTTTAGCACGTCACTAACTTTAAGTAAAAAATAATAAATATCCTTAATTTGGATCTTTGATTAACTTAAGCTAATGAGAGTGTACATTTTTTAAGTGTGGAGAAATTGGATTTGGGAACATTGGTTGGGACCATTGGGTATTTTACATTCCTTGTTAAAAATTTTAGAAAATTGGGTACACATCCATGCATCAAAAGAGAAACTATATGCATTAACCTTTTATTCATGTAAAAAAAAAAAGAAGAAGAAAAGAAAAGAAAAAGGAAAAGAAAAAGGAAAAAAAGAAAGTAATAAAAAGGGGACAAAGGTTAACCCCATGGTAAGGTAATAAAAACAATGCATATGTAACATAAATTGAAAGGATGCATGAATGTGCGGAAAAGAGGTGAATAATAGATAGTTAGGCTTTGCATAATAGTTAAATCGGTTGTGTTAGGTTAGGTGAAAAGTTTAGGTTAATCAAAAATTTAAATTTTAGTTCAGTTAACCAAATACAATCTTACCTTGACCCTAGCCCCATTACAACCCTTGAAAAGACTTCTTGATATTTGTATGCATGCATTGAATACTTGTTGATTGGTAGAAGAAGAACAAGTTTTAGAAAGCAAGATTAGAAGATAATTGAGAGAATCAATCCTCAAACACTAGAGAGATTAGAGCGCAAACACTTCCGGTGAGGGTTCGATTGCTCAATTCTATGTTTCCGGCTTTCATGAGCTTTCATCTTGCAAGTTTGTTTACATTTTGCTTTGAAAATCAAGTTAGTGGAAGTTGTTTGTTGATCACCATACTATTTTGGCCTTATGTGTTCATATATATTCTTGGAGGTTGATTTATTTTTAACCAAGTGGGTAGAAGCATTTACCATTAGTTGCATTAATTGCATTCATATATATAGGTTACATTTCATAAGTTTTACCATCTCCTTTATTCTTTTGGTTTTTTAATGTTTAGCATGAGGACATGCTAATGTTTAAGTGTGGGGAGATTGATAAATCATAATTTTATGGTTTATTTTGGATTAAATTGAGTGGATTTTTGTCAACTCTTTCACACTTATTCATATAAACTGCAAGCTTTTATGATTTCTTCCTAATTATGCTTTATAGTTGAAAATATGCTTCCTAGGCCCTAAAGATGCTAATTTTTAATTCTCTCCTATTACCATTCGATGTCGTGATGCGTTTGCTAAGTGATTTCATGATCTATAGGGCAAGAATGGCTTAGAGGATAGAATGGAAGTATGCAAAAATGGAAGGAATTTGAAGAATTGAAGTTTTGAGGATCTGGTGCTCGCGCGTACGCATACGCGTGACCTATGCATAGTTTAACCTGCACGTACGTATGGCTCCTGCGTACGCGTGACATGAAGCTCATGATTTAATTAGAATTGCACGTGCCAGCGATTTTTGGACCTCTCTTGGGCCCAAATCAAGCTAATTCTGAATGGAGAAAGGCCAAAAGTTGAAGGGGGAATGGAAGGACACAAGCAAACACACATTTACTTAATTTTTAGCTATTTTTGTTCATAGGTTTTTGGAGAGAGAAACTCTTTTTTCTCTCTAGGTTTTATTGTTCTTTGATCCACTTTTGTTTGAATCCATGGATTAGACCTTGTTATTATCATCATTGTAGTTTCTCTAGTTTAATTTTGCTTAGTGAGCTTGCAACTCTAGTTATTTTGGTTTGTGATTTTGGATCTTGTTGGATTTAAGTTTTAATTAATGCATTGAGGTTTTTATGTTCCATATGTGTTATTTGATTTACTATTGTTGATAATTGATAGTGGGTAGATTTAATTTGAATTTGTTTCTCAATTTTATGATGTCTGTTATTAGTAATCACTAAGTGTTTGTGAAAATGCAACTTACGAATATGGATTAGATTTCTATTCTTGGCTTTAGGGTTGAGCAATTGGAGACTCTTAAATTATCAAAATCTAGTGTTGATTGGTAATTGAGAGTTGCTAGTTGGCTTGAATTCCACTAAAGCTAATCTTTCATTAGGATTTGATTAGGAATTGTGGACTAAAGTCAATTGTACTTGCTTGACTTTCCTTCAATTGTTAGAGGATAACCAAGTGAGAACAATAGACAATTACCATCACAATTGAGGATGATCATGAGGATAGGAATTTTGATTCTCACCCCTAGCCAAGGTTCTTTATATTGATTGATTGTCATCCCTTTTTGTTGACTTTAACTCTTTAGCTCTCTTAGCTTAATTTCATATTTCTTAGTTATATGCACTTTTTATTGCTATCATCTTATTGCATGCTTGTTTGATAGTCATTTACTTGAGTGATATTTCTACTTGTTTCAATTTAATTGTTAATTGTTCATTGCTTTTAGAATTCTAGTCACTTTATCTCCCCCCCCACACGTGCACGCGCGCGCGCGCAAGCAATTCAAACCCCCCCCCCCACCCCCCAATTTTCCTAATCAATGATGTGCACTCAATTGCAAGTTCTAGGAAAAACGACTCAAAATCCTACTCCTGGTAATTGATTTGATTGTTGTGACACTCTTCTAAACTTTGATTGGGGATCACTTGTCGATTTAGGTTATACTTGCGACATTTGAGTTGAAAATCTTTTGAAATTTTTCTAGACCGGCATTTATCTTCCGTCAGAGTGACATTGAGATTATTTGGGTTTTGCTATTAAGGATGGGGAAGAGTAGTAATGATGGTGATGATATGATGTGTAGTTTAAAGGTAAAATTGAAAAAAAAGTGACATGTAGTTTATTGTTAAAAAACTTAACTTCAAAGATAAAATTAAAATTTATTTAAAACATTAAGAATAAAATTATAATAAATTAAATATTAAAGATATTTTAAAAAATTTTTGTAAATATTATGACATAAAATATACTTTTATTATTATTATTATGGAATTAATTTTTAAATACGAATAAAGTATTATTTTTGCCTTAACTATTTAGGTCAAATCTCAAAGTAGTCTCTAACGTTTTAAATATCTTATTTAGGTTTATAACTTAACATTTTAAAATTATTACAATGTTATTCTGCCATCAATTCTATTAATATTTTTGTAACAAAGATGTACATGTAAATGTTATAATCTACTGTAAAATTTATGTTAGTGTAAAAATAAAAAATCAAATAATAAAAAAATAATATTACCATATGAGGAAGAAACGTAATTAAGGTTTTATACTACTAGTGTTGTTTTAAAGGACCTATTCATGTATTATCCAGAAGCACTAAATCATAAGGTATGAAAAATTTTCTACTAGACTTCAACCACAAATCATCATCTTCTGCATATTAAATATACACTTTTTCTTGTTCTTAATTTACTATCTTCAAATTTATGTGCCAACAAATAAATGCGAGGGAAGGGAAAAATCAAACAGGAAAGTGACCAGCCAACAAAAGTGGACTAAATCTCCATTTTGGTCCCTGATATTCACGCGATTACTCAATTTGGTCTCCAAAATTCAAAATTACTTATACTAGTCCTCTATATTCAAGTTCGGGCACCAATATGGTCCCTCGACTCTTTCCGGCGATGACTAAACAAACGGAGTACTGAGATGGTACCCACCCTGCTACACTGGATGATGAGTAAATGACGTCGTTTACCATGGCACCTAAACAAGTCAGAAATGAAGAATAGTGGAGGTACAGAAGAAGAATACTTTATTTTGGGTCTCCATAGTTTCTTCTCCCTTCATATACAAAGTGACGATATTTTTGACTTGTTTGGATGCCAAGGATAAACAACATTGTTTACTTATCATCCAACATGGTAAGGAGGGTGCCATCTCAGCATGCCATTTGTCTAATCATCGATGGAAAAAGTCGAGGGACCACATTGGTACCCAGACTTGAATTTAGAGGACCAGTATAGGTAATTTTAAATTTCGGAAATCAAAATTAGTAATTTCATGAATCTCAGGGACCAAAATAGGAATTTAGTCACAAAAGTGACTAAGATAGTAAGATCGTAAAGCACAAATATGGTAAGCAGAGGCAACTAGGTTGCATTGTTGGCGGTGTATTTTATTTCTAAAACGTCCACACCAACTCCTGCGGCATGACACGAGCTATATTAGGACACCACGCTTATCTCCTCGAGCAGCAGGGCAGCATAACGTACAAGAGTGCCCTGGTTGTTTACAACAGTATCGATCCAGCCAGCAGCAGATCTACCCTTTCAACAAATGAGTACGAATATACAATTTCGAAACAATTATATATTATTTCACCCTCTATTTTGGGATTCACACATAACATAACAACAATGATAATATTAACTTTTAGCAAAATATAGGAAATATATATATATATATATATATATATATATATATATATATATATATATATATATTTGACCCAACCTCATGACCCTTTTTGCGAGCTCGTTGGCCTAATATCGACGACAAAAATGTTACATTATCAGCATACTAATGACGGAGTTAATCTCAATATTTTGGCAACAAAACAATAACACATTTTAGTCCTGCGAAGACTGCTACAAAATTAAAGTAGTAGCTGCCCAACTTTAGAGGCACCCATAATAGTAGAAAAATTGAGTTTGTGATGCATGATGGATATGAAAATGCATTCAGTTATGATGGCAACTTGAAACTGATTGTATAACAAAATTTGTATAACAAATTCTGTTAGAAATTAGTGTTACTAAGTCAGCATATAATTATCTTAGTTAGTTAATTGCTTTAAATTAAATTAAGAATTAGAGATAAGTTAGTAATATAAATAGTAGGCAATCTGTAATTTATTTTACTCAATTTTTCTTTCTGAATCAATATACAGAAGCTACTCTCTCTCTCTCTCTCTCTCTCTCTCTCTCTCTCTCTCTCTCTCTCTCTCTCTTCTTCCCCAATTCTTCTCCCAAAATCTCAATCCAGAACTCGGTTTTATCATGGTGCGGTGAGTGTGGAAGATCGAGATTGAGAAAAAGGTGTTGTTGATGCAATTGGAGCTGTGATTTAGTCGCAATGACAAACAACCCTAGTTCAGATCCTGAGATGAATCAAACTCCAGATTTAGAGTTTTCTCCAGCAGAGCTTCAAAGCTTAGCACGGGTTTTGAGCAAACTCTCAAATATGCAATTATCAAGTGCAAAATCAAGCGCTAATTTCTTATCAGATCCGTCAAGTGTTTATTACTTGCATCCAGGTGAGAATCCGGGAATCTCTATTATTACTGTTATCTTGAACACTCAGAACTATAATTCCTAGTCTAGAGCTATGAGGCTAGCTTTAAAATTAAAGAACAAACTAGGATTCATTGATGGAACTATACAAAAACCGAATAAGGATGATCCAACTTTTATAGCTTGGGATAAATGCAACACATATGTTGTAGCCTGGATTAATTTGTCATTGAGTACTGAAATTCCACATAGTGTAACTTGAAATGAGATTGCTGTAGATCTGTGGGTTGATTTAAAGCACATGTATTATCATGGAGATTTGTTTAAGATTGCTGAGCTAGAAGAAGAATTATACACAATGAAATAAGGAGATTTAACCATCATAGGATACTACATGAAGATGAAGGCATTTTGGGAAGAAATTGAAGGCTTAGAGCCAGTTTCTAAATGCAAGGATTGCAATGAAGAGTGTGATTGTGGTCTTCAAACAATGAGGAATTACAGAAGAGAGAATGATGCGGTAAGGTTCTTGAGAGGCTTGAATGAGCAATATGGGACTGTGAGATCCCAAATAATGCTTATGAGACATATTCCTACTATCAATGAAGTGTTCTCTTTGCTTACTCAACAAGAGAGGCAGCTTCATGGTCCAGATCAGAAGGTTAGAAGTTTTGTTGCAGTGGCCAATTCAGTGCACAATTTTAACAACTATGTCCCTAAAGGAAGAGGACGAGGGGGACGAGCAGGGAGAACTGGAAGAGGTGGTGGAAGGAGCTCATCTAAGACATGTTCATATTGTCATAAGGTAGGGCACCTTGTGGGTACTTGTTACCACAAACATGGGTTCCCACCCCACCTCCAAAGGCAAAAATTATCACGGGAAATGAACAATGCAGCTATGACAAATCACATAGGCACTGAGATTGAAGGAAATAGTGGTTGTACAGAGAAACAAAAGAGGGAGAGTGATGTTCAATCTTAGTCTAATTAGAATTTGAGAAACGCACTGCTTACCTTTCTTCAATAGGAGTGTACACAGCCTTGTCAAGGAACAAATATGAAAGAAACCTGCCACACAAATGCAGAAAAGAGAGGTATAATCTTAGAGACTTATACACTTTACATGAGCTCCCATATTGCACATTTATTGTTAGTAAAAACTTTTTTTCAAACTCTTGGGTGCTAGACACAGGTGCCACAGATCATGTGTCACACTCAATGCATTTTTTTACTACTTTTAGGCATATTAGGCCAATTCTGGTCAAGTTACCAAATGGGACACAAACAACAGCACGAATAAGTGGAACTGTGGTATTTTCAAACACATTTTATCTCAATGATGTGCTGTATATACCAAGTTTCAACTTTAATTTAATTTTCATATCCAAAATTACAAAAAGCTTGCATTGTCAATGTGTTTTTACTGACCAATACTGTGAGATACAGAGCCAGAATTCTTTAAAAATGATTGGCACAGCTAGAGCAAAAAGAGACAGCAGATACGAAGCATTTAGGACATCCATTACATACAGCAAATTCAGGAAATTGCAGCAAAAGTATAGTACTTAGCTTGAATATTAGGATTGCAGATACAATTACACAAAATCAATGTTTTTCAAATTTTTCAAATAATGATTTGTGGCATTATAGGCTAGGCCATGTACCACAAAGCAAATTAGAAATAATATCTATACAATGCAATTAAACTGAATATGATACACCTTGTGACTCTTGTCATTTTGCAAAGCAAAAGCGTTTGCCATTTCCTCTTAGTGAATCAAGAATCCAGAATAGTTTTGATCTTTTGCATATGGATATTTGGGGTCCTATAGCATCAGTTTCTTTACAAGATTTTAAATATTTTTTAACAATTGTGGATGATAAAACAACATTTATTTGGGTTTATTTCATGAAGTTAAAGTCAGAGACAAGCACTTTGACACAAAATTTTATAACCTATGTTAAAACTCAGTTTCAAACCCAAGTTAAGACCATTCACTCGGATAATGGTCCTGAGTTTAAAATCACTTCTTTTTACAATTTACATGGCATCATTAATCAAACTTCTTGTGTTGAAACGCCCCAAAAAAATGGTATTGTTGAGAGAAAACATCAACACATACTAAATATTGCAAAGGCATTGTTTTTTCAATCTGGTTTACCAAAGTGTTTTTGGAATTATGCCATTGGTCAAGCTGTACATTTAATAAATAGATTACCAAGTCCAGTTTTGAAAAATCAAACCCTTTGAAGTTTTATTTAACAAAAATGCTGACATAAATTATCTTAAAATTTTTTGTTGTCTAGCTTATGCATCTACTATTTCACAAGGAAGAAAAATATTTTACTTAAGGACACGAAAAAAGTGTATTTCTTGGTTATGAAACCAGCAATAAAGGGTATGTTCTATTTGATCTTCACACTAGGGAAACATATTTGTCTAGAAATGTAGAATTTTATGAGCATTATTTTCCATATAAATCCACTCAGACAATTCCTCAAGAAGGTCAAGCTGATTTTAATTTGCTCCCAAGCATAATGTTACTTATCATTTTGATGACATTGATCCTTTTGTTGATAATTCATTGAATTTGCAACTTCTCATCCTCATGCATCTCAACCTAGTTCATCTCATCATATTCAGCCTAGAAAATCCACCCGCATTAGAAAGCCACCTAATTACCTACAAGACTATCATTGCATGTTGGTTGACGCAGCTTGCTCTAATGTCTAATTATGTTCAAGGAAATATGGACTACCTCAAATGGTGGATTATGGGTGGCTCTCCCCCATCCATAGAGCTTTTTCCCTTACTATAACTACTACAGTTGAGCCGAAGACTTATGAACAAGTTGTTGTGCACGAGTGTTGGAGAAATACAATTAGTGTGGAGTTACTCGCTCTTAAGAAGAACAAAACTTGGACAATTACTTCTTTGCCTCCGAAAAAGCGTGCCATTTGTTGCAAGTGGGTCTTCAAGGTTAAATTCAATCCCGATCAGAGTGTTGAAAGGCATAAAGCTCGACTTGTGGCTCGAGGTTTTAGTCAACAAGTTGGCTATAATTACTTTGATACATTTAGTCCGGTTGTCAAACTCACTACGTTGAGACTTCTACTCACTTTGGCAGCAGCAAAAGGATGGGAATTATACCAGCTAGATGTGAATACCGCCTTTTTGCATGGTGAGTTACAAGAAGAAGTATACATGCTTCCTCCACAAGGTCTTGTTGTTCCCAATAGTGCAGTTTGTCGGCTTGACAAGTCCTTGTATGGTCTCAAACAGGCTAGTCAGCAGTGGAATTTGCGTCTCAGTGGCTTTCTTCAGCAGCATGGCTTCATCAAATCAAGCCATGATCATTCTTTCTTCACCAAACACACTAATAATGGCCTAGCTGTAATTCTTATATATGTGGATGATTTAGTTTTATCTGGAGACAATCTGGTTGAAATTGAGGACTATTAAGAAAGCATTGGATGCTGTGTTTAGCATCACAGATTTGGGAAAGATAAAATTTTTTCTTGGTATGGAAGTGGCATGTAGTTCCCGAGGCATTGCCTTATATCAACGTAAGTACACACTTGACTTACTTGAGGAGTATGGGATGTTAGAGGCAAAACCAGCCAGTGTTCCTATGCTTTATAATGGTAAAATTTCTAAAGAGAATGGCACAAAACTTGAGGACCTGACATGTTTTTGGAGGTTACTTGGAAGGTTACTATATTTGACTAATACACGGTCAGCTATTGCATTTGTTTTGGGAAAGCTTAGCCAATTTCTTGATTGTGCTACTGATGAACACTACAAGACTGCTCTACATATCCTTCGTTACATCAAGCAAGCTCCTGCGAAAAAGGTTATTTTTCTCATGCCAAAAAGCTCTTCGCCTCTCTGGTTTTGTTGATTCGGATTGGGCAACCTGTGCTGATTCTAGGAAATCAGTGACATGTTATTATTTTTTCTTGGGATCTTCTCTCATCTCTTGGAAGAGTAAGAAGCAAACGACTGTGGCTTGTTCTTCTTCGGAAGCAGAGTATCAAGCCATGGCTCAGGCAACAAAAGAGGGTCAATGGTTATTGTATTTGTTGCATGATTACCAACTTCCTCATTCGCAACCTATTAATCTCTATTGTGATAATCAATCAGCCATGTATATTGCTGCCAATCCAGTGTTTCATGAGAGCACCAAACATATTAAAGTGGATTGTCACATTGTAAGAGAAAAGGCGTAAGCTGGTATATTGAAGTTGCTGCCCATTAACTCAGCTAATCAAACAGATGATCTTCTCACCAAAGCTTTGGCACCCGCTCCTTTTCAAGCACTCACTTTCAAGTTGGGCATGCTGGATTTGCATACCCCACTTGAGGGAGGATCTGAACAGATTTTAAATGTAGCTATAGTTAGCTCTAGTTTAAGGAAGGATGATGAAGATGATAATATTTTTAGCTCTGGACAGGTTTCAAGTACTTCCAACTTGAGGGAGGATGATGAAGATGAAAATGCATTCAGTTATGATGGCACATTGAAACTGATTGTATAACAAATTCTGTTAGAAATTAATGTTGCTAAGTGCGTATAATTATCTCAATTAGTTAATTGCTTTAAATTAAATTAGGAATTAGGGATAAGTTAGTAATATAAATAGTAGGCAATCTGTAATTTATTTTACTCAAATTTTCTTTCTGAATTAATATACAGAAACTATTCTCTCTCTCTCTTCTTCCCCAATTTTTCTCCCAAAATCTCTATCCAAAACTCGGTTTTATCAATGCAATTAGAATTGAGACTTACTTTATATATTAGAGTAATAATATTTAGAGTCTTTGTTCATTTCACGAGACAAGAAAATTTTTTCAAGGAGAAACTAAAAATAACAAACAAATTTATGACAAGTGCCATTATATTTTAATAAAAAATTAAATAAATTAAAAAAATAATAAATATTTTTAATAATAGTAATTTTATTGTTCTTTAATTTTTACAACTTTTTTTAATTTCCAGTATTTTTTTAATTTAAAAATTTAATAATGCTACTAGTTAATTTAAACTCGAATTAGATGTTGTATATTATTGTTGTCATTCCTAAAGTTATTAAATTTGCAAATTTTAATAATATTTAGAGAAAAACCAAAACAGTCTCTGACAATTATCTCGAAAGACAACGAGGTCTTTGACAAAAAAAATTCAACCCGACTCCTGATAGTTACCTAGAGAAAAATTAAAAAAAAGTCAATGTTGTTTTTTTGGCACAGAGGCTAATCAGTCTAAAAAGAAAAGATTAGGAGCCGAATTGGGTGTTTTTTTTTTCTTGGGGGTCTCGTTGTCCTTTCGAGATAATTGTCAGGGGGCCGGACGGGGTATTAACTCTAATATTTATATAAAAATTAAGTTAATAACTATATTAATTTTTTATTTAATTAATTAAATAGATAGAATCATAATAAAAGCCAAAGTTAATTCTTCTTAGTAAGTCACTTTTTAGTCCTTATTTATTATTTATGATACAACAAATAATATATAACTCCTCTTAAAAGAACCATCACGAGGTGTCACTTACAATTTTTCTACACCCATACCATAAGAGGTCCCTAAATATGAATCTACAAGAATTGTTTTCTGTATCTTTCCTTCTAAATATTAGAAATGAATATTGAAAGATATGTGAAATCTTAAAGCAAATTGTAAACAATGTTTTTTATAAGATGATTTCTTCCAAATCCATGGCAATTTTGTGGGTAAGTTACCCTTGCACATGTGTCATCATCTCAGCCATTGATCAAAAAAATTTTCAATCTTTCATTAATTGCATTCATTGATAATAACAAAAGCCTTTAATGAACATATACTATAACAAATACTACATTAATTATTGTATACATATACTATATAGTGTATTGGGGAACATTTATAATTATAATTTATAATCTCTAACTTGTTTTTCATTTTATAAAATACCCTCCATCACTTTCTGAAATTCAACATGCATGTCTCACAAGCCTTTAATTCATGTTTCACTTCCTGAAAAACGCATAGAACCCACTGCCCACTGGTTTTTTTGCCTTCGTTCTATACCCACTACCCAACCCTGAAATTTGTTATCCTAGAACCCACAACCCAACCCTATTTGATTTTTTCGCCTTCGTTCTATACCCAGCGTCCATGATCTCCTTCGAGTAACAGGTTCCGGAACTGGTACTCTACTTTCGTCGGATTGGCGTCGACGTCAACTGAGGAGAGGGCGAACGCTAAACTGATGTGGCTCCGGTTGAGAAATTTGTAGCAGAACTTCTGCTAGATCCGAAGCTGTGGCTGCTGGAAGCTGGTTTACCAACATTCATTTTTCGGCTGCCTTCGAATTAGGTGCGTCGGATTAGGTAAAGGTCACCTCCCTCCGACTCCGACAGTGCACTTTTTATCCGTTGAAGCTCAACCTCTGGTTGTCATCAAGGTATGTCCGATTAAGTTTTTTTCTTAATCCAGATTAGTTTAATTTGGATGATAGTCTATGCCTTTTAAACGGTTCTCTGTTTAGGGTGTTGGGTTGCTATCCTTGAATTTGGAAATTAAGTTACATTATCCAGTTCTATGCTGTGGCTAGCTTTGGGGAATTCAAATTAAAACCTAATACTGGGTCGAAACAATTGGGTTAGTTTAATTGGTTTTGGTTCATTTAATTTTACATGCAGCTTAGTTTAGCTTCCCGTAGTTGCTGCCATTGGCTCTGTTTAATGACATTTTTGGGTAAAATTATGGCAGGGGTTAATTTATGTCCATAAAGGAGGATGATGTTAAGAATGATTCTGATAATGATTTGGGTGATGATTTCGATTATCAACCGAATGCAGAAGATGATGCTGATGACGACGATGTGGATTCGCTGGATTCCACTAGCAAGAGTGAAGAAGTTTGTGGTGTAAAAAGAATAGCAGATTTAATGGTGGAGGATATTTGGAACCTGGAGTTTAGGACGGAGGATGAGGCTTGCCAATTTTATAACGCTTATTCTTGTTGGCATAGATTTGTAATGAGGAAAGACGACGTGGTTAGGGATAATCAAGGTAGAATCATTATCAGGCAACTTGTTTGCAACAAAGAGGGATGGAGAAATATGAGGTATCTTGATATGGATGATAGATCAAGGGAGGCAAGGTCACTAACGCGAACCAAGTGTCCAGCTCGGCTTAGGGTAAAGCTTGACTACGGCTGCGGTAGATGGAAAGTATCATGTTTTGTGGAATCTCACAACCACGATCTGACGCCACCCCAATTTGCGCATCTGGTACCGGCCAATTATCGTCAAATTGTCACTGATAGAGTCCAAGTGGAAAATCTTCATAATTTTGGTGTCAAGAGCTGCCACATTATGGGGTATATTGCATTCCAGAAGAGTGGATATCGTCATGCTGGCTTCACTCGGAAAGATTTGTACAACTACATCGATTGCTATCATCGGGAAAAAGTTAAAAACGGGGATGCCAATGCGGCAATAAACTATTTGATTGGCAAGTCAAACAACGATCCGCTGTTCTTTAGAAAGTATATGTTCACTAGTGACGAAAGGATGGAGCATATTTTTTGGGCAGATGGGCAGTCAATTATCGACTATCACTGCTTTGGAGATATTGTTGCCTTTGATTCAACCTACAAGAAGAATAAATACAACAAGCCTTTGGTCATTTTCTCTGGATGCAATCATCACGGGCAGACTGTTATCTTCGGCTCCGGCCTACTATCCGACGAGACCACAGAGACGTATAAGTGGTTGTTGGAAACCTTTGTAGAAGTGATTGGTGGGAAAAGTCCAAGAGCAGTAATAACTGACGAAGACCTTGCCATGCGAGATGCAATCAAGAATATTCTGCCTGATGCGACCCATCGGTTATGCGGATGGCATCTGCAGAGAAATGCATGTGAAAATATAAAGAATCCTAATTTCCTGCGCGATTTTAAGGGTCTTATATACGACAACAACGACCAGAGAGACTTTGATCGGAGATGGGCAGCCATTTTGGATAAGCACAACCTTGTTGGCAGTACCTGGATAGAAAAGATGTACGAAACTCGTGAGATGTGGTCCCATTGTTTCCTCCGGGATAAGTTTTTCGGTTACATAAGGACGACATCACAGTGTGAAGGTATAAATTCTCTCATCAGATTCTATGTTAATCGCAAGAACACCCTCATTGACTTCATGCATAACCTGGATAGGGCCTTAAAGGAGTATAGAAACAACGAATTAATATCTGAATTTAAGTCTCAGTGCTCAGAGCCAGTGATGATTACCTCGTTGGAGGTATATGAAAGATCTGCATCATGTTATTTCACGCGAAACATTTTCAAGGAAATTCGTAATGAGATTCAGAGGGCAGGGGCTTTGAATATAACGGTACTAAGCACAACCTTGGACAAGGTAGAGTTTAGTGTGACTGCTCTCGGAGACCCGGCCAAAGATCGACGGGTGGAAGTCGATAGAGGTAAGAATCTGTTCTCGTGCTCGTGCAAGCTGTTTGAATCACGTGGTATTCCCTGTAGTCATATCTTCTGTGCCATGAAGTTCGAAAACATACTTAAGTTACCAGATTCGTTGATATACAAAAGGTGGACAAATAATGCAAAGAACGAATTTATTAGCACAGAAATGCCTGTGAATGATGACATCGAAAGGGTCTTAAAGTTTCGAGTTGGAGCATTGGCATCGAATTGCAACAAGCTGTGTGATATTGCCTGCAAGGATCTTGCATACTTTGATGAAGTCCAGTCTGAACTTGTCAATTTAGTTATCCGGCTGCAGTCACGCAAACAAGGCAAGTCAACTCCTAATGTTAACGTGGAAGGCATCAACGATCCCTTTGTTGTCAAAAGCAAAGGAGCCCCTTCCAAGAGGTCTTCTTGGAGGAAGAAGAGATCATGCTCTAATTGCCACAAGTACGGTCATTACTACAAGCGCTGTCCAGATCTGATGCAGCATAGTGTGGAAGGTAACCCTCGCGATCGATCATACGGCAATGCATCAGCCAAGGACTCAGGTTTTAGTCCAGAAAGGTTTGCTAATTCTTCGAGGTCGTTCTCAATTAAGTCAGAACACCACTCAGGACCTAATACCAAGGTACGATTTGTTTATTCTAAATAGACTCCTGCTGTGAAAATCTTGTTCGGTGTGTGTCCCTTTAAAAACCATTAAACTATGTGAATGCTCCTCTGTTTGGGCAGCCTTTTAAAGAGGGTGGAACAAGGAAGTTTACGGCGACGGGTATGAGGAACCGGAAGGGTAAAGACAACACTTTTGTCAAGGTAATTTTTTTGAATATAAACATCTAATTTCCGTGTCATGAACTGGGTAAATTAACGTAGATCTCCTTCTTCTTGTCTAAAAAAAAATTTATAAAACAGCGGAGCCTCCGTGAAAGCAGCAAATCCATTGACATCGCGTCCATGAATGGTGTTTTCAATAAAAATCTCGACTCGTTAACACATGTGTGATGCGTAAAACTCCTCTTAACCACTTTGCGATGAATGACCATTATGGTTGTATGCATTATTATAGTTTCTGATTGGGGATTATGATGTTATCAGCAGGTGAAGGAGTCACAGCAGGACAAGAGACATTCATTCACGAACTATGAATGCGATAATGATGTCATTGATGATAAATGTGACACACGACATGTGGAGATCGATGTCCGAGATCAGTTACCATCGTCACTGCCTTGTGGCAACAAACAAGGATCGTACATGGCATTGTTCGCATCGATGCATAGGACACTTTGACCATTTCAAGGAATTAGTCTTCTGAATTTAGTGCAATGCATGTATAATTGGTTCTAAAAGCGTGATCTATCCTAATTTACTGACCGCAATGTATTTGTCACTGCTTGGTATTGAGGAGTTTTAAGTTGTATTTATTTACGTCAACTATGAATATGTCCATTAGGGTGATAATTATGTTCGATTATATGTAGGTGATTTGCTTACATTGCTGTATTTTCGTTGCAGTAAATTGTGGTTGACTTTTGGGTAACGACTTGCTACCATTGTGATTATGAAATTCAGTTGATCAATTAGAGTTGTGTAAATTGAATTTTTTCCCTACTTAGTCCATTATGATGACAATAATGTTGAATAATATGCATGTGTTTTGCTTACATTGCTGTCGTTTAGTTGCAGTTTATTGTGGTCGCATTTTGGGTAAGGACTTCCTACCATTGTGGTTATGCAATACAGTTGAAAAAAATAGAGCTGTGTATCAGTGATTTTTTTTTTCCTTTCTTAGTGCTTTTGATTTACCAACCAAATTATTAGATTGAATGGGTTGTATTCTCCAAGGTTGAATTGTTCCAACATGATTTTAAATATCTTTTGTAACGTTGAGGTGGTGAATCTACTTTGTTATTATGGTTTCTATATTCATTGAAAATTTTATTTAAGGGAAATGGCACACTGGTATGAAAGCAGTTTGAAATATATATAGATATATGAAGCAGAAATTCGTAACACAAACAATTTTATTCGCTCATATCATAGTTTCGATTATTAGGTTCAATAACATTTTGAGTTGTTAGAGTCTTACATACTGACTGAATTTAACACTAGAACAATAAATGTTTGAAACACTGCGGACATTTCCTTTAAGTTGTACAATAACGAATCTTTCTATGTTATCAGCTACTTGACTATGGCATGATTTACTTTGACAGGCAGGGTTTTGCTTCCTGGATTGAGAGCTTGAATATTTCCAGAATGTAGTCATCCAGCATCCTAACATTGTTGACTATTATGACCTGATATTAAGAAAACTCATCACGACAACTATACACAATAGAGAAACAAAAAAATCAATTAATTCAGTAAACCTAAAAAAAAGGATCCACGAAACTGCTAGTTACCCTTTAGCCTTTGGGTTCTAGGTTCTTCATCAATTTCCTTTCCCATTGTTCACCTACATACACAACAACAGCCTATGTTAAATATAAGTATATAAATTCAAAGAAATACATCACATGGACCAACCATCATTATCGATTCTTTTAATAGCTCTACTGATGCACCCAAACACCATCCGAGACACTTGTACTCTAAATTACAACAAGAAGCATTTTTTTTTACCTCTAGACGGATTCTTCCTGGGAAAATGAATCGGTCGCAGCACAAGTGCCTAAGTTGTTTGGGAATGGTACTTCTCATTTTCACCATCTTCCTGAACTCTTGGGGGAGAAGCAACGTCATCTGTTCCCTTGCGCATCCTCGTCGTGCATTGAGATGAGATATCGTTAGTTAATATTTTGCTTTTTTCTTCCGTGCATAAGTATGTGGAAAAGGTACCGCGGTCATAAG